>NW_020954598.1:5502926-5763951 GCF_900497805.2 Vombatus ursinus
GTGTGTGTGTGTGTGTGTGTGTGTGTGTGTGTGTGTGTGTGTGTGTGTGATAGCTGTAGAAATCTTATTAACCAGGGCTCCTAGGCTGAATGGCCACACAGGGAGTTCTGATACTTCTCCTTTGATTCCCATGACATTTCCACAGACTATAACATCAATTTTGGTGTCACAATTTTATCTTAATACCAGCTTGTAGAAACTAGGTGAACAGCAGTGTAAAACATAAACTTTAAAGAAATAGGTACAAGATTTAGAACAGATATTCACTCCCTAGGAGAGATAAGGAGAGAGAGGAAGTATCACCATTATCATTCTGGGCAAATCAAGCCAGTCCCCCTCAGAAGGGGTTCCTATCCTTTTTCCTCCTGCTTCTCCTTCTTCCTCCTGCTACCCCTTCTGCCTCGGAAGGGACAGAGAAAGGTCAGCCCTGGATTAAATAGTAAATTTTGTCTTTTTTCTGGCATCATCCCATTTACTGGCATGCCTTCTCCCGCTCTCATCCTCTGAGAGACTCACTGCCTCCATAATGTCCTCTGGATGTGTGGAGTCCTTACACTGTATCTTTTTGCTAAATTGATAATGTTTAGCTTATACCACCTCCTTATTACTTTCTCCTCCCCAAGTTTCCGTGAAAATTTTAAAGCACTATCTAAATGTTAGTTATTATTATTATTATTACTCTATAATCCTGGTTCTCTTACTTCTTCTGGCTATTATGCTAACACAAAATATATGTCAGTGTTTTTAAAGATTTCAAGTATTATTGGCATGGGTTCTCTAATGGTGCACCTCACAACCCATCCATGACACCACATTCTGGATTATTGTTGTCCATGTTTCTCAGTACATTTTCAGGACTTCTGTTAACATTCTATGAGAACCAGTGAAGATTCAGAACAACGGCACCAAAGTGTGTTGGAGACAGGAGGCTTAAATTTGAATTCCACTTTAGACACTTCCTATCTGACCATGATTAAGTTACTTAATACCTCAGAGCTTCAGGCCAACTGCATGAGGAAGCTACTCTTTTTCAGTTTAGTGATGTGCTGGAAAGATCTCTGGACCTGAAGTCATGGGAAATCAAAATTCAAATCAGGCTTCAGAAATTTGGAGTTATTCTTAACTCACGCTTACTCTCCATATCTAATCTAAGTCTTCCCCCAAAATGTCTCTCCCATTTTCTCATTCACACCACAATCCTTCTAGTTCAGGTCCTAATCACCTCTCACCTTGATTTTTGCTTAATTAGCCTCCCTCCCTCCCTCCCTCCCTCCAGTATCTCCCTTCTCCAACCAATTTTCCCTCCTCACTTAAATCCAATTCACTTGCAAGTCATGGCATCACCATTCTGATGTCATGGTCCTCTTTGAGAACAAAGGACAAACAACAACAGTTTCCAGCCCATATTCCACACATGTGTGAAGTTAATACTCCTAATGCCCAGGACTGATAGTATCACTTTCATACTCATGCTGTTTGGGTGGCTCCTTATGCTCTTTGGAAAAAATGCAATCTCACTTGGCATTCAAAGCCCTTCACAATCTTATTCCAACTTATCATTAAACTGATTTTACAACAGAGTGCCGACCCTGAAGTCAGGAGGACCTGAGTTCAAATCCTGCCTCAGACCAAACACTTGACACTTACTAACTGGGTGACCCTGGGTAAGTCACTTAACCCCAATTGCCTAAAACAAAACAAAACAACTAATTTCACAATTAAGCTGCCTCATACTGGTCTATTTGCTATGCGCTGTACACAATATTCCACAATATTGTACCTTTCCACAAACTATTCACCATCCCTAGAGGTTTCTTTGCTCTCACCTGCATCTCTTGGAATTACTATTGCCCTTCAAATCTCAGCTTCATCACTGACTCCTACATGAGGCTTTTCTTGATCATCCATTATAATTACTTGATATATACAGTGTATCTCAGTCTTAGTGCAATTTTAAACCATTAGAACTTACTTTTGTATTTACTCATTTGTGTATATTTTGCTTAGAATGTAAGTTTCTTGAGGGCAGGGATTATTTCATTTTTGTCATTGTATCCTTAGTTCCTCAAATATGGAAGATACAAATATGCTTGTTGAATTGAATTGCATTATCCTGGCTAAGTCACTTAAATTTTTGGAGCCTCAGTTTCTTCATCTCTAAAATGAGAACAGTAATGCCTATGGTTCTAGCTCAAATGAGACAGTGTGGATGAAGTGTTTTTTGTTTTTTATGTCAGCTCCTACTGTTATTTCTGAAGCTTCTGTTAAGTTTAAATGGCACAATACAACATTAAGGCTTAAGCTGCAGGTCATTATCTGGTTTTCACTATACATTGGTCTCAATAAATTGCATTAAATGAGTTCCATTTGCCAGAATGAAGATGGAAAAGAGAAAGTCTTTCTAATTCTCAGGCCTGAGACTTTGCTCTCAATGGAATCAATCCTCAGAGGTGTGCTAGTAAAGGTTAATGAGCTTTCAGATTTAGTTGGAAGAATGGTCTATTAAAATAATGCTAGGCTATCATCTGAGAATGCTAAATGGCCATAAAGTAATCAAATATTTATATCTATGTGCCAGGCAAGGTGAAGGGCACACCTGAATTTACCAACTTATCAAGAACTAAATGAGCTGAAAGGCCACAGGTAGCATATGGTGGGTTTGGGTTGTTTCTAGCTATGTAGATGAGAAGCTTAGAATCATTGAGTATATTTCCTTTTTTTATACAATCTGATTGGCATCCTATATACTAGCTAAACACCCTCAGCTGTTCCAGTCTTTAACTTTTTCAATTCATTATGGTTAGTTAGTCATTTTGGTCAATGTCCCCATGAACTCATCTGAGCTCAGAGTTTCCATCTGGAGCCATTAAAATTAGTGCCTGAATGAAATACATCTCAGAGAGAATAACATCTTGTAATATAATAAAAGACAGCATGGTGTAGTGCTGAGGTATCAAACACCTGGCTGGAACAATGCTTCCAAGTGCAAGCTGACCAGATTAAAATGCAACTGAGAAATATTTAAGAAAATAAATAAAATACAATAAAACATAGATAATGTTAATGTGTGGTTTTCTAAGTCAATATGCCTCCCCTCCCCAGGAATCCTTATGAGTTAGCTGACCCCATTTCTATTTGAGTTTAAAATTACTGCCTTAAGCAACATTCTAAGACTTTTAGTTGCAAAAAGGTGTTGAATTGCATGGGTAGAGGGAATTTCCTCTTCTGTGAATTGCCTATACCGAGGAAGTCACAGGTCTAGCCCATACTCCAATGTATGATAATGTGGTACCCCAATATTTGTAACCCTCTTTGCACACATTATCTAACTTGACTCTCACAATGCCTTTAGGGTAAGACTTCATATATTATTGTGTCAGGGTCAGAGAAGTTAAATGATTTCCTCATGGTAACACAGCTGAGTGTCAAAAGTCAAATTTGAACCTATGTCTTCCCGACACTAAGTCTGCCATTTTATCCACTGAACACATTGATGCTGCAATTAATCAATCAATCGATAAACATTTGTTAAATGCTTGCTATGTGCCAGGCATTGTGCTAAGTGTTGGGGATACAAAAAGAGGCAAAAGACAGTCCCTGCCCTCAAGGAGCTTACAGTCCAATAAGGGAGACAACATGCAAACAAATATCTACAAAGCAATTTATATACAAATCTATATAAAGCAAAGTATTGGCATAAAGGAAAGGCCAGAAATAGCCCAGACTACTAGACATTTTGAACTTGAAGTCTTGTAGGAATCTCAAATTCAATATCCCCAAAACAGAACTCATGATCTTTCTCCCCAAATCCATATATTTTCCACACTTCTCTGTTACTGTTGAAGGCATAGACCATACATTCAGTTGTTCATTTTTAAATTGCCATCTCTTGTTTTCACTTCTAAAGAATTTCTCACAGGTTTTCTTTTTTCTATTATATATATGGTCACCTCTGATTCAGTTCAGGCCTTCAGTAGCTCTTACCTGGAATTCCTGACTTGTCTTCCTGCCTCAAGGCTCTCCTCAATCCAAATCATCTTCCACATAGCAGTTAAAATGATTTTCCTAAAGCACAGTGTCATTCCCCTGCTCAATACACTCCGGTGGCTCCCTATTACCTCTGGTATCAAATATAAAGGAAAAAAAAATTAATAACCTTGCAGAGGAAAGAAGCACCTGGTTCTTGAAATTCTCCTCACTGCTAACATAAAACTTTTGAGGCTCCTCTGTTGGGTGTTTAAATCTCTTCACAACCTATCCCCATTCTACCTTTCAGGGCCTTTTTATACATTATTCCCCTTCTATGGGGTCCAGAGTGCAATGACATTGGTCTCTCCCCCACACCTAGAATGCAGTCTTTCCTCAGTTTCCCTCTAGGAATCTCTAGCTTCCTTCAAGACTCAGTTCAAGCTACGCCTACATAAAGCCTTGCCTAATCCTCCCTGCCCCTCCTTCTCCAAACTAACTTGTATTCATTTTGTATGCATTATGTATCTATTTATGTATGTACATGTTGTTTCTCACAGCTGTTCCAGGGTATTTGTTCCAGGCTTAGGCTGCCTTCCAGTTTGGGAAACAGTTGCTTTCAGGATTTTCCTGAGAGTTTCTAACAGCTTGGATACTGAGGAGTGCCCCCAGTGTAGGATATAATGTTTCATCCTATCCTTTCTGTTCCCATTGCTATCACCCTAATTAAAGCTTTATCACCTTATGCACAATTGATCTCCCTGTCTTCTATCTTTCCTCATATGTAGGGCCTATGTAATAATCTAACAATTCACCAAGTGGGTATGACATGCACAAGGGATAGGGGAGAACGGAATGAGCATTAATTAAGCTCCAATTTTCTGCCAGGTACTTTGGTAAACACTATGCATATTCTCATTTGATCCTTACAACAACTCTGGGAGGTAGATGCTATTATTGTCCTACAGTTAGGGAAACTGAGGCAGACAGATCAAGTGACCTGCCTAGGGCCACACAGCTAGTAAGTATCTGAGGTTGGATTTGAACTCATGACTTCCTGACTCCAAGCCCAGTCCTCTATTTAGCTGCTTTTAAAGGAACACAGTCTCCAGCATAAAAGTTGTTTTGAGATTTTTCTGACATGCCCATTGTTTTCCTTTAGTTGTACCTTTCTCCCTGTGCACTCCCTTTCATACATGCCTAGGCCCTCTGATTTTATTACCTTTAGCTCAGAAGGATTTCCTTTTTACTATGCTATGTCTGAGACTTTGGATAAATATGCTCCTTCTCCAAGACCTTTCTGAGCTAGGACCCATATCACTGGCATTTTAGCCCCATATTCTCACTTGGGCTCAGAGATTCAACATCTTCCACCAATCCACTCTGCACACTGCTGCCAGATTTGATTTGATTTATTTTTTTGTCTCATTGGCATAATGAACTCGCAGGGAAGAAAATCCTTTAGCCAATGGAGATCAGGCAACTACTTTGCAGTTTAAGGGTCTTAACAACCTCTGTATGACTTTTGCATCTCCAGCTGTCTTTTTTGGTTTTACTCGGTCAGAATATAGACAGGGGGGAAAGAAAATGTTTCAAAAGTTTTATACTAGCCAACTGAGGAGAAATTGTGAAAGTCAGTCCTTGTTTCCTCTGTAATCTTACTCATTTTCATTTCCCCCTTTACCTTCAATTCCTAGCCTGCAACGATGTATGTGTGTGTGTATGTGTGTGTGTGTGTGTGTGTGTGTGTGTGTGTGTATGACCACTTGGGGAGTTTTCAACCCTCTTTGGGTTTGTGTTCTGTTTCTCCCAAGTCCTTATTTTACCTCTGAATCTCAACCAGCTAGAGTTATGTACCCTAAGATAATGTCTACATAGCACTTTAAGGTTGGAAAATACTTTACATTATATTATCTCCTTTGGTCTTCACAACAATCCTGGGAGATAGGTGCTATTATTATTCCCATTTTACAGATGAAGAAACAGAGGCAGACAGAGTTTAAGTAACTTGCTCAGGACCACATAGCTGGTAAGTGACTGAGGCTGGATTTGAACTCAGTTCTTCCTGACTGTAAGCCCACAACTCTATTCACTATGTCAATGAGTTGCCATTATAATAATGCAAAGGACACTTATTTAAAACAGAATGTCAGGTAACTAACAAACATCAGACATTTTTGACACCTGTACTACTAATGATATCCTTCAAATGTATCTTGTTTGCATTATTGATCAGCATGAGCTTTGATATGCTCTATTTCTGACACAGGCAGGTTTGCCCCTCCTTAAGTAACCTGGTGGCCAGCTATTTCCACTCTGGGGGGGCGGGGTTTACCACATTAATACCAAATTCAGTGTGTCCACCTAATTGGCATCGTCCTCTGCAGCTCATGACTCTGAAACTCAAGATGATCTGCCAGTCTCAGTCTCTGTGGTAGTTGGGATTGTACCATCATACCCGCTACCATGATGAATTTGTACAGCACTTTAAAAACCTTTCCAAAGTAATTTCAAACGTGTGGTGTGCTGGATCAAGCCATGGAGTGAAAGGTAGAGGACCTGGGTTTGAAATTCAGCTCTGTTTCTTGCCATGTAGAAGATCATGGGGGAAACATTCAGCATAATATAGTTAAAAGAGTACTGGCTCAAGTCAGAGGCCTTGGGTTCAAATCATACCTCTAATGCTCATTACCAGTGTGAGGTTAGAAAGGTCACAACTACTCTGGGCCTCAAGATTCCTTATCTGTAAAATGAGGGGATTGGCCCAGATGGCTTTGAAGCTTTTCCAGTTCTAGATCTAGGATGGCTCTAAAACCCTCAGTTTCCTCTTCTGTAAAATGTCGCTGTTGGACCAGATGATCCTTAAGAGCCCTTCTATCTTCAAATCCAATTTATTTTATTCCCAGAACAATTGTATTTGGTAGGTAAAGACAGGTGTTATTTTCCAACATAAAGAAGAAAAAACAGTGGCCTAAGGAAGTCAAATGACTTGCCTAAAGTCACAAAAGTAACAACTGAATTGGTAATAACTGAAGATGTAGAATGAGATGTGGCCAATGCATTAGTTTGTTTTGTTACTAGAGAGGGCTTTTACTTGGGGAAGAGGTGATGAGGGAGGAATGTTAGGAGGTAGTGATAGAATCAATAAAATATCAATAAAACAGTTTTTTAATTCACAGAAGAAAATAAAAAAGTGATGAAGGAGACCTAAATAAAGCAGGGTTGTTTGTTCTTGTTATTGCTATTATTCTGTTGAAAATATATGTACACATAACTTAAAAAAACTGCATAGCAGAAATTCATTTTCTCATAAGTCTTGTTCTTTTTTGTATATTGAAATGTTTGCATTTGTTAAGTTCACAATAGAAAAATAACAGCAGCAACAACTCCTTTGTATGATACTTCATGTGTACTATGCAATTTGACCTCAGTAATCTTTCCACTACTTCACACTTCCTTGGGAGGGCTGCAACTAGAGGCCTAGAACTCAGCTAAACCCATCCTTTGCTTCAGCCCCAATTTCAGTAATGTTGGTAATCCTGGCTAGATATCGTGGTGGTGTAGTAGATAGAGCGCTGGGCCTTACAGTCAGAAAGAACTTAGTTCAAACCAGGATTCAGACACTTATTAGTTGTGTGATGCTTATTAGCTGGGCAAGTCACTTAACCTCTGCCTCAATTTCCTCATCTGTAAAGTTTGTTGTTGTTCAGTTGTGTCCAGCTCTTTATGACCCCATTTGGTGTTTTCTTGGCAAAGATATTGAAGTAGTTTGTCATTTCCTTTTCCAGCTCATTTTACCAATGTGGAAACTGAAGCAAACAGGGTTAAGTAAGTGACTTGCCCAGGGTCACATAGCTAGTGAGCCTCTGAAGCCAGATCTGAACTCAGGAAGGTGAATCTTCCTGACTACAGGCCTAACATTCTATCCTTTGAGCCATCTAACTGCATCTGTAAAATGGCAGGGGACGGAGGGGACGGGGGCGGGGAGGGGAGGCGGGGGGGGGGGGGGGGGAATAATAATAGCACCTGCCTTCCAGTGCTATTGAGAGAATCAAATGAGATAATTGTAAAATGCTTAGCACAGTGCCTGGCACATAGTAAGCACTATATAAATGTTAGCTGTTATTATTATTATTAGATAGGATCCTTCACCTCAGTGCTTGCTGGACTCCTCTCTGTACCCTAAGATGGTGGGTTCTTTGGCACTTCATGGGCTGTGCCAAAGTCTATGTAACTAACATTTACAGATTGAGTTTGCAAAATTCTTTACATATTATTTCAATGGCTCTTTAACCCTAGGAAGTAAGGGTAATTATTACCATTATTATCTATATTTTATAGATGAGGAAACTGAGGATGAGAACAGTTGATAGCTTACCCAGGGTCTCACAGCTAGTAAGTATGTAAGGCAGAATTTGAACCCAGGTCTTCTGGATTCTAGGTCCAGTGCTATCTACTATGTCATACTGGGTATATATGATTTGGATTTTAGTTGCATTCAAATCTCTGTTTCACTAGGTCTCTTACCTCCCTTGAATGGTTTTCTCTTGACTTTCTGTTCTTTAACTGTAGTAGATTTATTTGAGTACTTACTTGACAGCATAGGGAATGAAGTAACAGGTTGTATTTGTTCCAGTAACCATCTAAGTTTTACAGTGGATAATTCAAAGACTCATCTTTCAGTACAGCTCAGTTCCCCAAGAACTCTGTAAGTCATTCAAACATTAAGCAGAAGTATACAGAAAAAAAGCACAACTCACCAAAATAGAATGGCTAATTAGATTATAAAGAACAGCTGTTTCCACCACATAGTGAAAGGTTTTTTCCACTTCATAGAATAATGGCTCAGATTCCCCTAAATATTACAATCATAATAATAAGTTGATTTGAAAACCTTTGAGAGAGGAATTAGATGGGTAGAACCAAAAGAGAACCTTGTCATGATAATCCAAGGAGGACTTCTGATGAAGGTGGTTGCCAGAAAGAGAGGTGGGAAATCTTGAGGTTCACAATGCACTGAATAGTGATCCAGAAACCTAATGATTAAAAGGCGGGGGTGGGAGAGAAAAATAAAGAAACAGAATCTAAGCTTATGTCTTAAATTGCTTCTTTGACAAATGGTGAATGGTTGAAAAAATTATAGTATATGAATTTAATGAAATATTATTGTGCTGTAGGATATGATGAGACTTTCATAGAAACCTGGGTAATATGAACTGACACAGATGAAATAAGGAGAACAATTGATACAAGGAGAGCAACACTGTTAAGATAAACAACTCGGAATGACTTAAAAATTCTGATAAAGGCAATAACTATCTAGTCTCTATCACTATCTGCATGCTGAAGCATGTTACCGACATCTTGATGGAGAGATGATGGACACAAGTGCAAAAAAAGTGCTTGTTTGAACACTGAGTTTCATCTGAAAACAATAAGCATGGGCACCCTGGGGTACCTACTTTGTTGTAAAGCCCCTCTGAGAACTAGATGAGCATTTTCCCCATCCTACCCCGCCTCTTATAATAAGAAAATGTCAGAGGCAGCATTGTTAATACTTCTGCATATTTGGGGACTGTTACCGTTAAATTGTCATCCCTTCATTTGGCTAGGAATGCTTCTGTGAGCCTTTTCAGGGCAATTCTCCCATTATTAACTCATAAACCTGGGGAACAAAGGGGTTTGTAGGTGGAAAAGGGTGTATCTGTGGATGGGGAGAGATGCAGGGACCTAACCTGAGGGTAGCAGAAGTTTCCTCTGGGGAGCTAAAATAGAAATAAATGACTAATAGAAGTAACTCCCATTTTTATGATAGTTTACATCTTTTTTGGTGAGGCAATGAGGTTAAGTGACTTGCCCAGGGTGACACAGCTAGTGAAGTATCATGTGTCTGAGGCCAGATTTGAACTCAGGTCCTCCTGACTCCAGGGCAGGTGTCTGAGGCCAGATTTGAACTCAGGTCCTCCTGACTCCAGGGCAGGTGCTCTATCCACTGTGCCACCTAGCTACCCCAGGCCTGGGTCATAGTCCCAGAACAAGGATCTCCACTAACGAACTAGAGGGCGTGGCCACAGGAGAGCAGGCACCCTGGTCGTGAAAAAGAGTGCTTGTGGTCTATTACAGATTAGAGCACAGACCAGGAGAGCAGTGACCACACCTCTCCTTAGGTCAAACCACCTTGGAGAACTAAAAACATATAAGTTTCCATAATTAGCTCTGAAAACAGCAGCATGAAAAACTTGAAGCTTGGGAAAGTGCCCCCTCCATTCCAGAGGAAGAGCCCAACTTTAACACAAACTTAAAAGTCAAGAAATAGGCTGGTAAAATAAGCAAACAATAATAAAGGACCTGAAGATAGAAAGTTATTATAGCAGACAAGGAAGATCAAAACATAACCTCAGAAGAAGAAGACAAATTCAAATTCAAATTCAAAACAACCACATGCAAAGCCTCAATGAAAAATGTGAATTAGTCTCAGGCCCCACAAAAGACTTCCTGGAAGAGATCAAAAAGGATTTTTAAAATCAAATAAGAGAGTGACCTGAGTTCAAATACAGCCTCAGACACTTACTAACTGTATGATCCTGAGCAAATCACTTAACCCTGATTGCCTCCAAAAATTTTTTAAAAAATCAAATAAAAGAACTAAAGGAAAAATTGAGAAAGGAAAAGAGAGTATTGCAAGAGAATCATGAAAAAAGAGTCAACAGCTTGGTAAAGGAAGCACAAAAATAATGGAAAAAAAACAAAATTCACTGAAAATAACAACTCCTTAAAAAGTGAATTGGCCAAATCAAAAAAGGATGTGCAAAAGCTCACTGAAGAAAATAATTCCTTAAAAATTAGAATTGGACAAGTGGAAGGTAGTCACTCCATGAAACATCAAGAAACAAAAATCAAAAGAATGAAAAAAAAAAAGAAAATGTGAAATATCTTATTGGAAAAACAACTGACCTAGAAAATAGATCCAGAAGAGATAATCACAGAATCATTGGACTACCTGAAAGCCATGATCAAAAAAAATGTCCTAGATAACATTTTTCAAGAAATTATGAAGGAAACATGCCCTGATATCCTAGAACCAGAGAATAAAATAGTAATTGAAAGAAAAAAGTAATTCATCATCAACCAAAAGAGATCACAAAATAAAAATTCCCAGTAATATGATAGCCAAATTCCCGAGCTCCCAGGTCAAAAAGCAAATACTGCAACCATACAGAAAGAAACAATTCAAATATTGTAGAGCCACAGTGAGGAAAACGTAAGATTAGGCAGCTCTATCTTAAGGAATCGAAGGGTTTGGCATATGATATTCCAGAGGGCAAAGGAGCTAGGATTACAACCAAGAATGATCTACCCAAAAAAATAGGGCAAAAAAATGGATATTTAATAAAATAGGGGACTTGCAAGTATTACTGATGAAAAGACTAGAGCTGAACAGAAAATTTGATTTCAATACAAGACCCAAGGGAAGCATGAAATGGTAAAGAGGAAAGAGAAATCATAAGGGATTCAATAAGGTTAAACTGTTTACATTCCTATGTGAGAAGATGATACTTATAACTCCTAAGAACTTTGTCACTATTAGGGCAATTAGAAGAAATATACATAGACAGAGAGTGTGAGTGTGAGTTGACAATGATGGTATGATATAAAAAAAAGTTAAGGGGTAAGAAAGAGGAATGCACTGGGAGAAAGGAAAAGGACGAGGTAGAATGGGGTAAATTATCTTACATGAAAGAGGTGCAAAAGAGCTTTTATAATGGAGGAGAAGATGGGTTGTGGGTGATGGGCCATACTTGAACCTTACTCTCATCAGAATTGGTTGAAAGAGGGAATAACTTACACACTCAGTTGGGTGTAGAAATCTATCTTGCCCTACAGGAAAGTAGGAGGGGAGGGAAATAGGAGAAGGACAAGCTAATAAAAGGAAAGGTGGATTGAGAAAGATGCTGGTCAGAAGCAAAACACTTTTCAAGATGGACAGGGTGAAAGGAAAGAGGGAGAGAGAGAGAGAGAGAGAGAGAGAGAGAGAGAGAGAGGAGGGAAATACATAGTAATCATAGCTAGGAATGGGAATGGGATGAACTCACCCATAAAATAGAAGCAGATAGCAGAGTGGATTAAAAACCAGAATACTAAAACATGTTGTTAACAAGAAACACATGTAAAGCAGAGACACATACAGAATAAAAGTAAGGAGCTAAAGCAGAATCTATTATGCTTCAGCTGAAGTAAAAAAAAAAAAAAAAGAAAGCAGGAATATCCTGAGAAAATTAAATAACTCTATTTTAGAAAAAGAAATTGAACAAATTATCAATGAGTTCCTTAAGAAAAAATCCCCAGGACCAGACTGATTTATAAGTGAGTTTTACCAAACATTTAAAGAATTATTAATTCTAATACTATATAAAGTATTTGGAAAAATAGGTCAAGGAATTCTACCAAATTCCTTTTGTGATATAAATATGGAGCTGATATCTAAACTAGGAAAAGTAAAAACAGAGAAATAAAGCTATTGACTAATTTCCCTAATGAGTATTGATGCAAAAAATTAGATAAAATACTAGCAAGGAGAATACATCTATATGTCACAATGATCATACACTATGACCAGGTAGGCTTTATACCAGGAATGCAGTACTGGTTCAATATTAGAAAAACCTATCAGCATAAATAACCATATCAAAAACAAATGAAACAAAAATCATCTGATTATCTCAATAGATTCAGAAAAAGTTTTTGACAAAATACAATACTTATTCATATTAAACACACTAGAAGGTATAGGAATAAATGGAGCTTTCCTTAAAATAATAAGTAGTATCTACCTAAAACCATTAGCAAGCATTATCTGCAATAGGGATAAGCTAGAAGCCTTCCCAGTAAGATCAGGGGTGGAGCAAGGATGCCCATTATCACCACTATTATTCAATATTGTACTATAAATGCTGGTTAGAGCAATATGAGAAGAAAAAGAAATGGAAGGAGACAGAATAGGCAATGAGGATACAAAACTATTCCTCTTTGAAGACTATATGATGGTAACCTGGAGTATTCTAGAAAATCAATTAAGAAACTAGTTGAAATAATTGCCAACTTTAGCAAAGTTGTAGGATATGAATAAGCCACATAAATTATAAGCACTTCTATATATTGTCAACAAAGTCCAGAAGCAAGAGAAATCGCATTTAAAACAGTTATAGACAATATAAAATACTTGGGAGTCTACCTGCCTAGACAAACCTAGTACAGAATTGCAAAATACTTTTCACACATATAAAGTTGGATCTAAATAAGTAGAAAAATACTAATTACTCATGGGTAGGCCAAGTCAATATAATAAAAATGACAATTCTGCCTAATTTAATTTACTTATTCAGTGACATACCAATCAAATGACCAGAAAATTATTTTATAGGGCTAGAATAAATATTAAAATTCATCTGGAAGAACAAAAAATCAACAGTATCAAGGGGAATCAATATAAAAAGTGTGAAGGAAAGTGACCTAGCAGTTACAGACCTCAAACTGTGTTACAAAGTAGAAATCATCAAAATAATGTTACTTTTTCAGAGACAGGTGGCGGATCAACGGAATAGATTGAGTACACAATATATGGTAGGTACTGACCTTAGTAATCTAGTATTTGATAAACCCAATGATCCAAGCTTTTGGGAAAATAATTCATTATTTTTTCCTTTTTTATTAATTTATTTTGATTTATCAATAATCACTTCCATATGCTTTTGAGTTTAAAATTTTTCTCCCACTTCCTCCTCACCACCCTTCCCAAGACGGCGCACAATCTGATATAGGCTATACATATACATTCCTTTTAAACATATTTTCACATTAGTGATGTTGTAAGTAAAAATTAAAACCTATAGGAGGAACCATCAGAAAGAGGAAACAAAACTCAACAGAAGAGAAAAAAAATGACAATTCAACTTCCATAGTGCTTTCTTTGGATGTGGATAGCATTTCTCATTATGAGGCCTCTGGAGATGCCTTAGATACTTGTATTGCTGGGAAGGGTTAAGTTTATCAATATTAGTCATCGCACAACATGGCTGTTATCGTGTACAACTTTCTCTTGGTTCTGTTCACTTCACTCAGCATCAGAACATATAAGTCTTTCCAGGTTTTTCTGAAGTCAGCATGTTCATCATTTCTTATAGCACAATAGTATTCCATTACATTCATGTACCACAACTTGCTCAGCCATTCCCCAGTTGATGGGCATCCTCTCAATTTCCAATTCTTTGCCACCACAAAAAGAGCTGCTATGAATACTTTTGTACATGTGGGTCCTTTTCCCATTTGTATGATCTCCTTGGGATATAGCCCTAGAAGTGCTCTTGCTAGGTCAAAGGGTATGCACATTTTTATAGCCCTTTGGGCATAGTTCCAAATTGCTCTCCAAAATGGTTGGATCATTTCACAACTCCACCAACAATGCATTAGTGTTCCAATTTTCCCACATCTTCTCCAACATTTATCATTTTCCTGTTTTGTCATGTTGGCCAATCTGATAGGTGTGATGTAGTACCTCAGAGTTGCTTTGATTTGCATTTCTCTAATCAATAGTGATTTAGAGCATTTTTCCATATGACTATAGATGGCTTTAATTTCTTCATCTGAGAACTGTCTGTTCATATCCTTTGACCATAATAATTCATTATTTTACAAAAATTGCCAGGAAAACTAGAAAGCAGTTTGGCAGAAACTAGGTATAGACCAACATCTCACACTGTATTCCAAGATGAGGTTAAAGTGTGTACATGATTTAGACATAAAGGGTGATGCCATAAGCAGATTAGGGGAGCATGGAATAGTTCACCTGTCTAAGCAAATTAGGGGGCATGGAATAGTTTACCTGTCAGATCTATGGATCAAGGAAGGATTTATGACCAAACAAGAGATAGAGAGCATTACAGGGTGTAAAATGGATAATTTTGATTACATTAAATTAAAAAGGTTTTGCAGAAACAAAACCAATATGGCCAAGATTGGGGAAAAAAGTAGAAAACTGGAGAAAAAAATTACACGAGCTTCTCTGATAAAGGCCTCATTTTTAAAAAAAATATAGGAAACTGAGTCAAATTTATAACAACACAAGTCATTCCCCAATTGATAAATTATCAAAAGATATAAATGAATAGTTTTCAGACAAAGAGATCAAAGCTATTTATAATCATATGAAAAGATGTTCTAAATTACTATTGATTAAAGAAATGCAAATTAAAACAACTCTGAGGTACCACATGTATGATGGGAGCCAAAGTGTGAGAGTGTCACCTATTACTCCATAGTTAATGTAAATTACCTTGAAAGAATGTGAACAAGCAAAAGAAACTCCAACTATCTCATGAGAAAACTTGCACGAAGGCCATTCCTGCCTTCTTTGGTCTATTTCCATATAATATCTGACCTGACCTAAGGTTGGTGCTGAGATCTACTATTCAGTCCTCCTACTGTCATGGACTGGTCTTGTGAGTAAACTCTCCCAATTAACCCAATAACCCTAATAAGTGTACATATATATCTCCATGCTGGTGTGGACTCTCCTTCTTTCTTTTGTATCTCAGTATTTTTTTTTTGTTATGGTGGGGCTATTCTTTTGGATGCGTTGAGCTCTTACATTGGCAAGATCAGGGAAGAACAGATCTATGTCTTTATAATTGGCTTAGTAAGCTGGATACCTAAGAAATGCGCTTGGGCAGAGAGACCTTTCCTGGGGGCAATCCTGGGGCTGGTCATCCACATCTCTAGAGGGAAGGGTATGCTAGATGCATGCCCTGGGCCTGGGAGACAGGCTTCCATGAATGGAAGTCACTGAGTTGGTCACCCATATCCATGTGTGGAAATGTGGCCTTTTAATCAAGGGCATCCTGATTAAATCTCAGTGTGTCTGGCTGTATGAGTTCAGAGATGCCCAGAAAAATGTCGATTGGCATGTGCCACTTGATAGAACAATTATGAGTGCCCCATTTCAGTAGGGTGGGTAGGTGGTGCATTGCCCATGTCATCTGGTAACTCCTATGGGCTGCCTTGGGCTGCTGAAGCCTGGTTAGAAGATGAAAGGATGGTGAGGTGGCTGGGGAAGGAACTCTGGTGAGAAGAGAAGTTAGAAATCCCTGCTTGTGGTTTTGCTCACCTGGAGGGAGCAAACTGTCCCAAGTGCAGGTCCAGGTGATTGTAAACAGCTGGGAATGGAATGCTGAGGCAGGGGACCCCTGGGAAGACAGCAATACAGGGTAAAATTTGGAAGATGGTATAGGAAAAAGGAAAACAGGGACTTTCTCTCTCCCTCTCTTTCTTTCCCTCCACACCTCCCCTTTCCCCCTTTCCTTCTTCCCTCCCTTCCTGACTACAGTGTTGTCAGAGGGGTAGGCGAAAGAGAGAGACAGAAAAAATATTCAGGGAAGATTATTTGGGATATTATTGGTAAAAGCAAATAGAAGAAAGTAAGAAGTATCAGATCAGAATATGAAAGAGATAACATGTGCTGTTTCAAAAGACTGTAGTCAAAGTCTACTGAAGGGATATAGATATATATACATATATACACACATACATTCATACACACACATACATACATATGCATATATACATATATACACATACATATATACATACACACATACATTCATACACACATATATAATGCATACATACATACATTCATGTACACACACGTAGAGACAGAGAGAGACAGAAAGGGACAGAGAAAGACACACAGACACAGAAAGAGAGAGAGAGACAAAGACAGAGGGAGAAAGAGAGATAGAGACAGACGGGGGGGTAGAGAGAGAGAGAGAGAGAGAGAGAGAGAGAGAGAGAGAAAGTTAAAGAATGTTGTAGTCTGTTTGCACTGACAGTGTGAACAGTGGGCCTGAAAGTAAAAGGTTTGGAGACTTTGGAAAGAAGAGATTTCATGGACCCTAGGAGAGGGGTGAAAATAAGTGACTATCATTTTAAATATTTGGCAGTAAATTGAGTGTAGCTAGCCCCGTAATTTGAAGCTCCAGCAGTAAATGGCCTACATTTGCATGATTATCAAGAGGCAGGTTTGGGGGCGGTGTCAGTGAAATTTCAGAGTGAAGGAAAAAAAAATTAGGACTGGCATTTAGAAATTGCATGCCTATTATTAACCCTTTCCTGGTTCACAAAAAAGAGAAAAGGTTTGTATACATTAGGAAACAACCAAAAAGTAATTTAGTTAAATTGGAACATTTAATTAGATACCTAGGGAGTCTTACAAACTAAAGTTAAGTACTGATCAATTTAAAAATATCTTTTAAAATTGGTATGCATCTTGAAATTAGAAATTTTGCTGTAAGTTGTATGACTTCCACTGATTTTTAGAATAGATTATGTTCATTTTGAATTTTAAGAACTATCTTGCTTCCTTCCCACAAAAAAAAGAAACTTATTCAATGAAACAGAAGGAGCAGATCTAAGTCCTCCTGAGAACTCCCATGTAGATAATCTGCAATAGCATGGGAAAAATTCTGCCAGACAGGTCCATTATTGAACAATGACACTTGGTGAAGACTGGAAACATTCTAGAAAATTGGGAAAAATTAGTATTAATTGTGTGGGAAAAGGTACAAAGAAAAGACCTTGTAGACAACCCTTATTTGTAACCTTGTCAGGTTTTTTGAAACCATCTGTTTGGATAAGGTCATCAGTCCTCTGAGAGAGCTTGTTTGGTTTATGGAATTCCTAAATAATAGATTGGGTTACTGAGAATTTACAAGTTTGTCTATAATATGAAAGTGATTTTTTTTTAAAAAAAATAATTGATCTTTACAGCAGGATGAGTTTAAACTCAAAGGGAAAATTAAAAAAAAAAAGAAGTATCCTTCATGTATGAGTGTGAGTCCTGGTAAGTTTTTTGTGCTTATTGCAACACCATGACAGTAATAACAATTATATCTAGACCTAAGGCATGATCAGCAAAACTTGCTATTTGAGGTAAAATCTCTTGGGAATGTAACTGATATTTTTCTGAGTTTTGAATTCATGTATAGTTGCCTGATGGATCAGTAATTCACCATTGTAGAGAAATGCTACAAGACACTCAAAGGGAGTGTGATCCTGGACTATGACAGGAAGATGTCTATATTTAGGAAAAGGCCAAGGAAATGACCTTGAACATGGCTGCAGATAGAATCCTCTTGACTTAGTTTTCCCATTATGTTACTTCTTTTTAAACAGGAATATCTCCCACCTGGTTAATCCTAAGTCTGGCTATGAGGTGGAATTGTTACAGCATAATTGGTTGTCTACTGTGACTCCTACCTGAAATCGAACAAAGCCAAGGATGCTTTAGTCTGGTTTGCATATGTTGAGTCATTCTATGTCCTTAGGCTAAGGGCTGGGGGATCAATTTTGACGCTGTCATAATCATTTCCATGTTTTTCCCTTTATAGTAAACTTCTATAATCAGGACAAGTGGTCAGTAAAAGATATGAGCACAGTGCAATTATGGAAGATCTTATTGTTTTTAGCCTAAATATGTAGTCATTCCTTATCCCAAACAACTAAGTACATTAGTACTTGGACTTGTCATCTGCCTGCTAAAATTACATAGTTATATATAAGATTAAATTCCTGGAGGATCTCATTTTATCAGAATGATATGGTAACAATTGGACAAAGATAAAAAGCTTGTGAAACAAAGATATAATCTATTAATTTGTGAGGTTAAAGTCAGAAACCCTTTTCGTTTTGTTTTGAAGAATAAAGCACTTTATCCACTGCATAGAGACACATATGTACATTCATGTGTATATATTTAGGCATATATATCTATTCCAGACCTGTGATGTCATTGTTGTGAGTATTCCCTCCACGGTAGAAGTTGCAACCCATTCAGTAGTATAGATTGTAGATTGTAACCCTTCCACACCTTGTTACCTTGTTAAACTCTTCTACATCCTTCCATACATCCTCCAGAGGTCTCCCATCAAATTCTGGAGTTCTTTTAGATCTCTTTATATTTCTAGAGTACACTCTATTTCCCTCTCTCCACTTTGGCTGATATTTAATATCTACCTAAAGAGAATAAGGAACTGGTGCTGGGGATAAGAAGACAGCAATCCCTTTACTCAAAGAGGTTATGTTCTTCTGGGGGAATGTGTGCAGGTAAGTAAATACAAAGTAATTTGACATATGAGGCACACTAACAAATGGAAAGATCAGGAAAAGATTCTTCTCAAAGATTGCAACTTTGTAGAGTATTGGAGGCAAATAAGGTTACTGCATAATGCAGATAAGGTGGCCATGCAGCCCAGGCATGGGGGAGAGCTTGCACAAATGCAGAGGAGTCTGAGATGGAGCTCTAAGTTTGGGAAGCAGATAGTAATCAAGTTTGGCTGGAGGGTAGACTGTATGAAAGGGAACAATATGAAACAAGAGTGGAAAGGGAGATGAGACCAAATCTGCCCTAAACATCAAGCTGAAGAGTTTGATTCCTAGAGGAGATAGGGAGTCACCCATGATCAGATCTGTGCCTTGGGAAGAAAATTTTGAGACCTGTGAAACAGATGGATTGGAGGTGGTGGTGGTGGGGTTTATAAACAGGAATACTAAATAGGAGATCACTTTAATTATCTGAGTTATGCACTGTTGAGACCCTGAACTAAAGTGAAAGCTGTGTGAAAAAGGGACAAATGTGAGTTCCATGGAGTTAGAAAGCACAACTAGATGGATGAGGGGCATGAGGGAAAGGGAAGATGACTCTGCATTTAAGAACTTGAGTGAATGGAAGGCTGGTGGAGTCCTCAACAGAAATAGAGACCTTTGAAGAAGAGTCATTCATGTTGGGGCATAGAAGATAAGCATTTCCTTTTAGACAGGTTCGGTTTGAGATGCCTAGATAGAGGTATTTGACATTCATTTGGTGATGCAGATTTTTTGGTTCTTTTCTCTCTCTCTCTCTCTCTTTTTTTTTTAGGCAATTGGGGTTAAGTGACTTGCCCAGGGTCACACAGCTAGTAAGTGTCAAGTGTTTGGTCTAAGGCTGGATTTGAACGTAGACCCTCCTGACTTCAGGGCCTGTGCTCTATCCACTGCCCCATCTAGCTGCCCTGATTTTTTGGTTTTTGACAATTACAAGTAGAATTTATATGCATTTCAAAAGAAAAGTTATTTGTAAGTAATAGGAATCTAGAGTTTCATGTATAATCATCTTGCATTCTACATATATATACATTCTATATAATGAAAATGCCTGTTCTATGTGGTATTTAAGTTCAGACTGAAAAAAATTAAAAAGGAAAAAAAATAATCCAAGAAAAAGAGGGGAAAGGAAAGACATTTATACAGGTAAGACATAAGGGAAAAAATAAGACAGAGGCTGAAGAAATGAGTAAACTAAAAAGATTCCCAATACAATGCAAGTTCCTTGAAGGCAGAGACTATGGTTTCCCCCAGGCCCCAAACACACATACACTCCTCTTACCTTACCTGTTCACTGAAGTGAACTCATAAGAGAAAACGGACAAGAACCACACATACACAGGTATGGATGGGTCATTTGGTAATGTGAGAGAAGAGCTTAGAGCTGCATTCAGATAATTACAAGTCATCTGCACAAAGATAATTAAAACTACCAGAGAAGATAAAATCACCAATCAATAAGCATTTATTAAGCATCCACTATGTGTCAGACACTATGCTAAGTTTCAGGGATGGAGTGTAGAGAGAGAAGAGAAGGTGGCATAGGTCATTAACATGGAGGACAACAGCATTTAGGTGGCAGGAAATGGATGATGTTCTGTTAAAGGAAACTGATAAGAAGTTTCTTACTTCCCTTACCACAAATGAACATTTCAGACCAAAGAAGAAGACAGAGTAGCAATTCTGTGAACAAAGGATCCTTGTCTTTAGAAGGCAAGTGTACCAGTTTGTGGGATAATACAATATACAATACAGTCTGCTTAAATAAAGGTATGCAAGACATTCATATCCTTTGACATTGGCTCACTCACATGTATATGCCTGAGCTAATGCAGAAGCAACATGGTGAAGTGTTTTTTTTTATTCTTGCTGTTCTTTTTAAAAATATTTTATTTTTTCCCATTACAGGTAAAAACAATTTTTAATATTCATTTTAAAAAAATTGTGAGTTCCAGATTCTCTCCCTCCCTTCTCCTTTTCCTGAGGCAGCAAGCAATTCAACATAGGTTATACATGTGCAGTCGTGCAAAATACATTTCCATATTAGTCATGTGAAAAAAACACAGACTAAAAAAAAAAAAACAACCAAACAAAAAATAAAGAACATTTCAAAAAATATTCTTCAATCTGCATTCATGCTCCATCAGTTCTTTCATCGTAAGTCCTTTGGAATTGTCTTGGATCATTGTATTGCTTGAGAATAGCTAAGTCAGTCACAATTGATCATCATATTGCTATTATTGTATACAATGTTTTCTTAGTTCTGCTCATTTCACTTTGCATCAGTTCATATTAGTCTTTAAAGGTTTTTTTTTTCTGAAAGCATCTTGCTCATCATTTTTTTTACAGTATAAAACATGTCCTATAGATGTATATGTACCTGGATGAGAATCACACATCCTCAGGTATGGATGGGTCATTTGGTGATACGAGAGAAGAACTTAGGGCTGGATTCAAGGACTGAGTCATCTGCACAAAGATAATTACATCTATCAAAGGAGATAAAATCACCAATCAATAAGCATTTATTAAGCATCTCCTACGTGCTAGTATTCCATCACAATCATATACCACTTGTTCAGTCATTCCCAAGTTGATAGGTATCCCCTCAATTTCCAATTCTTTGACCCAAAAAAAGAGCTGCTATGAATATTTTTGTTCATATATGTCCCTTTCTTTTAAAAAAAAATTCTTTAAGATACAGACCTAGTAGTGTTATTTCTGGGTCAAGGGTAGTAACAGTTTTGTAGCTCTTTGGGCATAATTCCAAATTGCTCTCCAGAATGGTTGCATCAGTTCACAACTCCACCAACAATGCATTAGTGTCTCGATTTTCCCACATCACCTCCAACATTTGTCATTTTTCTTTTCTGTCATGTTAGCCAATCTGATAAATGTGGGATGGTAGCTGAGAGTTGTTTTCATTAGCATTTTTCTAATCAATATGATTTAGAGCATTTTTATATGACTATAGATAGCTTTGATTACTTCATCTGAAAACTTCTTGTTCATATCAAAGGATATTTATAAATTGGAGAATGACTTATATTCTTATAATTTTGACTCAGTTCTCTCTATATATTTGAGAAATGAGACTTTTACTAGAGAAACTTCCTTTAGTTTTTTCTCATAGTTACGATAACTGTGTATTTTCCTCCATTCTATTTTTCCTCCTGTTCATCCTACTCTCTCCTTTCACCTTCTCCATCCTAAAAAGTATTTTGCTTCTGATTACTGCCTCCCCCAGTCAACCCTCCCTTCTATCAGCTCCTCCCTTCTTTTCTTTCCCCATTGCTCTCCTACTTTCTGTAAGGTAAAATAGATTTCTATGCCTGAGTGTGTATGTGATTCCCTCTTTGAGTCAATTTTGATGAGAGTAAGGTTTAAGCATTACCTCCCTTATTTTCCCTTCCACTGTAAAAGCTTTTTCATGCCTCTTAAATGAGATAATTCACCCCATTCTATCTCTCCCTTCCCCATCCCTCAGTGCATTCATCTTTTATAATCCTTAATTTAAAAAAAAATATTGTTCCATCATATTCAACTCACACCTGTGTCTTCTATGTATACTCCTTCTAACTGCCTGAATAATGATAAAGCTCTTAGGAGTTACAGGTATCATCTTCTCATGTAGGAATGTAAACAATTTAACCTTATTAAATCCATTAGGATTTCTCCTTCTTGTTTACCTTTTTATGCTCATTTTGAGTCTTGCATTTGAAAGTCAAATTTTTTATTCATCTCTGGTCTCTTCATCAGGAATGCTTAAAGTCCAATGTTTCACTAAATATCCACTTTTTCCCTGAAGGATTATACTCAATTTTGTTGGGTAGGTAATTCTTGGTTGTAATCCTAGCTCTTTTGCCCTCCAGAATATCATATTCCCAGCAAATGCTTAATTGTTGGAATGGATTAGATTAGACTCTTGCTCTGATACCTAGCTTTATATTGTTTTCATAAAGGATCTCTGACTTTAAGGATCAAAAGAGATTCATTTGAAAAAACAATTTCATTCTTAGCAAACTTCTAGAGGCAAGTGACATAAATGTAAATTTTAAGTTGCCCATGATGATGACTTGAATTGACCCAATAACTTGGAAATCAAGAAAATCAATTTTCCCCTAAAAGCTTCATTCTAGGCAAGAAAGGAAGAAAACATACAACTAGAAATCACAGAATAGAAAACAGAAAGCTTGGAAATTTCATGAGAAATGTCAGATATTTCAAAATAGACAACATAAATGTAAGTAGTAAGCTAACAACAATGATTTGAAGTTATTCTGAAAAAAAAAACAATGAAGCTGTTGAAAAGTAATTACTATGCTTGTCAACTTCAAAAAAGACAGTGATAGAAAAACAAATTCAAAGTTGATTTTGGAGATTTCAAAAGTAAGAGATGGTCTTAAACTCTACATAAAATCTTTTTCCCGAACAGAAAATTTTATAGGTAGGAAAGATAGAAAACTGGACAAGAGGTTTTTCATGCATGGAAAGCTGTGCCCCGGGGTTACTGGGAGTTAAGATGGGGAGTATGTAAAGTGCATGTATGAAGTATGTAAAGGGGTATCTTCCAGCTTGGTGACCATTCTGAAGTATGACATTGATCTTTGTGTCTGGATACCCCCAGTTATTTTCAGTGTGGTAATGAGATAGAGATTAAAACACCAGGAGCTGACATTGAACATAGATTGCATCACATAGCCTGCTATTATCAGGCTGAAGTGGAGGGAGCAAAGGAGAGCCAGTGAATCTATTTAAACCTTTCAGAAGCTAAAGGAAGAGGTGATGGGGAGGTGGAATCACTAGACCTCTACCAACACTTATTTGACTGGGACTATTCTCAGTGTGATAATCTAAATATTCTTAGATTCTTGGTCAGACATTGAAGACACCAAGGTCATCCCCTGCATCCTGGGCCATCATGAATCTTCCTGACTTCTGTTTTGCCACTACCAGCAAAAGGTGCCTTGTAATTTCTACCTGACCAGTTGTCTGATCCCCTTACTTTCTGTGGGCTGAGAGCTCTAGAAGATCCTGATTCAGGTGTTCCCAAAGCCTGTTGCTTGCTTGTTTGGGAAGGCCTGAGTGTTCTACTCTCACCCCAGTGAGATAGAGCTTTCCTACTCACCGTCTAAGTTGTCTTAGGCTGGCAAATGTTTCACCCTATTCTATTGCTCATTTTGACGTTCCAGAATTTGTTATGAGGCTTTATTTTAAAGTGGTTTTTTTGGGGGGGAGGGGAATTTGGGAGAGCTCAGGTGAGTCCCTGCCTTTACTCTGCCATCTTGGCTCTGTCCCCACAGTAGGTTCTTAATAAATATTTGTTGAGCAGAAGTAGTGGCCAATGTCTGTAATCCTTATTATTGGGGGTGCTGAGGCTGGTGGATTGCTTAAGGTCTAGAGTTCTGAGCTACAGTAGAGCTAAAGCCAATCAGGTGTCCTCAATTAACCTGGTGCCAATATGGTGAGAGGAGGGGAGGGAGAAGGTACCAGGCTGTCTAAGTAGGGGATAACCAGACCAGATCAGAAACAGAGCAGGTCAAAGCTTCTCTGCAGATTATAGTGATGCGATTGGCCCGTGGGTGGCTGCTGCACTTCCAGCCTGGGTGAGATAGTGATATGCAGTCTCAAAAAACAAACAAACAAATACATGAAATGTTTGTTGAATTGAAATCACATTAGTTTTAGTTTTTGGAAGGAGTAGTTATAGCGTGCTATTAGGCCTCTAAAATCACTAGGACTAACCAAATGTTTCCCATCCTGTATTATAGTAAATAAAGCCCTGGACTGGGGATTCAAGGATTGTCATTCTCATGCTCCCTCCATAATTTTTCATGTTCTTACTCCATGCTGACCTCCTCCTGGCTTTGGTAATCCTTTCCCCTTCCCTGTCCTCCCTCCCAATCTTTCATAGCATCTTTCTTGTCTTTAGATGAGCTTACCTAGGTAAAACTCTTTGATTTGACACCAGTGTGACATTACTTTTTTTTATCATTAATTTATTTATTTTTAGTTTGTAACATTCACATCTATAAGATTTTGAGTTTTAAATTTTCTCCACCTATCTCTTTTTCCCCCTCCCTAAGATGGTGTGTAATCTGATATAGGCTGTACTTACTTATACATTCATATTAAACCTGTTTTGTGACATTCTTTTTTTTTTTTTGACCGTTCTGAGACCCTGGCTTGTACCAAAGACTCTTTTACTGCAAGGTTATAATTCTCCAGCTATATTTATAATTTTTAATCACTTTATGGCAAGACCACAAAAAGATAAAATGTTATATAGGGGATTTTTATTAAAAGTTAAAAGGGATTCCTATTAAAGATATAGATTATGCCATTTTGTGACCTCCTTTGATTCTGAAATTTCGTGATTCTATAATTTTGTGTTAACAAGATTGCTTCAGACACCAAGGCTAAAAATAATTTACAGAAGATGGGTAGTCAATTATATTATATATAGCGTGTACAATAGTACATAGTTAGATCAAGTGGAAACCATTCCCCATTCGCTCCTCCCCCCCCCAAAAAAAGAGGAGTTCTAAACATTATTCTTGCCAAAGCTCACTTTGCTTTCTGCCTATTTTGTATGTTGAAAGATTTGGTTCTGAAAATCTGGTGCAGAAAAAAAAAATTAAATGGAACATATGTTTAATTTTGATTCCTGTAGATTTTAAAATCTCAGAAGATCAAAAAATTATCTTACCTGTTCTCTCCTAATTTTCAGTATTGTTCTTCTTGAAATCTCAGTCTAGCCCATAGGAGATTTCCCCAGGGTTTGCCCGGGGGGCAGGAAAACTTTTAAAAAAGTTTTAAAATGTTGTCTGCTTTGGAATTTGGCCACCTCTGATGAAAATGGGTTCAAATATTTCATCAAAATTTGCAGATGACGATGTCCACATACAAGAGTAGGGCCAGGTGCAGCTCAATTGTCTGCAAGTTATTAAAAACAATGGAAATGACAAGACTTAATAGGAAGGCAGCTTTCTATGAAGTGTTTAGTTAGTCTTTGCCATATGGAGAAATTTCTACACCCCCACCCCTTAATAGTCATACAAGTTATTACATAGAATGCTTCATTTGTTTCTGTCAAAAATGTGTTCCTTTTTCTCTCAAATGACAGGAATGATGGAAAGCAGAAGGTATTTCTTTTCTAATTTTCAATGAGAGAGAGAGAGAGAGAGGAGAGAGAGAGAGAGAGAGAGAGAGAGAGAGGAGAGAGAGAGAGAGAGAGAGTGTAGGAGAAAAGGATGAAATACCACACACCTCACAATGTTATCGTGGGGGAAGAGGGGAAGGAGCAAGGCAACCTAGGATGATCCTTCGGATTATATGCTTTGTAAGCAATGCGCTATCCCTTCCACAGAATCAATTACAAACTAGGACTTATTGACTATATATTTAAAGCTAGAAGGGATTGGAGAGATCACCTACTGCAACAGCTCCCTTCCTTCCCAGCCCCCTCCACTTTACAGATGAACAAACCCAGGTCCAGACAGGTTACATGAAATGTTCAAGGTCTCACAGGTTATGTGGCTGAGATGGGACTTGAGCACAGGGCTTGTGACTTCAAATTCTTCACTCTTTCCACTCCTACCATAGCGCCTCACTTAGAAGCAGCTAGGTGCCTTGGAACGAAGAAGACCTGCCACTTACTAGCTGTACCTAGGGAAAGCTTTTTGGTTTGACACACTTGTGACTTTTTTTTTAATTGTTTTGAGATGGTGGCTTGTACCAAAGACTCTTTTACTACCAGGTGATCATTTTCTAGCTATATTTATAATTTTTAATCACTTTATGGTAAGATCAGAAAAGACAAAATGTTATGGAGGGGATTTTTATTAAAATTAAGAAAGATTCCTATTAAAGAAATGGAATTTTATACTCTCTTTCAACTCTGAAATTCCATGATTCTATAATTTTTTTTGTTAACAAGATTGCTTTAGACACCAGTGTTAAGTATAATTTACAGAAGCTGGGTAGTCAATTGTATCATATATAGTAAGCACATAAATACGTAGTTAGCTGTGTGACCCTGGACAACTCATTTAATCTCTATCTACCTAAGTTTCCTCAACTATAAAATGGGGATAATAATAGTATCAACCTTCTAAGGTTGTTGTAAAGTTCCAATGAGATGATATTTATAAAGAGCTTAGCACAGAGCCTAGCACCTACTTAATGGGAACTAAATAAATGCTCCTTCCTTCCTTTCTCCCTGCTTTCCTTCCTTCCTGCATGCCTTCTGTCTGTCCTTTGGATTATTTGTCCAGGCTGAGGTAAGGCCCTAGCAATCAAATGATCAGTTCTCAGGTTTTAAAGACACTGTGCCCAGAACTTGATTTAGAGGGTGATTCATGGTTTTTTCCATGGCCAAGCAAGGAGTGGTTCTTTGACCAGGGAGCAATCTTCCAAAGGGACAGAGAAGATAGAAAAGAAGGCTTTTCTCCTGTTCAGTGACCAGTACTTCCTCCTCCTCCAGCTGTATTTCTTTCCTCACTTATTTCATCCCATTTCAAGTCAGCTGGGGGCTATCTAAACCAGGTCAGTGGACTCTACTATCTAAGTCTCCCTTGTGAGGAAGGAAAAGATAAAGGAAAAGAGACTGCAGGTGTCTCTTTGTTCTCCAACACATTAACACCTTTTTGCCAGGGAGATGTTGAACTGTCAATTCTAAGCCTTTACACAATGTGATATTGTTATTGCCTTCCTTGATTGAGCTCAGGTTTCAAGTCTATTTATTTCTTCATATTTTCCCCATAATTAGGATAAGCTGCCAATCAACAGAGTGGTGTGTTGGTGGTGTGATCTGGGTTCTGAAAAACAAACAAACAAAAACTAATGTACTCTACAATGCAGCTACGTTGCCCTATTTGCTATTCTTCCCACACCACACTTCTCCTATCTCCCTCCATGCCTGAACACTGGCTCTTCCCCATGCCTGGAATGCCCTCTCTCCTTTCTCAGCTCTGGCTTAGTTTCTCTGGCTTTTCCCAAGACTTGGCTCATGTTCTACCTTCTACAGAAGGCCTTTCCTAGGACCAGGCCTTTCCCATCCCCCTAGCACTCTCCTCCGAGATTACTTTTCATCTACTTTGTATATATCTTGTACATACCTAGTTATTTCTGTGTTTGCCTCCCCCATTAGAATGTGAGCTCTTTGTGGGCAGGGATTTTTTTTTTTTTTGCAGAGGGCTTTTTTTGTATCCACAGAACTTAGCATAGTGCTTGATAAATAATAAGTATTTAATAAATGCTTGTTGACTTATTAAAGGCTTTGATGCTTTGCCATGTAACCCCATATGAATCTTGTTCCTGTTTTTCCCCTGAATTTTCTGTATCTTTAGGCACCAAAGATAGTATGAAGCTGAAAATTCCTGATTGAGACAACCACAAAGGGTAGTTTTTGGAAGTGATCCTCTAATTATATTTGGTGGAACTTTAAAAGGGCCAGATATAAATAATACCCTAGGCGTGACTTTTAGACAATAACACATTGTGAGGAGGCATGCAGAAAGGCACATGCTGCATGGGTGGCTTGGGAGGGGGACTTCCTGGGGCCAGATGGTTGAAATATCTGACAGCAGGTTTCACTTTCTGCCAGATAGGAATTAGAAGGCCCTAATCATCACAACCACCTAAGGAGAAGGAATGAGATGAATTGTGGAGAGATTTTCTCCACCTCATTTTGATTTTTGGCACCAAGAATGCCAAATTCTAAGAATGCTCCATTACTAAAGACCTTTGGGCATGCCAGCTGCTTCAAAGTGGAAAATGTTTAGTATATATACTGAGCAAATAAATTATTTGAGTCTATACTTTTCAGTGTAGACTCAAAGCAAAGAATAAAGGGACTTTATGCAAATGGGGGGCAAAAGAACACAAGAGAATGATTTTTAAAAAATTAATGCATTCTTCTAGACCAAAGGTTTGTAACATGAGTCTGTGAACAGATTTTGGGGGTGGGGGTCTCAGACCCTGGATAGGGGGAAAATTACATCTTTATTTTTTACTAATTTCTAAGCAGGAATTCTTAGCCTTTTTTTTGTATTTTGTATCCCTTTGGTAGTCTGGTGAAGCCATAAGAACCCCTTCTTAGAATAATATTTTAATATGCATAATATAAAATATATAAATTACAAAGAAAACTGATTTTTTCAAAGTTCAATTATCAAAATATATATTAAAAACAAATTCACATTCCTTCACCCTCCCCCTCCAGAAATCTATTTAAGGACACCTTGGGGCCCAGTGAGAGGGTCTGTAAATTCTGTGTGAAGAATGTCTGAATCTAACTGAAATTTAGCATTTCCTTCAATTATCAATTTAAAAAAAAAGTCTGATAAATGATCCGTAGACTTTACCAGACTAACCAAAATGTCCATGACACAAAATAGGTTAAGAACCCATTGCCTAGTCTTTAAAGGAGGAACCTGGGGCAATAGAGACAGGTTGGGGACTGTTCATGTTCAGTGCATGGTGAGCTGGTAGCTCAAGGATGAAGCCACAGGGTACATTTGTACATGTTTAATGGAGTGAAGTGTAACAGCTTTGAGTTTCAAGCACCATCTGGTAGCTTGCACAGCTATCACTGTGTTCCATATTATACTTCCTTGTGAGGAAGCATTGTCCACATGGGACCTAACATGTTTCAAATGTAACACATGCCCACTTGATATTACAAAGCACATACAGGTTGTGGAGACCAACATTTTTTGGCAGTAAAAAAGGTATTAAAATGAATATTAAACCCAGTACTTCACTGCAATTTCTCCTCTCTAATTCTCCCATGCTAGGCTCTATCTCTAAGACTTCTAGCTCTAATTTCCAGTTCTGTGTAATTCACTTTTTTCTAACTCATCATGAGTGTTTAGACTTAGAGACAAAAGTTCTGATACCATATTCTTAACTTCTCTGTTTCATCACCTTTGCCAGATGTGAAAACCTCTGCAGCCTTTCTTCTGGTGCAGACAAAGGCTGTAACTCCGATACTGACAGGGGTCATTTCTAAGCCTGCTCCTAGTCGGAGTGAAGGCCTCACGATTACACCTTCCAGCTTCCTTCCTCTCTACCTCTGCTTCTTCTATGCTCAGTAGTCAGAATGCAAGAGATTACAACCATGCACTATGTCTCTTTTTCAGCAGCAAGACTCTTTGATATGACTTTGCTTTCTATCAAGTTGTCACTACAACTTGATTCCGTTTATGAAATAAATTCTATAAGCTCTAAGGCCTCTCCTAGACCTAACATTGTATGACTCTGGCTACTCTTTTTAAAGGAAGATTTACTCCAAAATGTCTCCATCCCCATCCTCCCTCTATATTAGTTCCTTCATTAAGAGGGTCTTGGGTGAACCAGTAATTTGCTCTCAAGAGTTCCCATAGCATAAATCAGTGAAGAATCAGATCGAAACAAAGACACTTCTGATACAAAGTGTGGCCTTACATACAACTCAGTTTATTCTTAGCACTTAAGGACCTCCACAATCTGGTTCCCACATACCTCTCTAGTCTTATTTCATATTACATCCCTTCAATCATTCTTTTTTTCAGGCAAACTGTGCTGGTTGTTGTTCCTTGTGGCGTAAGGCTATATGTATAAACAGGCACATAGCTACATACATACAGACGCATATGTGACATGTAGAGCTGACATATAGAGGAGCTGGCACCTTGATCATGTCCTTATCACCAGCTTACCACATTAGCAATTTTGGGTAATGTCACCTTGGGTCAGATCTAGGATACTCTCTCTTGGTTGAGTTGAGTTATCTTACTTTGAGTATTAGATGGGTGGAGGAAAATCTAGAGATATCTATTCATGCCTCCCTACGAGACACATCCAGACAGACCCATGTCTCTCTAGGACACATGTATTCTAAAAGGGCAAAACAACCCACTCCATATATATGTATACACATATGCATACATACACACATTATCTATGTACCTATCTATCTATCCATCCATCATCCATCTATCCATCAATCTATCCATCCATCCATCCATCTATCTATCTATCTATCTATCTATCTATCTATCTATCTATCTATCTATCTCTTGTGGGTCTCATTTCCTTATCAGTAAATTAGTGGTTTGAACTAGATGGCCTCTGTGGGTCTTCTAGCTCTAAAGCCACAATTTTCTGCTCTTCATTTCTCACTAAACTGACACCATTCCTGAAACTGTATACACACGTGTGTGTGTGTGTGAAAGAAAGGAAGTAAACTCCTTAAGGCCAGGGACTATCTTTTGCCTCTTTTTGTATCCCCAGCACTTAGCGCAGTGCCTAGAACATAGTCAGAACTTAATAAATGTTTATTGAGTTGAATGAAAACATGATAGGCATTTAATATTTATTGTCTTGAATTGAACGGGATGGTTGTTTGTATTCTCAAAGTACCAATATCTCCTGTAGAAGGGGAAAAAAAGAAGAAACCCAAACATTTTAAAAACAACATTTAAAGAGAAGTCTTAATACCACTTCAAAACAGTTGAAATGGTTTCATCACATTTAGTACTGAATTGCTAACAATCCCTGTGGCTTACAGTAAGATCCAATCACTATGAATGCAATAGAACCAGCAAAGAGAGAATCTAACATAAGTGGGAATTCAATATGCGTTTCCAACCCCTCACACAGCATCTGTTCCCTCTGTTTTCAGATCCATTCAAGCCATTGGGAAGACGTGAAATGATATGAGAAGATTGAGTTCACACCAATAGTGCTGGGAGAAAATTATTCTTGTGGAGAAAATAATAAAGAATTAACCTCCAGAGAGTTGTCTAAGTAAGTATAGCATTTGAGTTAAACTGATACCTGTAGACATCAGTCAAGCAGGTTTGATTTCACTGCATGATTTACACAGCCAAAAAGCAGCTGGGACTGAATAAGGCAGACTTCTCCAAGCAGTGACCAACCCAGTCTCAGAAATGGTGTCAGTTTGGCGAGCCCTGAGGACCAGAAAAATCTCTCACTCTTCCTCGAATTGTACCTCTAGAACCAGAAGGTATTTCAGAGGCCATCCAGTTCAATCTGCTCATTTTACTGGTGTAGAAACTGAGGCCCAGGAAGATTAAGTGACTTAGGAACATAAGATCATAGCCCTAATGTTAGAAGGGACATTATAAGCCATCTAATCAAACCCTTTCATTTTACTGAGGAAGAAACTGAAGCTCAAGAAGGGTAAGTGATTTGCCCTCAGTAACATAGGGGGTAAGTATTAGAGGGGAGATTTGAATCCAATTAATTCTTAGTCTAGGGCTGGTGACCTTTCCACTGTACTACCACAAAAGATACACAGTTAAAAGGTATTAGCTAACGCCAAAGTATGATGCCAGACCTTTTGAATTTATTCTTTTATGCTTGGCAAGCACTACCTTTTCACCCCTTCCTCATAGAATCTGGAGTTTCTTTCAAGGCTCAGCTCATGGAATATTTCTTATAAGAAACTTTTCGTGATTTCCTTAGCGGTTAGTGCTCTCTCCCTCCTCCATAAATTATCATGTTTATCTATATGCTAATATGTTTACATATTGTATCTCCCCAGTAGAATGGAAGCTCTAGGAGGGCAGGGACTACTTGCTTCCCTTTTGTCATTTTATCCCTAGCACCATGCCTTGCACATAGTATGAGTTTATAAATTTGGTAGGGTGGATTAGATGCACTTTATTGCTAAAACAATTTGTTTAACTAAAATAATTCTTTTTGCATAATTTTGAAAATAAACATTTTGCTTTGAACTTTTTATACCTCAAAATGTTAAAAAAAATCATTAAAAAAATAAAACTTGGTCTGTCAAAATAAATTCTACTGGAAAGAAAAATACTTGGATCATAAATAAATCTCAAAGTGTTGGGCAGCTTGGATTATCTCATGAAGTCTGGCCAAGGAAAACACCCCAATTAGATCATTTAGGCCACGAAGTTGGCTTGAATCATCTGGTTTGACTGTCCACATTGAAGGCCAGTCTTGTGCAAAATTATACTTTTTGCTGATTTAGAACTGAAAGGAAATAATTCAATCTTTTCATTTTTTTTTTTGGTTTAGGACAGTGTTGCTTTAAAGGGCTAAGTGATTTGCCTAAAGCCTGAAAAATTGGAAAATAGTACATTTTCAAGACCAGGTCATCTGACTCCAAGTCTAGCACAACTCCAATTACATGATACTTTTCCTCAATACCTACTCCAGCCACATTTTCTCGTTGTATACCATCCTTTTTTGGATCTCTTTACTATTCCTTTTGATGAAATAAAGTTTTGTATGGTTTTTTCTTTTATTATGTTTGTTTTAAAATTCATTCCATCTGTATCTTTTAAGTCTCCAAAGGGACCTGAGCAGCTAGGTGGTACAGTGGATAGAATGCCAGGTCTGGGATAAGGAAAACTCATCTTTGTAAGTCCAAATCTGACCTCTGACACTTACTAGCTATGTGACCCTGGGCAAGTCATCTTAATCTTGTTTACCTCAGTTCCTCATCTGTAAAATGAGCTGAAGAAGTAAGCAGCAAACCACTCCAGTATCTTTGCCAAGAAAACCCCAGATGGGGTCACAAAGAGTCAGATATGACTAAACAACAACAAAAAAGGGATGTGATAGGCTATAAATGAATAATGAATGCATGCCATGCTTAATAAATTAAATTAATAAGAGAAACAGGACTTTCCACTTTTTAAGGAGAGAGCAAAAAGAAAGACTTCAATTGTCATTTAGGCAAATGGGCTATGTTTCCTATATTTCCATAAGTTATGTTTCCAAAAAGCCTTTGACTTGGTCTCCTAAGAATAGCATGGGAGATTAAGAGATCTGGAAAAATGCTAGCAATTTTGAGCAGAGCTCTAAGCTAGAAAACAGAGCTGAAAATAGAGACATGATGATAGCCATGAATGGCATCAATATAGTTCTTTAAGACTTAGAAAGTAGTTTTGTCACTGTCCTTTGAGATAGATAGTATAAATATTATTATCTCTAGTTTAAAAATGAGGAAGCTGAGATACAGGAGTGGTTTGCCATTTCCTTCTCCAGCTCATTTAACAGCTGAGGGAACTGAGGCAAACAGGGTTAAAATGATTTGCCTGAGGTTACATAGCTAGTAAATGTCTGAGGCCAGATTTGAACTCAGGAAGATGAGTCTTCCTGACTTCAGGTCCTGTATGTTATCCATTGTGCCACCTAGCTGCCACATTATATTATAATAAAGAACATAATTTTCTTTTTTGGAAAGCAAAAATAATAATATCATTCTTCCTACTCAGACCTTTTAATTTAGATCCTATAATACCTGGTGACAGGGTGCTTATATTGCAGGGCAATTACTAAAAAGAGGATTTTAATATTGATATCCTGAAACCATATCTCCCTTGTCCCAAATATAAAGTTTTGTGACACTCCTGGCCTTTCCTCTGCACATGTGAAATTCTGCCTTTCCCCAGCTCAACCTTTTAGGAGTCCAAATGTCAATTATGTAAACTTAATTAACCTATGCTGCCGTCAGAGGGCTTGAGACTCACTCCCAGGCAAGAACTTTGTGAGAAGTAAGAACTTCCAGCTAGGCAAATAGTCTGAGGATGATGGAGAAAGACACTTAATGCCAGGTACAATTTAGGTTCCACTCAAATCACACTGCTTAGATTTGCATTTGCTTTGGCTACATATAGGTAATGTACTTTTTATGGAGTTAAGTTACCAGAAAATTTTCAAGTCTTCACTCTGGTCACATAAGCATAACTAGACTCACAGAATGTCAACACCACTCAGATACTCAGATGTCATCTTATTCAAACCACATACAAACAGAAATCTTCTATATAATATACCAGAATTTGATCATGCAGCCATTTTTGAAGAACTTGGTTGAGAATCACATTCCTTTTTCAAGATCAGCGTTTCTTCACATTAAACCTAATTCTGCCTCTGCAACATCCGCCCATTATTCCCATCTCTCTTTACTTTGAGGCCAAGGCAAACAAGTCTAATCTATTTTTTGACCAAATGGTCCTTCAAACGTGTGAACACAGTGATCATATTCACCTCCTCAGAGTCTTTTTTTTTGCTACAGGCTTTACATATACATCCTTCCAAATGATCCTCACTTGGAATTTTCTCCTGGCCCTTGGCAATCCTGTTCAGTCTCCTTTGCATACTTTCTGATTTGTTAACATCTTTCTCAAAATGTTGTATCTAGAACTGAACATAATATTCTTGATGTAGTCTGGCCAAAGCAGACTGGGGAATTATCATCTCCCTGGTCTGCTAGACTATCTATCTTAATGCAACCTAAGACTTCATTGGCTTTTCTGACTGGCATAGTGCCCTATTGACCCATATTGAGCTAATAATAACATGAATATCAAAGTAATAGAGATTTCTGAGTGATGATGGTAGAGGAACAGTCTAGAAGTGAAATGTAGAGCAAGAAGAATCTCAGCTTCCACAGCGACAACAGTAAATTGGAAGTATGAAAGTTTAGCCATTAAGGGTAGCAATGGAAGTAATATCATCAGAAGGAGCAGGTCTCAGAGAATGCTACAAGATGGAAAGAATGTGAAAAGAAAAGGTTTAAGATCAAGTAAAGTGTGTTAATTATGGAGTAGGCATTCCAGAGATTACAGTGGAAAGGACAGTCAGAACACTCATTAAATATTTGTAGGGCAGGGTTGAGGGAGATGAGACGAAGGGAGAGTGCAGTTGAGGTTGGGGAATGTTTTATTCATTGGCAGCTGGGTTCAGAATCATTGTGATGAAAGGAGTAAAAGGAGGTGGCAGTATGCCAACCATTGATACACTAAGGAAGGCCAATGACTAGACAGAGTTGTTCCTTCAGGACGATTAAGAACCTATGAGACCCTGGGAGACCTGCCTTACAGAAGGAAGAAATGGGAGGAGGTATGGCCCGGGGAGACTGGTAGCAAATTATAAGGAAAGAGGTGGCTTTATGACATAGTCCTGTTACTGGAGCTAGAGTTGGGATGGCCTGGAAATGAAGATTTTGGTGTCTGGGGAGCAGCTTCTTTAGAGCCTCAAGGCATGATTGGGCTGGAGCTCGAATTGAGCCCGGTACTGGTCTCTTCACTGCCCACTTTCTCCTACAGATGTCAACTCATTATTAGCCATTTTTTCTTTCCTTTCCCATTCCAGATTATTATCACTAGAAGAAAAGGAGTCCTAATATGAATAGAATAGTTTTCCCTTTTCTCCCTCATCTATTACCACCATTCACCCATCCTGAGCAGTGGTCTTATCTCTTCTATTATAACCATATCATATCAATTCATAGTTGCTGAACTTAAAGTGCTCTAGTCCACTGGGTGCTCTTTCCTAGTTCTGGCCAAAGCAGACTGGGGGATTATCATCATGTTTAAATAGAATTGTTAGGCCACGTGTTCAAATGCATCTTGATAAGGTCTGTCACTAACAAATGGCACTATGTCTGTGAGCAGTGATCTTGAAGGGAAACTGGGTAGTAAAACTAATTACCCTTGAGGGGGAATAAAACCTGTTAGGCTTGCTCCATCAGTTCCAGATAGCATGTTTCAATCAGTATATATGGTAGCCCACTTGTATTATTCACTGTTCATCTTTTAGCTGATAATGGTCAGTGCCTCTGTCACATAGCTTAACATTTCCCCCTCTTCAACTCTTCTTCAAACATGTAACCAACTGTGGAGGTTCACCACGTCTTGAGGATAATTGGGTGATGAGTTCACAATCACAGGATTTATAGGAATCTGGTTTTAATTAAATTGTTCAGACATTTAAATAACATGAAATGACTTTTCTGTGCAGTGTCTCCACTTTCTGAATGTAAATAAAAAAAGTGAAAAATCTTTAAAGGATAAACTAAGTCCTTTCTGAAGAAGGAAAGGGAATAGGAGGTGTTTGTTTAGATTTGAATAGCAATTGATAGCGATTGGAGGATCTAAGAATGCACAGTCTTGTCAAAAAGCAAAGGAGACCCTGTCAGTGACATCACAAGCTGAGAGATGGATTGGAAAGTTTTCAAGGACAGTAAAGGCAGATGGGATAATAGAGTCATTATGAAAAAGAAATAAAAGAAATGTGTGACGAGCTAGTCATCACAGACGCCTACATGGTATTATGCCCTTTGGCTGGAAGGAAAAACAGAATAAACACATCCTGAATGACACAATTAACAAGGAACAGGTCTCAATGAGTCATTGAAAAGAAGGGAGAATTTTGTCATGTTTTATCATATAGGTTGAAAACAGAGTTTAATGGTGTCTTGCTGAAGACTTTAATCGCTTCACTTTTCTGTGATTAGAATGGCCATAATTTTATCTATCCCCTGCTTTTTTTCTTTTGTTTACAATTGTTATTGTGTAATTAACCCCACCAAAAGGAGTTGAAAGCTCATCTATAACTTAGTCTTATGGTGTTGCCTGGGATACTGAAAGTTTAAATAACTGACAATAAAAAAGTATAGATTAAATGTATGAGGGATTTTTTAAAAAAATATATTAAAAAAGAATTCCTGCTCTCAGGGAACTTATATTCTAATTGGGGGAGAAAATATAAATAAGTAGTCTTTTGTTCTAGGGAGGTGGAAGGTCACAAAGAGGGGCACTATAGAGGGTGAAGAAAAGCAAACATATCATGAGATGGCCTGGGTGGATAACTAGCTGGAGTGAGGCTGAAGCATGTCTGGTATTTAGGTTAGCCAACAGACATAGTGGACTTTCTGTGCTACCTGGTTTGCATATATTCAGTCAACAATCACCTGTGTGGGGTCCTAGGATGGGAGCTCCAAAGTTGAATGGATTCACTTCTTTAGAGACTGGGGTCTGGTTTCTGGAAGATCAGTTGTGGAGGCTTCCAGGGACTCTGTAGAGGGTGTTGGTCCAGGTGGGGAGGAAGAGGTCAACAATAACCTTAGGTAAATGGTGAGAAGGCCACACTGGTGACTGGATGAGACACGAAGCTGATTCATAGTCTTGATCATACCATGTTCATGCCAATGCTGTATGTCAGTAGTAGTAGCTGAGTACAGTTCTTGCTAACTTCTCTCCGTGACAGAATGTTGTTTCATTGTAACCTGATGATCCTTTAATATAATGATGCACACCATTGGGCACAACTTGGGCTTTCAAATTTGCCTTTGTCTCTCACTCGAATTTACCACTGAAATTTTCAGTGGGTTTCCATGTTTGCTTTTTTTCTCACTAAACAATACAGGCAAAGTGTAGTCGGGGAAACAGTTTGGGAATGGCTTTTTATTTGCCATGTGCAGTTCTAGAAAGAAAGTTGAACTAGAGGCACTGTGGTATGTAGAAAGTATGCTGGACCTGACGTCAGGAGGGTGCATTCAAATCCTGCCTCTTCCACTTACCAGCTAGGTGACCATGGACAAATCACTTAATACTTCTCTGAGACCCAGTTTCTTCATTTGTAAAATGAGGACAATAATTCATGTAGTACAGCGTTTTCCTAACTGGGTCATCATGAAGATAAAAAAAGATAATGTATGTACAATGTTTGGTGAACCTTAAAGTGGTATATAAATGTTCACTTATTATTATTATTATTATTATTATTATTGCTTACTTCTGTGGGACTGTAGATTTGGCCTTGGGTCAATGACTTTAAAAAAAGCTAAGGACCAAATTTGACCAAGTACAAATTATTTTTTGGGGGGCAAAACAAGAGCTCTTATCATCTCCAAATAGAAGTTTCTCCCAAGAAAATTAATTTTTGTTTGGCTAGGCAATGGGGTTAAGTGACTTGCCCAGGGTTACACAGCTAGTAAATGTCAAGTGTCTGAGGCTGGATTTGAATTCAGGTCCTCCTGCCTCCAGGGCCAGTGCTCTATCCACTGCGCAACCAAGCTGTACCTCAACAAAATTTTTGCTGCTGCTTGTCTTAAATGACTTTCCATGGTGAAGTTACTATGACTCATCAGAATATTTATTAAATATCTACTGTGTTCAAAGGACTGTGGTTGGTGTAGAAAATATTCAAAAGGACTGAATAGAACCATGCTTGTGACTGAAATGTCAACAATGATATGGTAACAAGGAATATGGATGGTTCAATGACTTTGGATCCTGACATCCTGGCATAAACACACTCTGACAACACCAGAATGATTTTAGAAAGTCTGACCTGTCTTTGGTCTGCACAGTTGTAACTAGCAATCTAGGTCATTGGGAAAAACAGAAAAAAAAAACTGGGGAAAGCAGTTTGAAAAGCATCTTTAAATCATGGTGATGGGTATAAGAGACTTTAGGGAAAACCACTAAAAACTCATATAGTCAGAGATTCTGAGGTAGCATTGGGGATGTTGGCAGAAAGGTGAGGAGAAGCAATGTGGTGGAGGGGAGAAGGAAGGGTTCACCTAAGGTATACCACAGGAGCAGACCATATGTTAGCTTCTTATTTTTTAATAAATTATCATTTCTAATTAGGTATTAAGATCATTTATAGCCATTCATTTTAGCAGTAAAAGTGACATGAGCACCATCTAAATTTTGGTACCTTGGATCACTTTGAATTCGGGGTTTCTGGGCTGCAGTATGACTAAAGCTTATTGGGTGTCCATACTAAATCTGGCGCAAATACAGTAAGGTTCAGGAGTGGAAGACCACCATGCTGCCTAAGGAAGGGTGAAATGGCCCAGTTGGGGAAAATACCATGTTAAAACTTCCATACTGATCAGCATTGGGATTGGATTCATGAGTCACAGCTGCACCTATAGCTCAGGCTAGATAACTTAGAATCTTACTACATATACATGCATGTTGTCTCCAAGCTCCTTGAGGGCAAGAACTTTTTCACTTATTTCTTTCTATTCCCAGCGTCCAGCATTTTGCTAAGCATTTAGTAGAACCTTCAAAAATACTTGTTGATTGATTTTTGGACCTCTTTGCTCAAACAGAATGTTGCAATTTTGTCATAGGGATTCTTTTCTGCAGAGTTGTGAAGTTTTACAATTGTATCTACCTTAATGTCAATTGAATATAAGGGAATTTACTACATATGCCCCCTCCTTAAAAAAGGCCCCCTGGAGCACAGCTTCAGTCACCCTGCTTTAGTTACAACTTGGGTCCAAATCAAATCATTGCATCAACTATGTTAAATTCATTAGGGGAAGTTGTTACACAAAGGAATCCTGCAGCGAACAACCTTTTAAAGAGAAAATTGCCATTGGTTCTTTTTTCTAAATACAGATTCCCTTATATTCAATAGACATTAAGGTAGATACAATTGTAAAACTTCACAACTCTGCAGAAAAGAATCCCTATGACAAAATTGCAACATTCTGTTCGAGCAAAGAGGTCCAAAAATCAATCAACAAGTGTTTTTGAAGGTTCTACTAAATGCTTAGCAAAATGCTGGACACTGGGAATAGAAAGAAATAAGCGAAAAAGTTCTTGCCCTCAAGGAGCTTGGAGACAACATGCATGTATATGTAGTAAGATTCTAATTCTGTAATTATAGGACTATCTAGGGCTAGATTACCACTCTTAGAACCACAACCCATTTTGAAGCAAAAGTTATCTTCAGCAGTGTCACTGGAAAGGACCTGAAACAGACAATGAGGCCCCAAACCTAGTGGAAAATGATTATGGAGTCTCTATTGGCTGTCTCTCTAGAGGAATAAGCATGCTTAAATCTGTAAACGGATACATTGGGTGATTGGTTCATGCATATGGGTGAGAATTGCTCCATAAGGTCACTCAGGGGTAGAAGATATCTTATTTCTGTATCCCCACAGTGCCCAAAACAGTGTTGGGCACATATTTATTCTCAGCATTATTATGTCACTAATATTAATACTAATACTACCTAGCATTTATGTAGTACTTTAAGGTTTCCAAATTTCTTTACAAATATATTTTCTTTGATCCTCACTAATCAATTCCTCAGTAATTTTCACTAATTTTCATTAATTTGATCCTCAATAATCAACTCTAAGAAGGATGTGCTGTTATTGTCTTCATTTTACAGATGAGAAAATTGTGCATGGGGAGAAAATAATTTGTCTATGGGAGGTAACTATGTGCCATAGGATTATAAAGTGTTAGAACATGAAGGAGACCCAGTCATCATTTACTCTAACCTTCTCATTTTACAGATAACAAATTGAGGCTCAGCATGGTGATATGTCTTGTTCGGCATTGCACAGCTATTTAGTACTGGAGTCATAACAATAGACCGTGTCTGGTGCTCGCATTACTTTTACTCCAAGTTACCAGTTGTTGGAAAATGTCACAATACGTGAGCTCTTTGTCACTCCCATAGCAGGAGGATATGCTTTTTGGGTATTTTCACTTCTGCAGGGGCGGGGTAGGGACAAGAACTGATTCCCTGTTGATTTGGAATATGTTTTGGTATTTAGAGAAAATACCAAGTATCTTCCATTGCTTGGTTGCTAGGTACCGCTGTTTCCTCTTATCTAAAAAAAGATGTGAATTTAAAATAAAATGACGTGAGAGCTAGAGTTAAACTTCCAAACAACATGGCTTATGATTATCAGTCATGAGGAGTTGGGCTGACATCGTATATGATTTATAGGCTTCATTTCTCTAGAGTAGGTCTCAAATGAATTTTACAGATGTACAGATTCAAGGCAGGAAGGCAACCATTGCAGTAGTAGGAAAATGAGTCATCTGCAAATGGTTCATAGCAGTGGTCCCTAACCTTTCCTTGACAGAGAGTTAATCTTGACTGATCCAAAGTCATGTGGTTTACTAATATAAGCTCTATTAAAAATGTGATACAAGTTGGTCTTGTACACAGTAGACACACTGCAGACATTTTTTGAATGAATGAACTTTCTATTAATGTAGGGTCATAAACTGAATTAGATTTTTTTTTAAAGTTGGGTGAGTACTCAGTGAAAATAAGTCTTGGACAATGGTGGAAGATGAAGAGAAGACAAATTTGCAAGTGACAAAAGCTAGGAAGATAGCTTGCCCAATACGTGACAACAAAGAGCTGAATCTAATAAGATAGAATTTGATAGGGATACGTGTAAAATATTGTAGTTGGGCAGGAAAAAAAATCAATTTCACAAATTAAGATAGAGAAGATCTAGTTAAACAACAGTTGTTCTGAAAATATTTTGGAAGTCCTAGTGAATTGAAAGCCCAATTTATAGTAGCCAAAAAAGTCAATGTGATCATGGGCTACATTAAGAGGATGTCGCTTCTAGGATTAGGGAGGTGAGAGTCCTACTCTCAGATCTCATCTGACATACTGTGTTCAGTGCTAGACACCCTGACTTTAGAAGGACATTGATAAATTGTACAGTGGTCAGAGGAGGACAAGGTTGGTGAAGGCCTTGAGTTCCTTTTGTTATATGAGGATTGTTTGGAGCTGAGCATCTGGATAAGAAGCCTCAGGGGAAGGGAGGTGCAGATCTGTTTGGCCCCAACGCCCCAAGATAGGAGCAGTGGGTGGAAATTGCAAAGATATGAATTTAGGTTTGATATGAGAAAAAAAATTCCTAACAATTAGAGCCATCCAAAAGTGCAATGAGCTGCTTCAAAAAAGTAATGAGTCCCCCTCTTTATAAGTCTTCAAGCAGAATCTAGATCATTATTTATTCAGTATGTAGACTTATAGATTGGACTTGGAATTTAAGGTCCTTTTTAACCTTCAAAATTCTGTGATTCTGCAAAGAGTTTATTTTGTTGCATAAACAAGGTATTAAAGAGTTTAAATCTTTACAAAAATAAGTTTTACTGATGTCATTTTTAAAATATCATAGTTCTCTCCAAATATATTACATACCCCCTTCCCCTACTCCTTCCTTATAACACACAACTAACATTGTTTTTACATCTGACAGCACACATTACCTACAGTAAGTACCTCACCTGTCGACCAAAAAGAGGAAAGTGTCTTTTTTTTTTTTTTTTTTTTGGTCCAGGGTCATCTACCATGTATGCTTATTTTATTTTTTATTTTTTTTTATAAAAGTCTTCCCACATTTCTCTGAATTCCTCGTATTTGTAGTTTCTTAGGGTGCAAATATTTTATCCTACTCTCATATCACAGTTTGTTCATTCACAAATTTAAGGGCACTCACGTTGATTCTAGTTCTCTCACGTATGGTTTAAATTTGACTTATTTCAGTTGTGATGGAGGCTGCTAAGCTAACAAAACAACACACTCCATCTAGTGGCTCATATCACAAATTGCAGGCTTGGCTCCAAAGAAGTTACTAATTTCTTCCTCGTGTGCTTTGCCAATCCAACCCTATTTTATTGTTAACCAATTCGTATGTTGGAGGCATATTTAAAAAGTAAAGCCTATTTTTTCCTACTGAAACTGTGCTAGTGAAGCAGCTTGTTTTAAATTGATAATCATAAAAAGTAAGAAATTTAGTAATATGAATGAAGAGTGCAGGTGTTGTTCCTATGAAAGAAAATTTACATGTATAAATCCTTCCCTCTTCTCTCCACCCTCTTCTCCAGCTACTTCTTGATTAATGTAACTAGTTGGATTTTCCAGATGGTTTTAAATCTTTATAAGTGACTTTTCATAGAACACCATGGGGTGCTTTCACTGGATTTTTCAGAAAACTGTCATTTTCTTATTTCCCTGCTGACACATTGGGAGGTGTGATTTGTCACAATGGGTTGTGTCAGTCATATTATGTGACATAATACAATGAGGCTGACAGAATGTGATCTGACAAGTCACCTAATGCATTGAGTCAGGGGGGAAATTTAAAAAGCATTACATAGCTCAAAAAAAGGAGAAGAAATGACATTTTCATTTTTTTTAAAGACAGCTTCTCTGAGAAATGTTTGAAGTCAGCTGTTCACCACCTACATTTGTGCAGCAAATGACTAGGTAGAACTACTTGTGACATGAGTTCATTTTCCTCTAATGGCAAGTAATAATGGGAATGGAACACTGATGGTGATGATGATGCCTAGAGATAGACTCTAGGTACTTTTAAAAATAAAAATGGAAACTTTAAAGAAATGAATGAACACTCAGAAAAGTAAGTCTATAAATGTCCATTACATTTGAAGCCCATTAGTTTTGATATGTTGGTGGAATATGACCACAAATTGATAATAGTTAGTAATATATTTTTTTTAGTCCAGACCAGTGTAAGGTACAGCAATGCTTAGGGGACAGCATCTGCCCTTGCATCAAGAAGACCTAGGTTGAAGTTCTGCCCCTGACATATACTGACTTTATGACCATGGGGAGAATGCTAAATCTTATCTCTTGAAAACTTTCAACTAGAGACAAGTTGCTAATATGAATTGGGTGGAGAGAGTTACTATACTAGGAATTCCCTACCATGATAAAAGTGTAGGTCCACACTGATTATAATGGCAAAAATAACAATGACAGCATGATACATCTTGCACCAAAAAATAGATTCTGAAATTTTACCCTTTATCTGGTTTTATAAAACAAATATATAATGAAGTTCTTTCCTTAAAGAGTTTATAATCTATTTGGGGAAATTAGATTATTGATGCCCCTATGTGATTTCTCCAGTTGTTATAATTATGCAGAGTGCTGTACTTGAAGTCAGGAGGGACCTTAGATCAAATGCTGCCCCTGGTATTTGCTGGTTGCATAACCACAGGCAAATCACTTCACTTATCTATGCCTTAGTCTCCTCATCTGTAAAGTGGGGACAATGACAACTGTATTTACAGGGGTTTTTGTGAAGATTAAAGGGGGTAATGCGTATACAGGGCTTCACAACCTTAAAATGCTATACAAATGTCAATTATTATGATTGTAATTATTATAAGAATGAAGCACAATTAGGGTGATTAAAGTCTTTTAAAAAATATTATAGGATTTTAGAAACTGGATCACTCAGGAGATACTAGATCTATCAAAGAAGGTTTAATGGAGGAGGAAAGAATTGATTCAGACAGTGAAGAATGGATGTGAGGGGGTATTTGGATGTGTAGAGAGAACATTTAAATTGGAGGAACATTAAGGTAAACCAAGATGCCCATTTAAGAATGAGGATGGCTGTGAGGTATGCTCTGATTCCTGATACTAGGGGAGCTGGTGGATCCCTTGAATTCTAAGCTGCAGTAGAGCTAAAGATGTAGTGAGTGAACCCACTAAGTCCAATGACAACACATTCAGCCCCTGGAAATGGAGAGTCACTCCATTGCCTAAAGAACGACCAACTGATCCCAGTCAGAAAAATAGAGTAAGTTAAAGCTTCCTTGAAAATCAGTATTGGGATTGGGTCCGTGAGTAGGCTGTTGTACTTCTAGCCTTGTTGAAATAAGGGGACTACAGTCTCAAAAAAAATGTGTGACCTGTTTAAGTATTGTGAGGAGACTATCTCAGCTCTTAGAGAATATTTACATTGAGGAATAGTGGGAGATAAGGTTGAAAGGTTCCCAATTATGGATGACCTTGAAAGCCAATTTTAGGAATTTGTGCTTTTATCCTTTAAGTCATGGGTAGCCAACAAAAGTTTTTAATTCATAGGAGTTACATGTAGAGGGAGCTGTTAGGAGCCTACCCTTCCTTAGTCACAGCTGTATGGACCACCTCCTAGAAGATGATGATTTTTTTTTTTCTGTCCAAATAGGGTAAAGCAAAGCAAGAATAAGCAAAACAACAAGCTGTTTCATGACACACATAAATTTGGTTTCAAAAAAGTAAGAATTGATTATAGTTTTTTTCTTATAAATATTCTCAAAGTACTGGGTGCATAGTCACTCGTAGTTAATAAAGCATTTTTGCTTCTCTATAGACTGTAAAATAGCTCAGTTCTTTAGAGAAAGGAACTGTCTCTAGATCAATTTGAGTTAAGCACCAATTCTCATTCGGATCCTAATGACATTTTGGGTCTTAGAACTTCTGATGTAGTTTATGTGGCACCACAGGCTCCTGTAGCAAAAACATGGTATTACTTAGTGATGCAAATAGTCTTGATGCAAGAAAAAAAAGGGGGGTGGTGGTGGTGGTGATATTTGTGTAGTATTGGATAGTAGAGTACTGATATCAATGAGATCATGTACCAGTAAGGTGACCAAAAAATTATTTGCTACAAACTTCTCCAACCCTAAAATCTTAAAAGAAAAGAAGTATGCATCAGTTAGAGGGGATATGACTGAATCCACAAACAAACTGGATGCCTACATGAAGCTAAAACTCTATAACGATGCTGGAGAACTTCAGTACTTAGATCTCTTAGTATCCCTACTTCTAACTAACTCCATAGGCCTGCTGCAGTGAGCACAAGCAGGCTCACAGGTTTGTGACTGAGAATCTGGCAGTAGGGATCCCCCATGATAGTGACTCTGTCTACCTCTCCCACAGCACTTTTCCCCTAAAGAAACGATAGATGCTTTTTCTACAAAGAAAGTAATTGGGAAGGGCCACTCAAAGTCTCGGGCCAGGGGAGAATAGAGTACTGGATATGACTGGAAACATAACGGGCCAATCACTGCTCATGGAGTTTATTCCAAACTGAGGAGGCTTAAACCCCCCTCCACCTCCCCACCCAGAAATCCAGCCTTATGGATCTATCTAAAAGTAGAAGAAGAGGGGTTGAAGAGTGAGGAACAGGGAATATAAAAGACGAGCTAAAACACCAAAACATCAAGAGAGAAGTCCTAAATAAAAACCCAGTTTACCAGCAGATAGGCCAACAGAGGATACTCAAATGAAATAGAAAAATGAATAAAATCTCAAAGAGAAACCAAAACATATTCAACATATATTTCAATATGAAAGAAAAATGAATCACTGTAACCTAATGAAATACATATTCCTATGAACTTCCCAGAGATCATGAAACAATAGCAAGATAATCCATAATAGTTCAAATAAAATACTTAAGAAAGTAAATTAGTAATTGATTTAGGTTGGAAAATAGAGCTCTCAATAAAGAATTTAAAAACACAAATAACAGGAATTGGAGAAACTGAATATATGATAGAGAATCTCAGCAAAGAAATGGAAGGAAAGAATAACATGTTTGTAATCCCAAAATACTGAAGTGGAAAAGCTACGTTAGGAGGCTTAGGAGAAAATAGCAAAAAATGTAAAATATGATCATGTTATGGCTAAAATAGAAGATTCAGCAATATTGCTACAACTAAAAATGTCTGACCAGGGATTTTCCCTCAACCTCTGGTGCTGCTGTCCAGGGTTTATTGCGTGATTGGCTGGTGGCTGGGACTGGTTGACAAACTGTCACAATGTGAATGTCAACATTAGGCAAATCCTGTAACTTCTTGTGAATGTCAGGAGGCAGTTGTTGTATGATGGGGAAAACAAAAAGCAAAACATTTGGCCAAGACTTAGGAAATCTAGGTTCTAGTACTATATGAAGCAATAAGCATCAATTAAAGGTCTACTATGTTCCAGGTACTGTGCTACAAAAAGCAAAAATAAAATAAAATAAAATAAAATAAAATAAAATAAAATATTCTCTGCCTTCAAGAAACTCACATTCTATTGGGAAGAGAGAACTCATAAATAAATAAGTATATGAAATACGTGTAACATAACACTTTGAAGGGGAGGGCACATGGAAATACATATATACAAAACTCTACCAAAAGGTTGACAAAGTAAAATTTTGGGCAGCTATGGGATAGGGTAGAATGAGGAAAAACTTACTTCAGGAAATATTGCGTCAGTAGAGTTTTGAAGGAAACATGAAATTTAAAATGGGGAATGAAAGTGAAAGCGCATTACAATGGGGCTAAAAAACAGATAGGAAATGGAGTGTTGTTTGCAAAGAACAAGAAGACCGCCAGTCTGACTGGATTGTAGAGTGAAAGAAGGGGAGTAAATGTACCTCAAGGTTGGAAAGGTAGGTTGGGGTCAGGTTTTATGGTATTTTAGAAACTAAACATATGAGATTAGATTTGATGCTAGTGTCAATAGGGAATCATCAGAGTTTATTACACAGGAGAGTGACATGGTCAGACATGTACATTCGGAATATCACTTTGACATTGGGGGTGGGGTGGGGTAAGCATTTATATAGCACCTACAATGTGCTAGTCATTGTGCTAAGTACTGTACAATTATTTACTCATTTGATCCTCACAACAGCCTTGGCAGGTAGATGCTATTATTACTCTCATTTTACAGATGAGGAAACAGAGGCAAACAGAGGTGAAGTGACTTGTCCAGGGTCACACAGCTATCTGAGGCCAGATGTGAACAAAAGTCTCTCTGACTCCAGGCCCATCTCTCTGTCTACTATGCCACCTCAATGATTCAGAGCCAAAGACAGCTGTGTGAAGGATGGTTTGGAATGGGGAGAGACTAGAAGGAAGCCATGTCAGGGGCTCCTGCAGTAGTCTAAATGACAGATGATGGGGGAATGAATTAATAACTACCCTGTGATCTTAGGAGTCACTGATCCCCAGATAAGTTAAGTGATTTGTCCAAGGTCACAGAGTAAGAAGTCTGTAACGTAGGATATGAACCCAGGTCCTCTGACTCCGGAGTTAGTACGTGTTCCAGTGAAAAACACTTTATCCTATTCATCCCAATTATTGTATCTCAATGCAGTACTTGAGTTGGAAATCCTAGCTTTATCAAGAGGTAAATTAATAGAATTAATGACTTTTACTGAATAGAAAAGGCTCATTCCAAGATAGAGCATTTGCCTGTTAATTTTTTGTAATTGTAAAGAGCTATGCTGCCCCTACAAGTTTTCAACCAGAATATTTGATTCATTGTCTCTGTGCAGACACACACTTAAAAATTTTAATTTACTTCTATCATTTAATGATAGATGCAATGTGGGGGTAGTGAATAGAGTACTGGGCTTGGAGTCATAGAACACCTGGTTTTAAAACTGAGAGGAATTATTTTCTATTTTATTAATAACCCATTATTAATTAGGATCCAGAGTTTTTATGTCCTCATTCAGGGACTAACCCCTGTAGGTCAGTCAGCCAGTCTCTAAAGGACATGGCTGATAAAAAAGATTGCCTTAATCCTTGAGGTACCTGCTCCTTGATCTTGGGCAGGACCTCATCAAACTGGAAGACCTTACTTCTGTTTAGAGTGTAAACAGAATCTCATCTATGTGAATTCCTGTCCCAAAAAAATGAGTTCATGTCCTTGCATCCCTCCACTGGAGTTCAGAATGACCCAATTCATGAAGAAGAAAACCAACCAGAGTGGTCTGGGTGGAGATTGATTCCTCTGTCCTGATTGCTGGGGGCAGCTGAATCCTATGTTCCAGTCACATTCTCAGCAGGAAGAGTTGAAGACTTTTAGCCCACCTTCTCATTAATTGTTCACCAATCAGGGTTGATTTTCACATGTCAGGAGCACCCTCTTTTCTAAAAGTATTTAAAGTTCATGGTCTCCATGGTTTTGTCTTTGGTTACTGAAACCACTGACCATCAATTTATTGATTATTAGCTAGCCTAACTAATAAATTGATTATTAATTACCCAGAAACTCTACCTGTCAGGTTTTTCATTCCTCACAAAACCCACCCCTGACAATTACTAGTTATATGATTGAGCAAGTGAACACATCACTTAACCTCTATGTGCCTCAGGGTACTGAAAATGGTCTGGGATCTACATTGGTAGAGGACTGATGGTATTCTTACTCTAGGTATTCCCATGAGAGGAGTTCTCTATACTGAGGGAATCACAGAAACTTCATATTTTCATATGATATTAAGTTAACTATAGGTAATTAAATATCTAATATTTATCCAGCTACTAAATATAAAATATCTTGAAAAAACAAAAAAGGAGTCAGCAATGGATAATACTATAACATTATCTTTAAAAGGATGCCAGTAGACATAGAGGTTACTACTGTATTTGCTCAAAATGGGAGTTGTTCACCTGAGAGTTTGAAGGTGAGCATGTTTAAATGGAGTAATATTATGAAAAGCTAGAAATTAAGGGGAAAAAAAGAAGAAAAACCTTGGAGTAATTAGATAAGACTTGGTTATAGTCTTATAAATCAACTCTCAATTTTTCATCCAAAAAGGACAAAATAATATTTTATTTTCTTTAGAAAAAAAGTTTTGCTTCACACTGAAGTCAGGGGAAAAAGTTCCAATTTGTCACCTTCAAACCACCATCTTATTTGTAACACATATCATTCCTAATGCATTCCTGTCTATGGATGACAGACAGCGAACCAGCAGCTTGGAGCTGGAAGAAGCCTTTGAAGATGAAGTCCAACCAACTCATTTAACAGATAAAGAAAATGAAAATGGCTGATGTGACTATCATGGGTATTGAGGAGGACTAAGACAGGTTTCCTGACAATAAGCAAATTGGCAGAAGCATCTTTTTTTAAAAGAAATCTAATTCCAGAGCTAGAAGGGGGATAACCTACTTCAGCATCCTCATTTTACATATGAAGAAACTGAGGCACAGAGAGAGGAAACAAATTGCAAGCTAGTTAATCACATAGCTGTTAAGTTTTTTGACTCTTAATACTAGCACTGTCTAATTAATAAGTAAACCAAAGGAATATCTGAAGAGAAACCATATTATTATTCCGTGTGATTCAATGGGAAAAGCAAAGCTCACAATACCTAAGTTAAGTGTACATGATAGGACTTATGATTTTAAGAGTTAGGTGTAATGGAAAAAGACATTGGTTTAGAAATAGAAACCTGGATTCTCAGCCCAGCTCCACAATCTCAGACTTTTCTTCTAGTTCTTACATTCCAATATTCTATGGCCTGAAGTCCGATTCGATTCCGTTGAATCATATGGTCTCCTTCATTGGTTATAATTCCTACACTGAGCCTAAAGTTGGAGCCAACACTGTGTCCCACTATATAGAATTTATTGATATGTAGTTTAATGCTTCCCATTAAACTTCTGCATTATATTTACAAAAATGGATAGAGCTATAACATTCTTTGTTTCCAATTTAAACGCTAATCAATTTGCCCAATGTACCATATTATAATTTTCTGCTTAATGTTACAAAGCCTATCATGTATAATTAAAATAGACATCATGAGTTAGAATATTCCCATTGAATTAAACAGAATGAGAATTTAGTTTCTCCTAATTATAAAATAATTACATGTTCTTTGGTTTATTTAATAATTATGCCCAATTACCTATAATACAAAGTTATGACTCATCTTGCCACTTTAATCAAAAGTGCTCTATCAATCTCTCAAATATTACTGATTGTATTAACTATATTTTACCCTGATAAAGTTAAAGGTAGATTTTGACTTGTGTTTGTTTGATGAAATTAAACATAAAGATATCAAAGAAAGATCTCTAAGCTTCCGTTTATATTTATCCCAAGCACTTAAGCACAGGGCCTGGTACAGAGAAAAATCAGTCAGTTAATGAACATTTATTTTTACTTATTTATTTATTTTTTTTTGGTGAGGCGATTAGGGTTAAGTGACTTGCCCAAGGTCACACAGCTACTAAAGGTTAAGAGTCTGAGGCTGGATTTGAACTCAGGTCCTCCTGACTGCAAGACCAGAGCTCTATCCACTGCGCCACCTAGCTGCCTTTTTAATGAACATTTATTAAGCATCTACTATGTACTAGGCACTGTGCTAAGCTCTGGGGATACACAGAAAGGCAAAAGACAATGTCTACCCTCAAGGAGCTTACAAGTTAATGGATGGTTGGGTCTTAATAAATATTTATTTATTGATTTTTGTAAATGTAATAAAAATTATGTTGTCTAATTCTCTCTTTTCCTTAGAAGACTGGAGTGGATGCCTTGTTTTTCGTTCATAGAGTTATTTAGTCAATAAATATTTATTAAGTACCCATTATATTCAAAATTCTGTATCAATAAGATAGGAAGCAGACAAAGCTAGCCATGTGAACAATTGTAAAGGAGGTGACAGTATTTTTCATGACGTATTAAACACTAAGGGAATGGACCTATTCATGTCCTAAGCACAGTTTTATTCATCCCTGCAAGGACTTATGCAATATTAAAATATTACACATACATAATCCTTCATTTTTCTTCAACCCTTGTTGAGGAACTTTCTTGTTTTCTGATATATAACCTTTTGTTTTCTGAGCTTGCACAATTAATCATTAACATATACACCGTTTGGTGCCGTTGTGTTGAAACCTTATATAAACCTCTTTTCTACACTTAACTATACTTGCCCAGTCATCTTTTTTCTCTGTTTTCTCTCCCTTGTCCTTATTAGTATCCAGTTAGACCCAGCTGTCCTTACTGTAACTCCTTTGCAAAAATGGAGTGTGATCAAGTTTCCTTGCATGCAAATGGTTCTTAGGCAATTAATGTATACTGCTTCTAGGTTACCTTTATTTGATATACTTCCTATTGAAAGTTTCCATGGCTTTTGAGTCTTATTCCTTTCCCAGGATGTTTCTGTATGTTTCAATTCTGCATTGAATACCCCACACAAAAGGGTCAAGCTTTCACTGACTTGTATTTATATTCTCAAGGCTTATCATGGTGTCTGGAACATGGTAAGTGCTTAATAATTGCTTGTTGACTTACTGACTTGACTTATTAGAGATCTGGTGCCAGTTCCATCTGGGGGGGGTGTTTCTTTATTCTGTTCTCTGCCTTACTTAACATTTACTTTCTAATCCCACCCACCCCACTAAAGTTTTTGGGGGTATGGCCCATTTTATGTCAACTTCATCACTAGTCCATGGATACTTCATTTTAGATTTCCCCATCGTTCACCTAGAGACTGTTATAGGAACTATCCTAGCTCTGAATAATTGCCTCTTGGCAAATCTGCTAGATATAAGATATTCCACTATATGAAATATTGAACAAAAGGGCTGAGCAAAGGTTTACCTCTTTAATGTGCCTATAACATGAGTTTGGAGACTGACTCAAGAAAGTTGAATTAAATCAGGAATTCAGGCCATGAACACATTTATTGGCACCTGTTTTCTTTGTTTTTGCCAAGAAGCTGCTAATAACTACCTATGTGGAGTATTGAGTCCTTGTATTCTTACTCCAATTCCAACTCATTCAAAAAAGCATGATGTTATTCGTTTTTTTTCAGGTCTAATCTCTTGAGGACATTTTCTTTTTTTTGGCCCTAAACTGGTTTCTCTGTAACCTCTTTTTGCTCTCTCCCATCCCACAGATTGGCTTATCTCTCTCTTCCAGCTGACATTACGTGTTCCTTCTCACCAGGGTCTCTCTTCTATTTAGTTCATTGTGGAACAAAACCTAGTCTCCTCAGTTTCTCTCCTGCATTCTCTGACTGAAGCAAGGACATAGTCCCTGGGAGATTGTTTGAATTTTTAAAGCAATTCCAGGGACACAGATTGTGCCAAACACAAACAAAAACCAAACTAAACAAATGAAGCTACAGCTGCTCTGTCACAAATGCATAGAATCATAGAAACTCAATGCTGAAAGATACTTTAAGTGTGGCATCCAGCACAACTTAATGCCTGAACAATAACCCTTCTATAATACCTCTAAGAAGTAGGCACTTAATGTCCTCTAGTGATGAGAAACCATTACATCCAGAAGCCATCCATCCATTCCACTTTTGGAATCCAAAAGTGAAAAGCTCAAATTGTTAGGACATTTTCCATTTTTTGTTCTTGTTTTGAGAGCTCACCTAGCATTCTCTATTCCTTTTTAAAATACTTTCTGCCCTACCAATATCCAGTTACTAAGTGGCATTGGGGCAACAAAGGCATATGGAGACACTTTCTGATGAAATATTTAATGTGAATCAGAGCTCTGTGATTCCTCACACCTGGAGGCCCTGGCAATACTAGATTTGTTGAATGAAACTGGAAGTACTTTGCATCTGGATAAGTCCTAAGAAATGGCTAAGATTTAAGGATGGAATCAAAAGGCCTTCCATGGGTGATAGTTCCATGGACATGAGACCAAAAAAATGTCAACAAAGAAGCCTCAAACAAATGGCTGATTCATGTAAATTTGCTTGTGGAAAAGGAGGGGTTTATGGTAATCATTAAGGACCAAGTCATTGCCACAAAAAATTAAACAGTAGTTAAGCCAGATTTACTGATCAAAAGAAATGATAGCCCTCTCAAAATACATGACTATAGGCTGTAAGACTTTAGCATTTTCTGAATAAATAGCAAGACATGATCTAGTGGCTAGGGTTGTATATCAAAAGTTCAATATCTTTCATATATAGATATAACACATTTACATTCTACAAATATGGACCCACAATATTCTTGTGTTCTAAACCAATAAACTGTACTAGTATTGGGCTATTAACCTAGCCAAACTGTTACCCACAATCATCTGGGCATAAGAGTGACCCATTGAAATTAATAAACATTTTTAGTAGATGTTACCATTCCAAATTCTTATAATTTCCAAAGTACATGAAAAAAAAACTTTCAAAATATGGAGACCTACCTGATGATATCAAAATCATATGGGAACAATTTTAGAAAGGGGATAAGATCGTTCCCATCATCCTGCTTGCTGCTGGAGTTGTACTGAAGATACTATCAGTGAGCCTACAAATTATGAGCTTACCACCTAATACTATCAACTTCAATAAGCAATGATATTATCCATGCATAAATGAGTCCACAGAACTTAAACATAAAAGGATAATAGCAGGAGAGTGTCTTGGTCTAGGACCATTTCTTTCTGAACCCCATAGGGGAAAAAAAGATGAGAACTAGATGATTATGATGATGATGATAATCAGAATGACAACAACAATAATAGATCTCTAAGATCCCTTCCATCTTTAAATCCTCTGATATTTACATGGAGTCTTAAATATATTAGTCCAGAAAAGCAGTGAGGTATAGTGGAAAGGGTAGTGGTCTTCAGAGTTAGATGAGTTCTTGTTTCAGATTCTGACTCTAACAGTTATTGGCTTTGTTGGTTTTGGACAAGTCATTGAATCTTTCTGAATATCATCTGTAAAATGTGGATAATAATAGCCCCTACCTCACAAAGTTGCAATGAAGTACAAATGAAATTATATGGATACCCAAAGTGCTTTTGCAAAGCTTAAAGCCCTATAAAAGTACCTCTGTTGGTAATGTTATTTTTTATTTTATTTTTATCTCCCAACATTCAGATTGGTTAGTGGAAAGATCACTTCATTCAGAGGCAGAAGAACCTGGTTCAACATTTCAGTTCTGCAAATCTTGTACATGTATGATCTTGGGCAAGCTACTTCCTCTTATGTCCTTAGCTTCCTAATCTTTAACATTGTATGTAAGAGGGAAGGGAGGCTAGCTACTAGATTCTGGAATTCTACTATCTAATATCTACTATCTACTATCTAAACCTATGATCTAGGGAAAGTATGATCATTACAGTGTAATATGACAAACATTCACTAAGTATCTACTGCGGGTAGGACACTGGACTGGGCATGGGAAGAGGTAGAAAATTCTATTCTCTCAAACCTGTTAAGGGGATACCACACAGTAGGTGTTTGGTCATTTAGTTGTGTCCTGCTCTTTGTGACTCTGTGGACCACAGCACTCCAATACTGTCCATGGGGTTTTCTTGGCAAAGATACTGGAGTGGTTTGCCATTTTCTTTTCCAGTGGATTAAGGCAAACAGAAGCTAAGTGACTTAACCAGGGTCCTATAGTAAGTACCTGAAGGTGGATTTCAACTCAGACCTTCCTTACTCCAGGCCCAGCATTCTATCCATTGAGCTACTACACAGTAATAAGTTAACAAATATGCTTGATTAGGCATATTTGCTTCAAAGTTTTTGTTTTTCTTTTTGCCTTGGAGGTGGGTGAGTGGAACAGAGACAAAAATGTTTGTGAAATGAAAAAAAAATTAGCTAAAATATATTTTTCATAGAAAACATTTCTAATATCCGCTCTTTGTTTGTTTGTTTGTTTGTTTGTTAATATAGTGAGACAGGAGGAAGAAATCCCACCATATATTGGAGGTTAAAAACAAATTCTTTAAAAATTGTTATAAGTATGGTTCTCATTTTAACAACCTCTAGAATAATAGAAAGTGGTTTTTTGAACAAGTATTTTTACAATAACCTTAGTTCTCTCAAAACATCCTTGCAAAAGACCACTTCTCCAGAGCTAGTAAGAATTTATTTAGGATAAGCAGGGGACATCATTTCATTCAATCACTTAAATTCCAATGGGTTTGCATGAGAGAGGGATGGTTAGATTTTTTTTAAGTGTTTTGTGGTACGTTTTCCCACCCAAACTTATTTATTACTTTGTCCTAAAAGCCGCTGATGAATTTGGTCAAATCTCCTACTTATCACTGGATCATATTTGGAACAATAACATTTTAAAAATATCTTTGCTCTACCTGGTATCCAGACTCTTTTCCTCATAAGCTCCTTGTTACAACCTTAGACAGAAAAATCCACGATTGCCCCAAGCAAAGACAATGTGATTTTAAGGCAATGAGACAGATTCCACAAACCCAACCCAACTGTCATTTCCCCAGGGTCTACTACAGCAATCAGTGTCCTTTTCTCTTGACTGCATTTTCAATGTTTAGCTGTGCCAATGCATTTTGTTCAATGTGAGTCTTATTTTTTTTTTTTACTTTTTTAACCAATGTTTGTTTTGTTTGCACTTTATTTATGAACTTATCAATTAATTAACAATCAATTTAAAAATTAATTTTGTTGACAAAACACTTTATGGTTACTTTCCTGTTACACATGAGATACAGATATATTATTTAGAAGTTTGAAAGATGATTTAATATAAACTTAATATTAAATATAACTATTTAATATTTAAATAAATCAGATAATTTAATATTAAACATCATTATAAACAACTAAATCTTCTTCAGAACTATAAAAATCATTCTGGAGAACAATAAATAGCAATTATTCTTTTTTCAAAATCTAAGAATCAGGAGATATGAAGAATATTGACTCTGCTATTAAGTTGCTATATGACCCGGGGCAACTCACTTACCCTCTCTGAGACTGATTTCTCATCTGTAAATGCAACTGTAAATCCTGTGATTTTAGCAACATTTATTAAATAAAAGATTAGCAAGTCATGGCTGTGAGAAATGCTGAATTAATGAAGCAGTGGGCAATGGCAGCTTGTCCCTTGTTAACTCCCCAATCTTGCCGGTCCTGGAGGTCGTTGATAACAATGGCTCACCAGGCACATATTCATTCAAAGACAGTTACAAATTTTTAAACCCACATGTAAAATCCAATGCTTCTTGACTCAGGTTTAACATTCAATTTACTAATACTTCCCTCACTAATTCACTCAGTGTGAGTAACTTACAAAGTTATGTCTTCATATACTTTCTTTGCTCTACATTCTCTACATTGGTGAGCTTGTCTACTCTCAATAATATTAATTATAGATTCTTTGAAGATGTAGAAAAGCCATACTGACATATACTGCTAATGGGAAGTAAGACAATGGTCATTGTCATATTCTATTTTCTCCAGCCAGTGTGATTATTAATATTTTCATAGAATAAAGCAACACCATGGAGGAAAGTTTGAGTAGTTTCTTCACTACAGTATCATTTGACTCCTTTTGAGTTTGAAGAAGTAGAGCCCAGGAAATATTTCCCTAACCAAGAGACAGGTGCATTAAAATCAGAGAACTAAAAGAGTTTTTGGCTAAAAGTTAGATGACGGTTGAACTGAGGAGAGTGGTAAAAATAGAAGAATCAAACAGAAGAGTCCTTTAATCCTAACATAGACCTTAGAGAGAAATGTCTAATTAGGTGCTAATGAGGATGTGTTAAGATGGTGTCAATAGGGTTGAAAAGAAAGGGACATATGAGAGATGTACTACAGAGGGAAAATGAGCAAAACTCCATTGGATATGAAAGGCAAGGAAAGAGTCAAAGATAACACTGAAATAGATGAAGCCAATTTTGCTCCTCCCCTCATGTAAGACAGAGCATTCAGTTCGAGAATTGAAGAGAAAGTCCAATACTTCGGGACTGGAGTTACATTTACATGTGGGAAGCAGGGTGAATGGTGGTTACATTGACAGAAAACATAGAAGGAGAAAGATTAAGAGAAGATAATGTGTTCAGTTTTGGGCTTATTGAGTTTGAAGTGCTGGTGATACATCAATATAGAAAATGTCCTATCTGCAGTTGAAAAAATAAAGTGGTGGGAGTTCTATAAAATAACTCTTAGAAACAACTAATTGCTAACTAGAGAGTTTGATGCCTTGAGGAGCAAAAAAAAAAGTAATGATAAGCAATTAGCTGAGTACTTTGAGGAGTAGAGACCATCCACTATTGTACCTAGACTATATGTTAGGAAATAGGTCAGAAAATGATGTTTCTAATGAGGAAGACAATATGTATGAGATATATAATCAGAAAATATCAGTGTTCAGGTGATAATTGAAGACCTAGGAGTCAAGTCGGCAATCATTTACTAAGGGCCTACTATGTTCCAGACACGGTGCTAAATGCTTCAGATACAAATAATAGGGAAGGTTCAGAAGGGTAGAAAATTAAGGAGGGAAAGATAATGATTTAATTTTTGGACATGTTGAATTTAAGATGTCTACAGACATCCAATGTAAGCTCTTCATTTGGTTGAAAACTCCCTGAGGCTAGGGACTGTCTTTGGCGTCATTTTGTATCTATAGAGCTTTAGCACAGTGCCTTAGTAGGCACTTAAAGATGCTTGTTGATTGACTGATATCTGATAGGCAGTTGGAGATATGAATATATATATATATATATATATATTTGGTTAAGAGGAAAATTAGGGTTGTATGTACACCTGAGAATCATCAGTATAATGATAATTCAATCCATAAAGCATATGATATCACCAAGTGAAAGAGAAGAAGAGGAAAAGTATTCAGGACAGAGTCTAGGAGTACACCCATGGTTAGTGGGCATAACCAGGATGAAGATACAGCAAAGAAGACTTCTAAGGAGTGGTCAGACAGGACTTTTTTTTTCCAGTCCACGTCATATCCCATGATTACTATGCAACACACCACCATTAACCATCTCCTTCTTGTGGATACTCTGTCTCCTCATAGATTAGGAGACATCACACTCTCCTGGTTTTCCTCCACCCTCTTGGACTACTTCTTTGTCTCCTCATCCTATTCCTGATCCCTTAAGGTAAAGAATCCAGGGAAAGTAGGGTCACAAAAACCTAGAGAGAAGAGAGTATCAAGGAGAAAAGGGTGACTGACAGTATCAAAGGCTGTGGAGAAGTCAAGAAGGATGAGAATTGAGAAAAGATAATTGATTTTGGCAATTAAGAGATTATTTGTAACTTTGGAGGGAGTAGTTTCATTTGAATGTTGAGACTGGAAGCCAGATGGCAGAGAGATAAGAAGAGAAAGGGAGAAAGGAAGGTGGAGGCTCAGATTGTGGATGGCCTTCTCAAGAAGTTTAACCATAAAAGAGAAGAGAGACTAGGACTAAAGCTTTTAAGGATGGATAGAGCAAGTGAGAATTTTTCAAGGATGAGGAAGTAGGGAAATAGCTACTAGACAGGAGAGACTGAAAATTTGCAAGAGTGGAGATGACAGAAGTGTCAATATGCTGGAGAAAACAGAATAGAATGTGATCACTTGTGCATGTAGCGGGGTTAGTTTTTGCAAGGAGAAAGGTTTATGTCTTCATGTGAGACAGAGGCAAAGGAAGATATAGTGGTGGAAGGTATGTAAGTGCTGTGACAAGAGGAGGAGGAGATAAGAGGGAGTTCTTGAAAAATAGCTTCATATTTTTTCCCAGTGGAATATAAAGTGTAGATCCCAACTAAGAGAGTGGAGTAAGGGAGAGCTACGGGAAACTTGAGGAGTAAATGAATTGAGGAGAGTAAATTACTTTGCCAAGGGAAAGAGTACAGCATGAAAATAGAGACAATAAGAATCCTATAGGGAATACCTATTTTAAAGGGTCAGGAATAGGATGAAGAGACAAAGAACTAGTTCAAGAAGCTGGAGGAAAACAGGAGAGTGTGATATCTATTAAGCTATGAGGAGACAGAGTATCCAGAAGAAGGAGATGGTTAATAGTGGTGTGTATTACAGAGTAGTCCTGGCATACATGAACTGGAAAAAAAAGTGTCATTTGATTTGGTGATTGGAAGGTGACTAGTACTCTGAGATATTTCAGTGGAGTGATAAGGTCAGAAAACAGAGAAGTTAAGGGCAGTGGATATTGAGGAAGTGGCAATATTGGTTCCAGGAATATTTTTCAAGATGTTTGGACATAAAAGAAAAAAGATAGAATGGTAGCTAGATGGTGCAGGAGAGTGTAGGGAAGTCTTTTTAAAGTGTTGAGGTCCATTGGATCATAAAACTAGAGATAGAAGGGATTTCAAAGGTCATCTAAGCGCTACCCTCATTTTACAGTTAAGTCCCAAAGGATCTCTTTCAACTTCAGATTCAAAAACAGTGTTTTGTAACCTGGGGTCCATTAATTGTTTTTTAGAAATACTTTGATAACTATATTTCTACATAATTGGTTAGTATTATAATCTTATGCAATTTATTTTATGCATTTTAAAACATTCCTAGAAGAGGTCCATAGGCTTCACAGACTTCTGAGGGGGTCCTTGGAATTTTTAAAAAAATGCTAAGAACCTTGTCTTAGGCAATGATATTAAGTTTATTTATAGACAGATGGGAAGAAGCCATTTAAATTATTTAGACCAATTTAAATTATTTAGATAATTTTGTTTTTAATAAGAATAATCTTTTCTGTACAGATCACATAAAAGTACAAGTAAAAGAAAGATCTGAATATATGAGTCTGTTAATAAAAAATTAAACCATTTTATGAGAATAGTCTTCTGACTCTTCAGGCTCTAAATAATAAAGGTATCTTATTCTAATTCAAAGCAAAAAGGGAAAGAAAATGGACTTTGCCTTTAGGTACTAACACACTCAGTTTTAATCAGAAAGTCACATGTACTATAGGCAATGGTATGGCTTTTTACTACTGATCTTGGTGATCTTGGCATTGGAGACCCACCACAATGAGGGCCAAATTTGCCCGTTCATTCCTATTACTCTTCATCATGAATTCCCTGCTCCTTTCTATCCTTTATAAAATTAATTCCCACTATGTTATCAGTTCTTTTGTAAACAATATTCCTCTTTGTCAGGAATGCTGCCCCTTTCCACAAATCCAGCTTCTTTATGTCCTACAAGGCTCATCTTCTCAGTGAAGCCTTTTTTTTTTTTTTTTTTTTTTTTACTCTCCATTCTACAATAATCTTATATCACTTTCTGGTTATTTTAGCTATCCTATGAGCTGCTCAAGAACAAGCATTGCATTTTCTGTTTCTTTTATATCTCCCAAAATGCTTACTACTTTAGGAAACGTATGCCAGGTGATTAATAAATCTTTATTTCTTTGATTTGGTACTGGCACTATCCTATTATTGAAAAAGCTGAGAAGAGCAGCGTTTCAGGACTATGCTACTGATGTCAACTCTAGTTGTTGTTGTTCACTTGTTTCAGTACTGTCCAACTCTTCGTGATCCTAGTTGGGGTTTTCTTGGCAAAGATATTGGAGTGGTCTGCCATTTCCTTCTCCAGCTCATTTTACAGATGAGGAACTGAAGCAAACAGGGTTAAGTGACTTGCCCAGAGTCACACAGCTAAGAAATGTCTGAGGCCATATTTGAACTCAGGAAGATAAGTCTTCCTGACTCTAGGCCCAGTAGTCTATCCACTGTACCACCTAACTGCCCCTGTGCCACTTAGCTGCCCAATCAATTCTAGATTCTAAGCCAAATCAATGCAATAATTTTTGTTAAAAATATTTTATTCTTATGTAGCCCAAATTTGCTTTTACATATATATATATATACATATATATACATATGCATATATATACATATATATACATATACATATATATATCCTTACCTCCAAAGAGCCATATAACAAAGAATGTTTTTATTTTTAAAGAAAAGAGGAAGAGAAAAAAAATCAGCAATGCTGATCAATACATAAAACCCCTCAAACCTGAAAATATATGCAATGTTCCACACCCATGGACCACCTACTTCCAATGAAGACATCATAATGGATACACATGGCAAACTTTTGGAGAATGCTCAGTACATTGAGAATATGGCGGTTATCTACAGACAACCAAACATCTAGACAGAAACAGAAAAGTTCATTTGATCCTGGCAAATGCAAAAAAGGCATTAATCAGTTGAATTCAGTTTTACATTAACGTTCTTTTCTTTTTTTTTTTTTCTTCCCTCACTAAGTTTAGTTCACGGCTGGTTCATTAAAAGAGCTGAATCTGATTTGATAGACTTTTCCATAGCCCAGGCTTCCATACCTGCTACTCAGTTATCTCCTGCCTGCTATTGCGATTGGTAGGCAACAGGGAATTACAGAGTCCCTGTCTCAGAGTTTCATCCCCGCCACCCTTTTTTCCCCCCTGTATTTCTTCTGGTTAGACTGAGACTTTCATTTTTAGCTTAAGGACTCATGGTTTAAGATTCCATTTTATGTTTGGGAGGAATTTCACAGCTCAAGATCACTAGGAATTCTGTTTTGAAATCTTGTAGTCCTCCCCTGGCAATTCCCCGGTTTTTGCTGTGTTCCGTATTCAAAGTGGGTTGTGGGTTTCATCATTAAATTTTTTTAAATCTCTTTAAGAGACTTCAGAGAATGGAGATACCAAAATGTCACATGGATCAACTTACAAAATAAGCTTCTGGTGAAAGTCAATGTCATGTTCCAGAGCAAAAGAGAAAGGACCTCCCTATGAAAAGGATTGAGGAAGAAGTAGACACAGTAACTGAATGTGCCATAGCACATTTTTAAAAAAAGCTTTTATATTTAATTGACCAATAAGATGAGGAATCAAGAAGAGAGGGCATTATCTGATTAAAGAAAAATGATCCTTATTACATATAAATCAACGCAATTAGGATTAAAAAGGGTATTTGGGGGGAAAACTTTTTATCATGTTTCTGATAAAACTTTGATGTCTAAGATACAGGGAACTAACAAAAATACACAGGGCCAAGGGATATCCCTCACTGAATAAGTGGACAAAGATTTATTAGTAAATCATTCTCGATAGAATTACAGACCACTAACAATCACATGGAAATTATTCAAAATCACTAAGAGTAATGTATATCAGAAAAATTGTGAGATTTTACCTCCTATCTAACAAATTGGCACAGCTGACTGGAAGCTACTAGTGAAGATATGTTGTTGTGCACAGGTATGCTCCCTTTGGTTTCCACATGTTGTAACAGTATACCGTAGCAGTAGGATAAAGCAATGAATTAGGGCAGAAAGCGTTCTAAATTTGGAATCAAGAGAAAATTGGCTTTCAATCATGTTTCTGACACTTGTTGGCTGTGAGCAACCATGAATAAGTCATTTAATAATAATAAAAGCTGATATTTACATAGCAGTTTAATGTTCATAAAGTTCTTTACTCGAATTAACTTTTTAGTGTTGCAACAACCCTGTAAGGAAGATGCTATAATAATGATAATATCTAGTATTTATATAGTAATTCAAGTTTTGCAAAGTGTGTTGCATATGTTAACTCATTTGAACCTCACAACTCTGTGACGAAGGTGCTATTGTTATCTCCATTTTACAGATGAGAAACTGAGGTTGAGAGGGATTAAATGACTTGCCCATTGCCACACAACTAGTGTCAGAGGCAGGATATGAACTCAAGGCTTCCTGACTCCAAGTCTAGAACTCAATCCACTTTGCCACCTAGCTTCTTCATATAAATATTATCATCTCTGTTTGACAGACATCTATTGCCATAGAATTAATGTCTTGCCAAGCTGGGAGTTGAACCCAGGAGTTCCTAAGTCTGACTCCAGCATTCTATCCGTGCTTCTCACTCACAAAATAAGGGTGATAACTGCTATCTCATTCACAAAGCTGTTGTAAGACTCAAATCAAATGATGTATGTAAACCATTTCTCAAAGCTGAAGCATTAATATATGTCAACTGGTATGATTTCCATTTGGCAGATAAGGAACAGAGATACTGTGACTTGCCTACAGTTACAAAGCTACCATTTCAAGCAGGTAGTACATCAGTTAACTGGAATATTATATCTTGGGAAGAACTTTGAATGATAGAGGAAAAGATATGTGATAATACCACATAAACCAATTAAAGGATACCATTTTTAAGAAGTCTACAACATTAGGGAACCATGAGAATACACATGAACTCTGATTCTTTAGGCACTGTTCTCACAAATATCACTCCCGAACATCTACAAAAGAATCACAGAGGCAGAGTAAGACCTGCAGAGACAATCGCTTTATGTATGCCACCTGTTCTTTTATGCTATTTGAAGACCTAGATGCTAATATAACCTAGAAAAATCAACATTAATCATTTATTATTCTGGTTTGGGGAATGGATGGGTGGGGCTCTCCAATCTATCCACCAAATTTTCTCTGTCAGCTAGGGCTACTGACATCTGCCTCCTTTGGCAGAAGGTTCAGAGGACCATCAGGTTAAAGAGGCCAGGTTCAGAAACCTCAGAAGGACCAAGTGTAGGTGGTGCAGTGACAGATCATTGGATTTGAAAACAGTGTTTCCTGAGATCCAATCTGGCCTCAGACCCTTCTATCTATGTGACTCTGGGCACATGACTTAACCTTTCTGTGCCTCAGTTTCCTCATCTGCAAAATGGGGATAGTAATAGCACATACTTCTCAGGGTTTCTGTGAGCATCAAATCAAAGAGTAAAACACTTTGCAAGCCTTAAAGTGCTACACAAATTCTACATATTATTATTGTTGTTGTTATTATTTCATAGAATCTGAGAAGCGACCCTTGGTAGCCATCAAGCTCCATCTGTACCTAAATAAAATCACCTCTGCAGTAAGCCCAATCAGTGGGCATCTAACCTTTCCTTGAAGACATGCAATGAGGAAGGAACCCATTAAATTCTGATGTAGCTAATTCTACTTTGGAACAGCTCTAATTGTTAAAATGTTTCCCCAGAGAAATCAAAGCTATCAATGTTCATGTAAAAATGCTCTAAATCACTGATAATTAGAGAAATGCAAATTAAAACAACTCTAAGCTACTACTTCGCATTCATCAGATTGGCTAACATGACACAAAAAGAAAACAACGAATGTTGGAGGGAATGAGGGAAAATGGGTACACTAACGCATTCTTGATGGAATGGTCCAACCATTCTGGAGAAAAATTTGGAAGTATACCCAAAGGGATATAAAACTGTGCATACCCTTTGACCCAGTGGGATCACTACTAGATTTGTATCCCAAAGAGATCAAAGGTAAAGGAAAAGGATTCATATATACAGAAACATTTATAGCAGTAATTTGTCATGCCAAAGAAGTGGAAATTCAGAGGATACCCATCAATTTCGGAATGGTTGAAGAAGTTATCGTATATGAATGCGGTGGAATACTATTGGACTATTAAGAAATGACAAGCAAGATGGTTTCAGAAGAAAAAAAAAACTTGGGAAGACTTACATGAATTAGTGCAAAATAAAATGAACAGAACCAGGGGAATGATTCATCAAACGACAATATTGTAAAGATAATCAACTGTGAAAGACTTTGTAACTCTGATCAATATAGTGATCCATCATAATTACAAAAGACTCATGAGGAAAAATGCTATTCACTTTCAGAAAGAGAAATGATGGACTCAGAGCCTATGTTTCTCTTTTTCTTTTCTTTCTTTCTTCTTTTTTTTTGGAATTTGGCTAATGTGGAAATATGTTTTGCATGACTTCATATGAGTAATAAGTAATATATTTCTTGCCTTCTTAATGAGATGGAGGGAGGACAGAATTTAGGACTGAAAACAAAATTGAATACTTTTATTAAAGATATTTTTCCTGACACCATCTAAACTTTCCTCTGCAAGTTTTTTTCCAGTGGTCCTGGTTTTGCCTTGTGGGGCTAAACAGAATGAATCTAATCCCTCTTGCAGATGACTTCTATTCAGTTGCTGGATACTGCTATCCTATATCCTGCCCCAGTCTTCTCTTTTCAGGGTACTGCCTGCCCAGAAAACCTCCTGGCTCTTAAATTGAACTCACACAATAGATCCTTCTTTACTGTCTTAAGCCATTTGTTTCACTTTCTCATATGCAGGTCTTTTAAGCCAGAGCATTATACACATGCTTAATGTTATATATATGAAAAATAAACTCTTTGAAATAAAACTACTTTGACCTTGAACTGACGTTCAATATAAATGTTTGTGCCTTGATAAAAGCATTGCGTTTTTACCATATGCCTGTAAGTAATATTCTTCTTTTTTTGTCCTGGAATCTTGTCGTTTCTTTAAATCTGACCCTTTTCTGGAGAGGTACAGAATGCTCTGGGCTTTATGTGTACAACACAGAGGGGAAGGGGGAGGGAGGGAAAGAATGATCTGGCACTTACTTATTGCTCAGGTTTTCCTTCCTGGTTCAGCGCTTCTTTCTCATTTCCCCACCCCTACTCCCTCTGAAGCCAAGCACATCTTAGCCCACAATCTGTCTGCTTATTTTCAATTGTCCACAATGCAAAGATGGCTCTCCCCATCTCTGAGTCTCTTGGTGAATAAACATGTCATTTTTTTTTCTTGAAAAAATAACCTCATAAATCATGGAAACCAAGACTCACATTTTAAGTGTGAAAAATCTTATCAGCTGCCTTTTACCTTGAGGGTGCTATACTAGTTGTCAAAGTCAAACATTTAAATGTTGTCTTGACAATATACATGACTATAGCAAAACAAATAAAGTCAACATTAAGAAGCAACAAAACTCTGGCCAAGGTCAATGGTCAGTGTTAGTAACACCTTCAAAGTAGAAAGACATATACCTTCATTCTTTTCATGCTATAATTAGGGTGAGGCAACTGGAGCTTTGCCCTGGAGGGATGAAATTCAGAGGGGTTCTGGCAGGACTTTGTCTCTTAGTAGCATAGAAACAATTAATTTTGTTACCTCATTAACAAGAATAATTTGTTAATTTATGAAATTACTGTACCATCGCTTCCTTCCTGACTTTCACGTTCCAAGTGAACTTCTGAGTTGAGAACACTTGCCATGTATCCTAGGGTTTATTTTGGCTTGCCCTAAGTGTGAAAAAATGTAGTTTCTAGCTCTGATTTCTATAAAACAATCCAGGAATGATTTGTTTTTAGGGAATTTCCTGGTATAGGATCTTGTAAGGGGCATTTGTTGGGGAGTATCCTTTCTATTAAAATAAAAGTATTAAAATTAAAATTGGGACACTAATTCATTGTTGGTGGAATTGTGAACTAATCCAACCATTTTGGAGGACAATCTGGAATTATGCCAGAAGAGTTATTAAACTGCCTATGCCTTTTGACCCAGCAATACCAATACTAGGTCTATTTCCAGAGATGATTAGAGAAAAAGGAAAAGAACCTATATATTCAAAAATATTTATAGCAGCTTTCTTTGTAGGGTCAAAAAACTAGAAATTGCAGAGGTGCCCATCAATTGGGGAATGACTGAACAAGTTGTGATATATGATTCTGATGGAATACCACTGTGTTATAAGAAATGATGAGCTCAATGATCTTAGAAAAACATGGATAGATTTGTATGAAATAATGAAGAGCAAAATGAGCAGAACCAAGAGAACATTATACACAGTAAAAGCAATATTTTTTTTTTTTTGGTGAGGTAATTGGGATTAAGTGACTTGCCCAGAGTCACACAGCTATTTAGTGTTGTGTGTCTGAGACTGGATTTGAGCTCAGGTCCTCCTGACTTCAGGGCTGGTGCTCTATCTACTGCGCCACCTAGCTGCCTCAAGCAATATTGTTTTAAGAATGATTTTCAATGAATAACTCATTTTGACTATTATAAATACCCAAATTAATTATAAAGGACATGTGAAGGAAGACACTATCTGCATCCAGAGAAAGAACTGATAAATAGAAGTATGTATAGAGTGATTTTACATATACATGTATATTTGTGTCTAATGGTAGCCATCTCTAAGGTGGGGGGCAAGGGAAGAAAAAAAGGAAAAAAAAGAAATTTAGATAACTTTGTTATATATTTATAAGGAATAGCAAGTTGTACATGATATATTTTCAGTTTCATGTGCAATCATCTTTTTTTTATTATACTAGGTTATGGGAATGCTTGCTTTAGTTCATAAATCAAAAATAAAATAATACAAATAAGTAAATACTATCTTAAAGACAGCTTTAGATTGTCATATTTAGAAATCAGTTGCTAGAATGTGAGAGCTGGGAAACACCTGAGACCTCACTTGGCCCAATCCTTTTTTTCCCCCCCAAAGAAAAGGAAAACTGAAGTCCAGGGAGAATGTTATCACCTAAGGACACAAATCAGGAGTAGAATCCAGTTCTCTTGACTCTGAGTTCTGCGTTCTTTCCCAGGTTTGTGGCTATTAACCAGAGCACCAAGGCTACCAAAGTTTAAAACTATACTAAGATTTTGGGGACTCCCTTTATTTGCAGTTTGATAACTGTCACCAGAGAACAACTCCCATATACATTTGGAACATAGTTCTATTATTTGACTTTATTATATTAATTATTTTATTTATTCATTATTTTAGTTTAGAAGAAAAGCATTTTCTTGTACATTATAAATATTTGAAATTAAAATTAAGCCTCATTCAACCTGCACCGTCATCTTTCCATATAACAGAAATGCATATTACGTTGTGTTAGAGTTTTTCTCATTTTATAACTTTTGCAAATCCCCAACTATTACTTCTACTAAACATGATTATGTTGAAGACATGCTTTCAAAAACCTGTTTTATAGATAGATACTTTTGTGCCTCCTGTAGCACATGGGATCTTTCCCAACTAATTTAATTCAACTATGACAAGCTCCATTTGATTTCTCTCTCAATTTGTCACCAAATTGAATTCAATGTAATTGTTCCATCTTCCTGGTTTACTCTCATAGTGTAACCAACTTCATTTTAGTTCAGCAAATCCATGACTAAGAGTATCTGTGACCAAGGTATTCTATATGAGTTGCCTTGACAACTGAAATACACACACGCGCACGCACGCACACACACATACACATTTAAATAAAAGAATGGGAAGGAATTAGAGACCATCTGGGTCAGCAAATGTGGGGTCCAATTTATCAACACAATTATTTTTCCACTTTGAGATTGAAGAGAAAGTCATCTGCTTATGCTCAGGGTACTTAACTAATTTTAGGGTATTGCTATAATCTTAAAGGATACAGTCAGGATAAATGTGTACCATTTAGTAACAACTAAGCTTATTTTCTATCTATTATATATGAAAGTGGAACCACAAAGGATATGGTGAGGATATATATGTAAAGTGTCACTAAGATTATCTTCTATTTGTGTTATATGAATATTATATCACCATATATGGGGGTATGCCATACCCCGTCCCCACACTAGAATGTAAGCTGCTTGAATGCAGGGACTGTTTTTTGCCTTTCTTTGTGTTCCAGCACTTAGTACAGTGCCTGACACATAATAAGCTCATAGCTATCACTTGTTGATTTGATTGACTTCTTTTAAAGGATGTCACAGAAGGGATTCCCATTCAGGTGTAGGTAGAAAAGGGTAACTTCTGAGGTCCTTTCCAACTCTGATAATCTGCGATTCAGTATAGCTACCCCTGAGTCTCAGCTTGTCCTCATCTTCAAACACATGGCAGAGTATATCCATTTAAGAACTGAAACCTCTTCCCAAGTCTTCAGACTGATCTGAGCAGCCCAGTGTCTCTCCTCTGAAGCAATCCTTTGTATTTAGGATTTAACAAGTCACTTAGGAGATCCTTACAAGTGAAACAACTTAGGGGAGGAAAGCCTCATACACTCATAAATCTATGCTGGTCTATCTGGTAAGCCTAATAAGAATGTAAACTTGGATTAGTACAAATTTATTGTTACCTGATGGTTGAATTTTATGATAGTCACTCTTCTACTGGTTTCTCAGTGGGGAAAGGTCCAATGTGCCCCTTCCTCACTTTTAGTCACCTTTATACAGCACTGTATAATTTATAAAGTGATTCCTTTACAAGTCACAACAACCAAGAAATCTTTTTTGATCCTGTTCAGAGGTAATATCCCTTTCTCTCATAACTTCCAAAATGTTTTAATATCCTTAATATACTTAGTAAGTCCTATTGTTTTTCATAGTTTCAGGGTTGTATGGTTTTTTTAACTGCCCCCCTTGAATTTGCCATAAGTTTCATCATTAGAGCTTGAACTCATGAAAGTAGATTGTTAAATTTTAAATGTGAGCATTTACACCTTGGAAATTGACAAAAGCAATAAATCAGGGCTTAAATTATTCTTTTGTTGATTGTCTAGACTTAAGGAAAATTATGGTTAAAATATTAATGATGCAGATTAAGCTTAAAAGAACACCATGCATACATTTTCCCTCCAGAAACTATTTGTTAAACATTTACCAACACACCACTGACTGTACCACTCCATTACAGACTTTTCTCAAGATGATACATTCATTTATCATAATTCTTGGGTTCGGTCATCTGTCAATCTATTCACTAGGACTAAAATCTACCCCACAACATTTTATTCATTCATGGATTCAATGGCAAACATTGATAAAGAATTTATGTAACTCAGGATTTCTTGTGTTTGTAGAATTTTCTTGACCTAATGAACCTCTCAAAAAAGAAAATATTATAATTTTGGTACAGCTTTTTTTCTCAATGGACCAATATTGACGATAGGTAACCACCATATCATTTTTAAAGTATTCATAGTATCATAGCTTTGGAACTGGAAGGGACCCAAGATATCATCCTGTCTATGTTCCTCATTGTACAGATGAGGAGACTGAGAACAAGAGAGGTTAAATGACTTATCCAAGGTCATAGTGGTAATAAATGACGACACTTGAGTCACAGTCATCTTAATCCCAATTCAAACTATTACCACTACATTCGCTTAGATAGAACTGCATAGAAATCCAGATTTATCCTCTATAGCTTCTCAAATCTACCATTTTCTACTTTTTGAAAATTGGGGTCATATTTGTCTATTTGTAGATCTTTGGCAAATCTCCAATTATATCACTTCTAAAAAACTACTGACAAGCTAATTGAACAGCTTGGAGAATAAGAGAGTTGTCATAGCATTAGAGAAGGACAAATATCCTAATTTTCAATAAAGCAAAGAGAATGACACCTTCAACCTAGAAATCAGTGATCTTGGTTTCAATCCCTCAGAAATTTTTAGAATGCATTATTAAAAGGATGATTCCTGAGCATTCAGAAAGGGAAGTCATACTCACTATCTCAGAATCACTTAGCAGTAAAGGACCTCAGTAATAATTACTCTCAAGTCAAGAGTATCTATGAGTCCTGATGGCTTTCATGTTGTTTCTCCTTTATGATATTGCAATCACTGTGTAAATCATTCTCTCAGTGTTTCTGCTATCTTTCCCCTTCCTCAGTTCATACAAGTCAGTCATTCAACTAGCATTTATTAGCATCTATTATGTTCCAGGCCCTGTGCTAAATTCTGGGGCTACAAAAAAACGCACTGAACTCTGATCTCAAAGAGCTTGGAATCAAACAGGGGAGACAACATGAAACAATTAATTATGTACTAACAAGATATACACAGGATAAATTAGGGGTAGTTTCAGAAGGAAGGGACTAAGATTAGGGAGGACTAGGAAAGGCTTCTTGTAGAAGCTGGGAGGTTAGCTGAGTCTTAAAGGAAGCCATGAAAGCTACAAGGTAGAGAGGAGGAGAGAGAGTTCCAGCTTTTGAAAACAATGAGAAGATGAAATGTATGTGAGGATAAGTCTTCTCAAGTTTCTTTCAGTTTTAAAATTCATAATTTCTTATGGTGCAGTAAGATTCCATTATATTCATATACCATGATTTGTTCACCCATTCTCCAATTGATGGGCATTTTTAGGGTTTTGAATCTTTGTCATGAAAATACTGTTTTTCTCTGATGCAGTCTCTTCCTTTCTCCATCTTTCACATATTTCTGAATTATCTGTTCAGAAACACAGCTATTTCAAAAACTGAAGTGTACTTAGGTAAGTGATGAATGAAGAAAGAAGTTGTTGCATTAATATTGCAAAATCACATTGAGTATTCAACTTGACCTTCAGGATGCTAAGTCCCAGAAGTCAAATGATTATTTATTATAAATATATAATTTGCATCATGTAGGACATTTTATTCATCTCTCACCATTGAGCTATTTTAATAATTTAGTTTTCAAAATGTGGAACTGGTATTGTTCTGACATGAAGGTCAGAACTCAGGATTAGATAGGCATCATTATTAGCTGATTGTCAGCTATCCCATCTAATCAGGGTTATTTTCCTAAGTTCATCTAACAGGCTTTGCTGCTTAATAAAATAAGCAACATTTGTTCATTGGAAATGAAATATGCAATAAATATTGATGTACTTTGACTTAAGAAAAGGCAATAGTATATGAAAATGTAGATTTCTAAAAAGATAATCAAAAGTGTGGCTATTCACCTAATGAAATGATTAACTTAGTCAATTAAAAGATTCACCATGGGAATGCCTTAAATAATAAGCTCCCCTAAAACATTTAAAAGGAAATTCAACACCCCCCACAAAAAAAAAAAATAAATTCAACTTCTCAGGAGCTGATTTACTACATAAAGTGAGGCCACGTGTGAGCTATCACACTGTGTCCAGGAAGAGTAATTCATGTTAACCCTGTCTTCTGAGAAAGGAAAGGCATCCTCCTTAATTAGCTGTATTTTCTTTTTTTTTTGTGAGACAATTGGGGTTAAGTAACTTGCACGGAGTCACACAGCTAGTAAATGTTATGTTTCTGAGGTTGGATTTGAACTCAAGTCCTCCTGATTCCAGAGCTAGTACTCTATCCGTTGTACCACCTAGCTGCTCCAATTAGTTGTATTTTCTATCCTACTCCCAATATTCCCTAAGATTTCTGTCCCCAGTGAGCCACATAGGATGTTCCTACAAGTCACATTTCAATTCATTTCTATTGAGCAAACATTTATTAGCCATTGTTATCATGTCTCCTGGGCATACCAGAGGAGGTAGAAGATCTTGATGTATTTTTCATGATGTTGTTAGCGGCCACCTGTTACTGGAGGAGGTCGGCTGAGAGCAGACCCGGCAGATCAAGGCAAGGCTAAACCACTTGCCTCAGGAGTTTTCTACGTACAAGAATTCACAAGAACCTTCCCAATCTGCCAGGGTTTTCCATATGATATGGGGATATTCTGTACAAGTCAGCTCAGTAGTTGGCCTGGTACTGCTATTCTGTCAGATGTTGCCAACAGCTGGTGGCTGTGGGGGAGGCCACAACTGAGCCTTGATTTGCAAAATTTTGACAGGGGTTCATGTAAAATCATTATGTTCTGCACTGAGTTTAGCAAATGCTTCCACTTTCTCATACTTGAAAAAGGAAATTTTTAATTTTTAGCAGCTAATTGACAATGGAAATAGAGTAAAATCTTAATAATGTGAAACTCACTGGAAAGGTTGTCTGAATTGGTAAAAAATATATATAAAGCATAGATTTTTTTTTGCAAAATGTAATTTTGTAACTAGCAACCATTTAGCAGAGGTTCTTAATGAGGGGGTCTATTAACTTAAAAATTGATAATTAAATTTCAATATGATTGGTTTCTTTGTATTTTTAATGGTTTTTTACTATTTATTATGCATTCCAAAACATATTTTCTGAGTAAGGGTCCATAGGTTTCATGAGATTGCCCAAGGGGACCATGCCATGAAAAAAGTAAAGAATCCCTGATATATAGAATACAATTTTTTAACTTATGCATAAAACACCATACTTAGGAGACACCAAAATAAACAAGATTTTGCCTCTGTCCTCCATCTAGAAGGAGAGATAGGCAACATGCAGAAATAGCTATATTAGAAAATAGAACATGATAAACATGTAAGAGATAAGAATAACTCAAAGTAAATTTTAATTATTTGACTCCAAGGAGAACTTTACTAAGGTCAGCTTAAATGACTGGAAAAACTATTTGTAATTATTCTAGTTGTATTACAGCATTACATGCTAGAGTTCTCCAAAACAGTTAATAGTTAAACTGCTCAACATTTTTGCCCAGAAATCTTGTTTACACTTAGTAAAACCTTTCTTTGTAAAGAATACAATGGTAAAAGGTAATTCATTTGTTTATTTATTTATTCATTCAAGACATATTTATAATGTCAGAACCCAAGACAAAGTTCCCCACCACTGTTGCTGAAGAAGTTCAATACAGTTCTTAGTACACTCAAAGAAAACCATTCCAACTAGCTTTGGCAATTCCTTTTCCAGAGGAACTTGCACCTTTTTATAAAGGACTCAGAGATTTCCTAGTCTTTAAGTCACAAAGGAATGAATCTCTAATGGTGGAATTTCAGGATTTGGAAAGACAGTAGGGTAGGTTTTGTTTTTTTTTGGCTTAAAGAATCCTTCTTGTCATTCCTTAATCTGATGTAATAGGCAATTTCAATTTCTGCTCACAGGGACAACCACACTAAGTAAACTCTGACTCCAAGGTACTATCACTCACTCCAGACATTCTCCTTGTCACAAAAACAAAGATAGAGGAATCATTTGCTCTGGTTCTTGTCGTTTTTGAGTACTGGGATTATATTTTTCATCTTACCATAGACATGAGGCAGAATCCAGTGAGTAGGTCACTGGCAGGCAGAAAAATCTTGACTTCTCTGAGCTCTTTACCTCCTTATCAAATTCACACTGGCCAACCACTAGTGCTTAAGAATAGGGTCAAAGAAAGGGACAGGACAGTACGAGACAGCTGTTGATCTCAAGAGTAGCCAGTGGAGAACAGGGCAGAAATATAATCTGTGCCTGAAAGACAAGAAAACTAAAAACAGGGAGTCTTATATACAGCATATGAAAAATTTAAATGTTGCTATAAAAAATAGACATATGCTATGAACTTACCTAATTTTTCCAAAACAAAATGCCCTGAGCCCCCATCACTCAGCTGCTCAGTTTTCAATCTGAATGGGAAACATGTAAGACAATATTGGAAGGTAACAATCTTCTAAGGATTGAAATGGGGAATAACAGAAATGCAGCTTGATATGCTAAATGGTTTTCAGCCACAGGCAATCACTTTGATTGTTGCAGCATTAAGATTAAAAAGAAATCACAGGATTCCAGAGTTATTTTTGCTAGGAGAGCAATCTAAATGCAAATTCTATATCTGAATAAAATTCAAGAGGCATACATCTAAATAATTCTCACGGTAAAAGTTCAACGGTGATGACATTTCTGTGCATTAAGAGGCCATAAACTTTGATTGCAAAACCATATTATTCTTTTTGTATGATTCACTAAAAAGTTCTCCATTTATAAGCAAATGACACTAGACAGATATACTTTATGTCAAAATGGTATAAGAAATGTATACATCATTTGAAATAAATCTGAGAAAAACATCTTTGCCACCCCACTTCTTCTAAATCATTGGATTTGGCCTTTTGTGAACTTCATGAAAAATGCAAAGAGACGGAGAGTCGTGACAGAGTAGTGTGTATGTCACTTAAGCAGGCTCCATTCAGATTTTATGATGCCCACTAAATACCATTCAAATTTTTTTTCCTCTTAACTGAAAAATGACTTTATAATCTCTTGTTTGAGAATAACCTCCCTGTGCATATTTGTACATATTTTGCACTTACATCCATCATTAAGAAAGTGTTCCAACTAACAGTTTAATGCAGTTTGCTCAAAACCATTCTTTAGCAAAGGTTATAACCATATAATTTTCATTTATGCAGATTTACAGATCTCCCAATTATTTAGCAGTAAAGAGAATCATCACTGAAACAGTGTTCAATGAACTGTAGGATAGACATCGAATGAATCCTTTTTAAAAGGGCCAGGAAGAACTAAAGACCATGTCCCGAAAAAAACAAACAAACAAATCTTTCATTTAGTCAGGAGAAAGTGGAATTTCTCTATTAATCCCTTTTTGGGTCACACAAAAAAGCCACTATCACTTTTGATACTCATAATTTGTTTTGACTCCAAACATTTCCTTCAGTGTGATTACTCATGGATTTGACAAACTTGGCTCCAGATGACTTTGGACTGTTTGAAGAAGTCAACCCACTGAGAACAAAAAACTTGACACCACTGAGGGTATGAAATTGTGGTGCAATGGAAAAAATTCTATAATGGGGATCAGAGGATATGATCAGTTTGGGGCGGGGGGAACACAGAGAGAGAGAGAGAACAAAAATACCAAAAAGCAAGGCACAGATGTAATCATAGAATAATGTCTGAGTGGTCCAGACAGATTTCAAGGTAAAATTTAAAAAAAAAATACACATAATGTTAATAAATGGATCTGCTGAAACCCAGGAGCTAGGGAATGGACTCAGGGTACCTAAATTTGAAACCTGGCTTTGCTAATTAATATGTGAGTGATATTGATCAGCTTTCTTGTTGTCCTGTTGATGTTGACCTAATGTCCCTGAAACTCAGTTTTGTCAGCTGTAAAATGGAGTTACTGGGCACTGAGGTAGTTTGACAAGATAACTTCTAAGGTTGTTTCTAATTCTAGATTTATATTCCTCTATGCTACAAAAATAGGTTTAGGCTGATAGATGTTATACTTTTCCAGTCCTGTAACCTATCACCCAGTCTGGGAATACACTTAGTATCTTATTCCAGTTTGGAGAAATACTTTGGAGGCTAAGCACTACCTGAATCAGGTTGGGCTTTAGTCAAGTTCCTTTGTGTATGTTCCTTGGTTGAGAGTTTCTCTCTGGCTATGACCTTCATCCTTCTGACACAGGGCTTTCCCAACTCTAACAGATATCCAGACCTACGTGGAGCAAATTCCTAGCACCAGCTATCATGTCCCTGGGATTCAGAAGGGTCTTCTGGCCACCAGGAGAGCCGTATGGAGCTGCTGCTCTGGACTACTAGGGACTCCTCGCTTCTCTCTATCTCCAGGTATCCTTAAATAAGTGAGAATATGTCATCTGTTAGACCTCAGGATTCTTTTTGATCCAGTGACTTAGACCAAGGCTAGAGAACAGGTTGCATTGCAGCCTCTGAAGGCTATTACAAGAAGGAGTTATCAGTGTGTTGCAGAATAGCCCATTTTTGTGCAAAGCATACATACTTCTGAGATGACAACTGTAAAAGGGGTAATGTTCCTTTAATGTGTGCATTGTACCAGTCTTGAAATTTCATTGGTATAGGGAATCCTTGGATGAGGAAATGACCTCTACCAACTCAGGTCAGCATTTCCCTTGCAATTTTTAGTCTTAAATGATCCTGGGGGCACTGTGGGAGAGTAAGTGACTTGGCTGTTGGCACACAGCTAGTATATATCATAGGAAGAACTTAAATCAAAGTCTTCCTAACCACAAGTCCAGGTCTGCCATTTCACCACATCACCTATGGACATTGCTTAAAACAAATCAATTGTACTTTTATTTATTGAGCCCTCACTGTTTGTAATGCACTGTACATTATGGGATATGTAATGCACTGGGACTATGGAAAATGAAATGTGGAAGACATACTGACTGTGAGGAAGTGCCCTTTTTTTTCCAATTGATGAAAACTGCATGTTTACTATTATTATTATTATTATTATTATTATTATCAGGTGTTTGAAATGCTTATGCTATTTTAAAATTGTGACAGATGATTACTCTCATAAGGGTAAGTAATGTGAACCCCAATTTATTTATTCTAAGAAAGAGACAAATGAAATTAAGGTGCATGTATCCATGGTTTAATTTTTCTCAAGCTGGCTTGACATGCATTGCATGGGAGTTCAGTCCAAAACTGGGCCCCCCCAAGGGGGTCAGTTTGAAACTGGCTTGGTTTGGGGTTTTGGGGCACAGCCTTATATGCCCTTCAAAGAATAGGTGTTCCCAAGGGATGCCAATCAACTGTGATTGGTGGACATACCAGGAGGTGGGTCATATTAAAATGAGGTCTTGAGTACGTGCTTTAGATCACTTAGTCCACAGGGGCCAATATCGCTTGCCATCAAAGGAAATACCACCCCCAGTCTTGTGGGTCTGTCTCCACCCAAATTTGAGTAGGATAAAATCAATTCAGGCCTGGGTTGGAGTTTGACCAAGATAAGAAGATTCAATGCAATCTCATTATCAGAGAAATCTTCTGAACAACTTTGGACAGAAGGCTGGCAGGGTAGAACTCTGAGTCTCCAAGACACAGGTTACCAAGACAAACAATTTTTAACAGCAATGAGCAATGAAAACCTAAGGAAGGAATCAGAGGTGATTAAGCTAAATGGAAAAGGCATGAATGCTCATTGGGTACTAGGGTTTGCTGTTATCTAGTCTCTTGACAGCCATACAGCTAGGTTGCACAGCAGATAGAGCACAGGGTCAGAAATCAGGAAGACTTATCTTCATGAGTTCAAATCTGGCCTCAGACACTTGCTATCTATGTGATCCTGGACAAGTCACTTACCCTTCTCTGCCTCAGTTTCCTCATCTGTAAAATGACCTGCAGAAGAAAATGACAAACCACTCCAGTATCTTTGCCAAGAAAACCCCAGATATGGTCACAAAGAGCTGGACGTGACTGAAATGACTGAACAGCAATAAAAATCTCAGATAGCAAATTGGAAACTGGTGGGAGGTGAGGAACACAAAACTTAGGTTTTCATGACACAACTCCCTTAGTTTTCCTCTTAGCTTTCTACTTTACTTGGTGTAATGGCTTCTTTTCTTTCTGTCCCTTAAATGTGGGTATTCCCCAAGGCTCTGTCTTCAGACCTCTTCTCTCTTTATACTCTCTCCCTTAGCAATTGATTCTACTCCCATAGTTTCAGTTATTACACTTGTGCAGATGACTCAAATGGCTACATCCTAGCCATGATCTTTCCTCTGAGTTACAGCCTCACATTTCTAAATTTCTACTGGATATAACTCTCTGGAAATCCTATCATCTAGAATAGGATTTTCAGTTTTTGTTCCTAAGTCTGTTCCTCCTCCTAATATCCCCAAATATGTTTGTGGTACCAACTTGCACCCAGGCTTGAAAATTCAGAATCATCTTTGGCTCTTCCTCATCTCAGATCCCATAAGCACAGTAAATAGCCAAGACTTGTCATTTCTGACTCTGAAATGTTTTTCACATTCATGTTCTCATTTCCATTAGGACTGATAGGTCCTGATTACCTCTTACCTGGTCTATTGTAAAAATTTCCTAACTTGTCTCCCTATTCTTGTTATTCCATCATGATTCAAAACACTGTCAAAATAATCACAAATAAATAGATCCAGGAGTGTGCTGATAAATATTCAACAACCAGCTCTCTAAAATGTGAGGGAAACTAGGTGGCACCAGTCCTGGTGTCAGGAATTCTCATCTTCCTGAATATCTGGCCTCAGACACTTACTAGCTGTGTGGCCTTGAGCAAGTCACTTAAAATGAACTAGAGAAGGAAATGACAAACCACTCTAGTATCTTTGCCACAAAAACCCCAAAAGGGGTCACAAAGAGTCAGACACAATAGAAACAACTGAACAATGGCAAATCTCTAAAAGGTAAGACACTTTTGAGTTTAATCTGCATTATTAACATTTTCTTTATCACTTTGCTAAGTCTAGAAATCAACAAAACAAAAAATCAAGTCCTGATTGGTAGTATTTGTTGATTTCCAAGGTGCAAATGCTCACATTGAAAATTTAACAATCAGCCTGTAGGAGCTGGCTCCAGCACTTACCATGAACCTTGTGTGACTCCCTATTACCTATTGCCTTATTTTGTATTCAAGTCCCTTTACAATTTGGCTCCGATCTACCTAGTCAGTCTTATTTCACTTACTCTCCTTCATGTGCTCTGTGTTTTGATCAAATTGGATTACAGTTATCCCTTCTCCAATCACAGGTCACCATAAGAAATTAAATGGGAATTTTTTGGGAGTTTTGTAGAAGCCATAGGATAACACAGAGCCTATGACCAAATACTTAACCCAAATTTCACAAAAAGGTACTGTAAACACTCCATAAAAGAAAAAGAAAACAAATCAGAATGATGGGGTATGGGCCCAAGCAGAGACCTTTGCCCCTCACCCCAGAAAAAATGTGGGTCCCATTTGTCTATGGGCCCTACAAAACCCTTAAACTTTCTTTGAACTATCAAAGAAGTAAAAAATGGTTGCCTGAGGCTATTATCCTCTCAACTGGCCTTTCCTTATCTCTTATTCTTATTCCAATCAACCTCTTCCTTATCCCTGGGCCCAATCTCCCTGGTTCCTTGATACCCTAATAAAGATATTTCCCATCTTTGATCTTGTCCAGATCCTATTCAACCTATTTCTTCCCTATCTTCCAGTTTTTTGTTACGCAGATGGAGCCTAGCGCTCCATTGTCCATTCCTTGATCACCCCATTTAACCTCCCAGACATTCACGTTCTCCCTAAACTCCTTCCCCAGTCACCCCAGATCTTCCTCCCAGCCCCTCCTCCAAACACCTCAAATTACTTGGCTGTATATAAGATGCATCCTGTCCCCCATTTAAATGCTGAGATTTCCTCATGCCTGCTTGTCCTTACAGGCATCACTAATGTTCAGATTCCTTAAGAGTCTGGCTTGTATGGTTCATCTCTAATAAAACTTTATCTTTGGCTGAAAGAAGACGTGGGTCGAATTCATTTGAGCAGGACCCATGTGTCTTGATTTCGGGGTCCCAGCACCCCTAGCATCTACACCTCAACAAGACTTCTCTGATATGAAGAAAAGGTCAAAAAATTTTATGTGGATTTTCAAGGTCACTTGGTCACTGTGACACCACCTCCCCTCATCCCTGTGAAGTGGAATGAATAATTGTATTTCTTATTTCCTTATCACACTCCCTGTCCTCTGGCTTTTGTGCCACAAAGTACATCATTACCCTCCCTGAAAATGGAATATTTCCTTCCACCTCTACCTATTGAAATCTTTTTCTTTCTTTATTTCTCAGTTCAGTTATCCTTTCCTTCATGATACTTTCCCTGATTCCCAAAGCTGGACATGGATCCATTGTTCTTTCTGTTTTACTTCTTAAAGGATTATAGATTGGAAGCCATCTAGTCCAGTACTCCCATTTTATGGAAGGGAAGACTGAAGCCCAAAAAAGTTACTTGACTTGCCCTAGGTCACACAGGTAGTGATTATAAGTGGTGGGATTTGAACCCCTCAGTCTTCTTACTCCTGAGCCAGAGTTCTTTCTATCATAACACTTAGTACTTAAGATGGTTTAAGTTGTATTGTGGTTATTTGTGTACAAGTGTCTCTCATCTCTGCCCCCACACCATCCCTCCCCTACCATTGACTACATTGCAAGGTCTGTCAGTTTCCATCTTTCTACCCTAGCATCTCAGGTGCTCAATAGATGTTTGTTGAACTGAATTAAAACAGGAAAAGAAATGCTGGCATTCCAGAAAGCAGCCTGTTTTAAAAGGCAGTTCAAGGGCTTTATGGAGAGTCATTAAGGTCTAGATGGATGGGGCTAGTCAGAATAGCAGAGGGGAAAACGGACTTTCCCCCAAGGGGAGAACCAGCCTTCAACAATAACTAATGTGTCCCCTTCAACTTCTTCTCCAGTCATAGAAACGTAGAGAAGAGTAAAACCTTCATGGTAAATTTCACAGAGAACTCCATGAAGATGACAAGAGAGTCACAGAGTAGTAGGGATGGAACTGGAAGAAACCTTCAAAGTCACCTAGTCCACTCTCCACCCCCCATTTTACAGATGAGAAAACTGAGGCCCAGAGAATTGAAGTGACATACCCAGGATCACACAAGGAGTAAAGAACAGAGAAGGGTATGAATTCAGGTCCTCTGATTCCAAAGTCAGGTTACTGAGAGCACTACCTGGGGTACAGAGAAGAAAAATGTGGCGGGCCTTTTTAAGGGAGAGCTATCCTAAATCAGGATTCAATCAACAAGACTGAGAACAGAAATAGGAATGTGGGCTAGGTTAACCCCCTCCCCCTGCCCCCACTGCCCTAATCTGTGTAGTCAATCTTCATTTATATAAAAAATATTTAAAGGTATTTCTTACATCTGTATTTTCTTCATTTCTATGCTTTTTTTTCAATTTGTTTTTTTATTTTACTCTTGTCTTTTAGATGCTCAGTATATTCTTTCATTTTTAAAAGTGTCTTTGTGTTGGTAGAATTAAGGGAAGAAGAGTTTTTGGTTAATCTTTAAGAATGAGCCCTGTCTAGAAGCTGGGTGATGACAGAAAGCAATAGAGGGGGAGGGAGGCTACTTCCTTCATAAAGACTGGAGAGCAACCAAATGATCTGAGTGGGATTTCAACCTTAGATGCTACCCCACCATCCCATTCCCTTTCTGACCCAGGGATTTTTTTTTCTTTCTAAAAGTCCATGGCCTTAGTTATAAGCAACCACAAGCTATAACCATGGGAAAAGTTAACTAATGGAAGATTTTGAATGGCAGCTCAGAAATAATAAGATTCTAGATTTTGATCTAGAAGGAGCCCTTTAGGCCATTCAGCCCAATTCTCTCCTTTTACTGAGGAGGAGCTGAATCATAGAGAGGTTAAGTGATTTGCTCAGGGTTACACAGCTAATAAGGGATGAGGTGGGGTTTGAACTCATCTGATTCCAAACCCAGTAATTCATCCATTATGACACAGTGATTTTCAAAGGAAGAGAAGAGAAGAGATGTTACCTGTGTGACCACTTCTTAGCATCCTTTGTGGTCATGCAGGTAGGAAGAGAACCAAAAGAAAGTCACAAAACAGAAGAAAAGAGAGAGTATGCAGGTCAGGAAGGATGTGAACTGAGAAAAGACCATTGGATTTGGTGATTTATATATAGAATGATAAGATTAGAAGTCAAATTACAAAAGGTTGAGAAGTGAGAATGAGAGAAAGCAGAGACAATGAATATAGACTGCTTTTTGTAGGTTTGATTAAGGATATAAAATAAATTCACGTAAATCATCAGCATTCCTATATATCACAAACGAAACTCTGCGAGAAAAGATAGTGAAAAAAAATACCCCATTTAAAATAACTTTAGACAGTATAAAATACCTATGAGTACACCTGCCAAAACAAACCCTGGAATTATATAAACAAAATTATAAAAAAATTATATAAATAAAATCAGATTTAAATAATTGGAGAAATTCTAATTGCTCATGGGTAGGCAGGACCAATATAATAAAAATGACAATTTTACACAAACTAATTTATATATTCAACAGCATCCCAATTAAATTACCAAATTTTTTTTTTTACTGAATTAGAAAAAAAAATAGCAAAATTCATTTGGAAAAACAAAAAGTCAAGAACATCAAAGGAAAAATGAAAAAATGTAAAGGAAGGAGGTTTAGCAGAACTAGATCTTAAACTATATTATAAGGCAGTAATTATCAAAACTATCTGGTACTGGCTAAGAAATAAAAAAGATTGATTAATGGGATAGAGTAGACATACAAGTTACAGCAGCAAATAAACAAATAACTGTATTTGACAAGTGTAAAGACTTAAGATTTTGAGATAAAATTCATTATTTGGTAATAATTGTTGGGAAAACTGGAAAGCAGTATGGCAGAAACTGGGCTTGGATAATTTTGATTTTAATAAATTAAAAAAGTTTTGTACAAATAAAACAAATATAGCCAAGATCAGAAGGAAAGTAGGAAATTGGGAATCAGTTTATCAGATAAATGTCTCATATCTCAAATATAAAAAGAACTTTGTCAAATCTAAAAGAATACAAGTCATTCCTCAGTTGATAAATGGTCAAAGGATATGAATAGGCAGTTTTCCAATAAAGAAGCCAAAACAATTTATAGTCATATAAAAATGCTTTAAAAATTATTGCTGATTAAAGTTATTTTTTCTTTTATAAATGCTCAAATTAACTACAAAGGCCATGCTATCTGCATCCAGAGAAAGAATTGATAAATAGAAGTATGTATAGAATGATTTTTCAAATATATATATTATATATGTACATATATATAATGTATATGTGTGTGTGTGTGTGTGTGTGTGTGTGTGTGTCTAATGGTAGCCATCTCTAGGATGGGGGGAAGGAAGGAAAAAGAGGAAAAAAAGGAAAGTTACATGATAACTGTATAACATTTATAAACATTCCTTTAAAAGGAATAAGTTATACATAATAGATTTGTACTTTCATGTATAATCATCTTTTTTATTGTACTATGTTACAGACATGCTTGTTTTCTTCCACAAATTAAAAATAAAATTAAAAAAATTAAAAAATAAACAAACAAATCAATCTCAGTGTTCTACTTGGCTCCTCACTCTCACCCATACCACATAGCCAATCAATTTCCAAACCTTGCTATTTCTGTTTCCACAACTTCCCTCATATTTATCCCATTCTCCCTACTCAGTTGACCACCGCTCTATTTAGGCCCTCATCAATCCTTTTCTGGTCTATTGTAATTGCCGTCAAATTGGTCTCCCTGATTCGAGTGTCTTCCCGTTTCAACTGATCTTCCACACCACTGCCAAAGGGATTCTCCTAGATTGCAGATCTGAATATATCCTCCTACTCAATAAGTCAAATGTCTCCTTTTGCTTCTCAGCTCAAACATAAACTATTTGGTGTTGCTTTTAAAGTTCTTAACAACCTGGCCTCAATCCCCCTTTCCAATCTGTTTGTTTGTTCCTTTTCTCTCCTCCTCTCTTCCTTCCCCCTCCCTTTCCCTCTCCTCTTCTCCCCTCCTCTCCTCTCCTCTCTTCTCCTCCCAACACAGTGCCTGAGTAAGAGGCACCTAACAAATACTCATTGATTGACTACTTGATTGATGGAGGACGTCTAGGATCCTGAGCCCAAGAGACCTGGGAATAGCATTGTCCCACAGATGACTAGGCCTGCTTTCAACACTACCCCTACAACCATCATCCAGGGAATCAACCCTTGTGACATCTACTTCTGCGGATTCTGTAGTTCTTTCTTCTTCACTAGCCATGGCCACTGTAGATCTGGAAATGAAATTTTTGGTCACCCAAAGTCCTTGGTACTGTCAAATGAGTTGACATCAAAAACAGATACAATTTTATCAGTGAAAATGGTGTTAAAGAAGATGCATTACTATCTGCCATACCCCTGCACCCTAAGGACCTCTGGGACTTTCCATCTTACTTGTAGCCAAAACCTCCTATATGTTTTGTCTCCCTCTACTAGAACATGAGCTCCTTGGGAACAGAGACTGTCTTGCTTTTCTATCTGTATCCCCAGCCCTTTGTATAGTACTTGGAATGCAGTAAGTACTTTTCTTTTCCCCGTCAGTCATTCATGCAAAGGAGGGAGAGATCATTTTCGCCTTTGGTAGTTGTTGTTTTTCATCCTTTGTTTAAGAAAGACTTTAAAGAAGAGGCAGAACTGCCACATTAACACAATTTTGCTAATGATGACATAATAAATTCTAGCTTCAAATAAGTATTTGGTATCAACGACCTCCGGGACCAGCAGGATTGGGGAGTTAGCAGGCGACAAGCTGCCACTGCCCATTGCTTCCCTATTAGCAAGCCAGCTGAGAGTTGAAATAACAGGCTACAGCTCCTTTAGAGAGGCAGGCTACAGCTCTTTTACAGTGAAGGAAGAAATTCCTTTATTCAATTCTCTTGGGTGTGCTCCCTCCCAAGAAGGAAGAACACAGAGTGCTGAAGTGAGAGCAGGCTTTATACTGCTAGTTTGGTCCCCTTACCCCTCCCTCCAAGACTCGGATTGGTCCGAGTTTCAATCAAAAGTTTCACAATTGGTTAGGTTCACAATTCCATATTCAAATTAGAGAAACCTCAATCTGAGTTATAATTGGTGGAAAATTCTTTAGTTACCATATGCATGAGGTTCACTGAGCCTGAGTAGTAGCAGATTCTTGTGCTTGGACATTGACCCCCAACCAGCTTGGACTGGTTTGGGCCTTGGGCTGCAAAAACAAGAACCCTGCTGTCTTAACTGGCCAGAGGAATGTCACTCTCCCCTTAATTAGTTAGCCATTCAGCACCTTTCCTGTTTTTTTTTTTTTTTTGCAACTTATGTGGGAACCTAATAATTCAGCAGTTCTTACAGTATTTACCTAAAATGAGACAGATAAATGCACTTGATCTAGTCTGTACTCTCTTCCCCATCCCTGAAATTACTTTGCATAAATCTTATTTTTACTTATCTGTATATATGTTGTTCCCTCCCTCTTTTTTCCATCCCATTCTCTGCCACACATCCTTCCCAGGATGAGAGAATGTAAGCTTTGTGGAGGCAGGACTGTCTTAATTTTCCTATCCTCAGTATATAGTAAGTTCTTATAAATACTTGTTGAGTTGAATTCACTATAAGGAAGTTTATCAAGAGCAAAAGAGCATTGTATCCCAGACTGCAAATGCCTGGTATATAATTGGTAGATATAATTCTAGCACAATATCCTTTTTGGAAATAGGAGAGTAACCTCAACCATGGTACTCCTCTTCCTCCCCTGCAAAGTCAGAAATAAAAGTCTTCCTTGGAGAAATAAAGTAGGGTATTCCAAGTTATATCTATCTAAATATAAATTCATGCCCCATGGGCTGCTTTGAGCCTTATGATCCAATTTAATCTGCTCCACAAAGGCCAGCCATACTCTATTATGGTCTTTCTATGATGCCTGGGTCTCTGTGTTAGAAGGTGGTTTCAACTTGTTAGATTCAGGCCACAGATCTTTGACTGCCCACTGATACTCTATTACCCTGTTTTTTGCTGTAACATAGCCACCCAGTTCACATGTATTATGTGACACATGAATGGAATAGGCTACACAAAGAATCAATCTATGTTACATCTCTATACAAGTTGTTTCTCCTGAAAAAGTCTAAGTTCCATGAGGGCAGAGACTGTCCCTTTTTTTCGTGTTTATATCACCAGCATCCATCAAAGTGCCTTGAGCATAGAAGTCACTTATTAAATGCTTGTTGATCAGTTGGTGATTTCTTTTTTATTAAAATTCTGGAGCCCAGAGACAACTGCTATGGCAACTTTATTTTTTTTAAGATAGTAAAGTTGAGCAAAAATATTTTTGAGATCTTATGAAAGAGGAATGTGTGAAACACACATTTTTGTGGAATAAAAATTGTTTTCATAACATAAAAAAGATATTTTAAAATAGAGAGGCAATGTAATGTAATGGAGAGAACATTGGATTTGAAGTCAGGAGATCTGGGTTTGAATTCCAGCTTTGTGACTTGCTAGCTTTGAAACTGATGGGGTGTTTGGGTACTTGTACTGGGACCCCAATTCCAAGACCATATTTCTCCCTAGCCTCAGAAACACTATGCCTGGCAGTTTCCCCCTGGCCCAAGGACACTGTGCCTAGCAATTACTCATGAGTGGGCCCCAGCAAGACACATCTCTCTCCCTGGTGTAGTTACACAAAGCTGGGTGAGGGAGTGATGGGCTGCTCAGGCCCCAGCCCTAAGATCATGTCTCTGGAAGCCTCCCAATTTCTTAATAGGCTCCTGTCCTGTGAGAAAATTTTCTCTTGTTGCAGAACACATTGTCTCATCAGGACAGAGAGAGGGGTACCTGGCCCAAGGACTTTTGTCCCTGGCTGACCCAAGGACTCTTCTTCCCGCCAGATCCCCAAGGTCCATGCCTCTGACAACTCCCTTGACTTCTGTTATACTCCCTACACTTTCCCATCTATAGTTCCCCAAAGACACCTGGACCTTCAGATTACCTAATTAGTATCCCTGGCATTCCTTTCCCATGCCCTTTTCCATATAAAGCCCAGCACCATCCTCAGTCTCTCAAAGATTCCTTAAGAATGCTTGCCTGCTGTATAGCGTAACAATAAATCTTTGCCAATTTGAGTTGGCTTGAGTCTGTGAATTCATTCCAGATGACCCCGTCCTGTACTGTGTTCTTTGAGGGGTCTCAACCTCTCAGACCACAACAGAAGCATGACTGGGTCACTTTATCTCTATGAGCCTTAGTTCCCTCACATGTTAAAAGGGGATGATAATATTGTTACTCCCTACTTTATACTAGCTAAACTCAAGAAACTATAAAAATATATTTTAAAATAATTCAATTTTGTTCCACAAAGTGATAGCTGACACATGTAAGCCCTCTAGATTTGCCATGTGTTTTGCAAATGTTATATCATTTGATTCTTGAAGGAATCCTGTGAGGTAGGTACAATTATCATCCTCATTTTCCATCTGGGTGAAACGAGGATGAGAGGTTAAGTTACTTGCCTAGGATTACATAGCTAGTCAGTGACTGAGGCAAGATTTGAATGTAGATCCTCTTGACTTCAGATATTTATTAAAAACACTTTTGTTCAAGGCACTATGATGGACACTGGTGGATACAAAGATGAAAAAAGACACAAACTTTATCCTCAAGGAGATTTCATTCTAGTAAATAAAATTCTTCATTATAAAAACAAAACAAGACAAAAACTGAAGTAATAAGCACGCTAATAATGAGCACAGAAGGGAGGTGTTAATGAATTCTGAAAGCCCATTAATACTAATTTAATCATCAAATATAGGCTATCCCAAAGGTTTTTATAACTGCTTATGGATGACCCCTCACAAGTGAACTTGCCAAAGACTGTTGAAGTTAAGTCACATAAAAGGCACAGATCAGAACAAGTCTGGAGCCGGGTGAATCTGATAAGAGGGCTCTGCGTCATCCGACCGTGAAAAATGAGTTGTCAGGAGTTCCCATTTGGTCTCTATTTATCATCATTTCTTAATTTGCTACATCAACTAAATGCTTTGCCTCCTTCTTAGTGACTGGCTGCTAATCATTATTTATTTAAGCTTTCAAGTTCAGTGATGGCAGATGCTGTTTTCTGAGCATATAAATATCAATTAGATTCTCCTGTGGAATGGAGCCACTAATTAGCCCTTGTTTCTTTGAGATCCTATTTTCACCATATCCTCTAAGTTCTGGTGTGTGTATGTATGCATGTGTGTGGGGGGGATTCTGTTCTCTTCTCTGACACTCCATAAGATTTCATGGCACCAGGTTGTTTTTCCTCTATTAAAAAGAATTCTATACAAAGAAAAAAAAACAGATAAAACAGATTATAAAGGTGTGTATGCACATATATATACATATATATGTATATACACATACACACATACATATATGTGTGTACATACATACACACATACATCCATATATAGATATGTATATGCCATGAGCAGTATATAACATATTGATCAATGAGATGATGATTAAATTCCACTCAACAAGAGTTGTCTTCTATAGGAAGCTATTCCTAATCACTCTTAATTCTAGGGTCATCCTTCTGTTGCTTATTTCCTATTTATCCTGTATATAGCCTGTTTATACATACTAGTATTTCTCCTTCATTAGATTATGAGCTGCTTGAGGGCAGCACCTGGCTTTTGCCTTTCTTGAATGCCCAGAACTTAACACAGTCTCTGGCATATAGTAGCCCCTTAATGTATACTTATTGACTAAGTGGCAAAGAACATCTCAGATGCTACAACCTCTGTCTCTGACCCTCTATGTGACTTCCTGTCTTTCTGTGTCTCTGCCTCTTTGTGTGTGTGTGTGTGTGTGTGTGTGTGTGTACCCAGTAGACAAGGCCTGGTGCCTTGAACATATTAGTACTACAAAAAATATTTGTTGACACAGCCACAAGTTCAAATAGAAGTGCTTTTGAAAATCCTGATTTTCGCTTCTAGCAATCTGACTGCTCATTTCCTCAATTTCCTCATCTACAATAATTTCATTCTTCCTACTACCTCAGCTGGATACCAGCATGAACAGAACTTAAACCTTGCCATTTCTCAACATGACATCACTGCCAATGATGGCATATGGGCCCTGGAACTGCCCTCCCCCTCCATCAACTTTCCTTGAACTTTCCCACATGGCTTGAGACTTGTCCATGTGGGAAAGATCAAGGAAAGTTGGGGGGGGATTTCCAGGGTCTATACCCCATTAATTCTATTCCCATTACTTTAATGAAAAAATCTAAAGATCTTTTTTTAGTCTTCATCAGTTTTTTTTTTGAGATTTCTGTAGCTCTTGACACTATTGACTAACACTTCCTTTTATTTCTATTTTGTTATTACTATAATTTTTTTTTTTAAAACAGCATGTTGGGTCAAGCTACAGCTCCTTCTTTGGAAATCATTCTTTTAGGGAATGGAGAAATTTCCTATATGATCCTAGGTTATAGATCAAAGTTGTAGTTATGGGGTGTGTGTGTGTGTGTGTGTGTGTGTGTGTGTGTGTGTGTGTTGAGGGGGAGAACAGGACTTTTTATCTAAACATACACCTTAAGACTAACCTCAGAGATTTGGAATGGGGAGTTCAGTTGAATTTTATCAATGTTTCCATCACAGTTTTGATGTCCATACTTATTATTAAGATGCAACAATCTGCATTTTCACTCATTTCAAGGCTTCCTTCCTTCCTCCCAGCTCCATCAAAGGCTCCAGTAATATTTAAAGCTCCTTCTTCCATGCTTAATGGGTTGGGGCTGTGAGTCTTAGCATCTCACACAGCGCATGTTCTTCTCTTATGCATTGATAAACCACAGATGAATTTTCTAGGAGTAGGACTACAGGGTGCCTGCACAAAGAACCAGATCATTGGCATAATTTGGAATGTTTTAGCTCCATGTAAAGGTGATTCTTCTGGCCTTAAGCTTCCAAATAAATTACTCTGCCACACAGGGACGTTTGTGGGTCTTCAGGTTTCTCCAGAGTTCAAAAAGTGTGAAGAGGGTCATGCAGTGTGTCTTTATAACACTTTCTTGCATTCACAAATGTTCCTAACCAGTCCTATGAACTTTTTATGCTCCACAAAGAAACAGATTTGTCTTAAAAATGCAAAATGAAGAGGAAAATAGTATATTTCCACCTCAGCATGTAAAAAAGTCATTAATTCCTGGCCATATGGGAAATAGGAAAACTTTGCTATTAGTGCATGAAATGGAAGAATAGGATATAAAAGTCTGTATATGCTGATAACCAGAATTCACATGCAAAAATCTGAAGGGAAAATAGGCTTCAGAAATTATTGTTGCAGGTCAGATTAATTTAATTCCAAAGCCAAATGAATCCATCACTATCATGCACGCAAATGGTACTCAACCCTTCCTTCATGGCTGCATTTTATAAATTTGACAGTTCTTAAATTGTGCAGATAGAGGCACCCAGAATGTGGCAGATGATATTTAAGTAGGTAAAGCTAATTTCCAATAGCTAGAACATGGGAGCCCACATACTGGTTCATGTTAGTGTAGATGTAATGAATCAATCCAAATTTGAATGCTTGGTTAGCTGGAGCCAATGTTTTCTTTGCTTGGCCCAGTTTATAATACCCGGCTAAATGAAGTCAAAAATCCCTTAGCACTGGGAGAAAAGTCAACTTTCAAAGGTAAGAACTTGTGACACTGGTATGCTTAAGCCATTGTTGTTGTCAGTCACGTCTGACTCTGTGGGGTTTTCTTGGCAAAGATATTAGAGTGGGTTGCCATTTCCTTCTCCAGCTTATTTTACAGGTGAGGAAACTGAGGCAAAGAGAGCTGAGTGATTTGCCCTGTGTCACACAGATAGTAAGTGTCTGAGAATGGATTTGAACTCAGGTCTTCCTGAATCAAGGCCCAGTGCTCTATCCACTGGGCCATCTAGCTGCCCACATTCTGGGCTCTGCTGGAACCATAGTCTAAAGCTCTATGGTTCTCCCGGGGCTCACAGTGAGTCAATCAAATAGTTTCAACTCAGCAATTAAATACCTATTATTTGAAGGATATCATGTTAGACCTTGGGGGGATCCAAAGATGATAATGGTATTAATTAATAATAACAGCTCACATTTAAATAGTGTAAAATAATTACATAGATGATCTCTCAAGTGATGGAGGTACCGTTATTATTAGCCCCAATTCACAGAAAATTGAGGTTAAGTGATGTAAAGTGACTTGCCCAGAGTAAGATGAGATAAATAAAACATAGTTCCTGCCTTCAAAGAGTTTATTATCCCACAGCGGTTATAAGGCATGAACATAAATAAATTAGAGTTGACTGGGATACAGAGGTTAAATGACTTGCCCTGAGTTACCCAGCCAGCATGTTTGGACTTGATCTCAGATTTTTAGGATCAAAGATTTAGAGATGGAATGAAATTTAAAGGCCTTTAAATCCAACTCTCTCATCTGTTAGATGAAGACACTGAGAACCAAAGCGGTTAATTACCTTACTCAGGTTCACACAGCTCATAACTTCTGCAGTTAGGTTTCCTGATTCCAAGGCTAGTTCCCGAGCCATTGTGCTAAGTTCATTCTAGCTGTCTAAGACTGGCCATACATTTCTAGAAAAGCTGCTAGTCTTCACTGAGGTGGAGTTTTCTCACAAGGAGTTCTCTAGATCATTGATATTACATATCTTGTACAAAACAATATACCTATGTGGCTTAACTTCTCTGGGTTTCAGTTTCCTCGTCTGTAAAATGAATGTGTTGAACTGTATGGCTTCCCAGATTCCTTTCAGATTTAAAGGTCTCTAGAATCCCATGACCTTTCAGCAAGTTATTCTCTATAGGGAATAATATTGTGGTAAGATTCTATTGCATCTCTTTTAGTAGGGAAGATTTAAAGGAATTTCTAGAAGTTATAACTGAGAGGAAAGGTTAAATATGTTACAGTTGTTTCAGGGAGCTGATCTTGCTGAATGAGACTTTAAGTATAAAAATAAACTTGATGTTTTCAAAGAGACTAAACATTAATGAAATCACATCACTGGAAATGAATGGAAAAATTCAAAAAGACTATTCAGCAAGGAAAGGTATGTATTTGGCCATGGGGCAATAGAGATTGTCTAGGCATTTAAAGCTGCTTCTCAGTGCTATGACTGACTTTGATTAAAGCAAGTGTTTTAAGCTAAAAATAGAGCTGTCATCTTTAACTAGAAAAGAGGATGAGGCTAAGGTATTACTGAGTACCTTTAATCGAGGAACTTATAAGGGTAATTATAATCTGATAGTGCATAGGTGTCAAGGTGATTTGGTCGCCAAAGGTAAGTGAGAACAAGGAAAATGTTTTATATAAGATGTCAAAGTGGTAGATGAAACTTGGGATTCATCTGACACTATGTTATTAAAGAATTTAGATCAATCTCTATGGTTTTGGAAATTTTTCAGGATTTTAATAGACAAATAAGGATTGGAATAAGGGATGAGAATATATGGGAAAGGATTTTGGAAGAGAAGGAACTCTATTGAAGCAGAATTATAGGAATTTACCAGGTAACTGGACCCTATCTAGTAAATATACAATTGATGGGAAATAAACATGAAAGATGGAGAATATGACAAATGATTAATAGAATTTGGCAGAATTCGAAAAGCTAGAAACACACAGAGAGACAAGGACGATGTTAGTGTGTGGGGGCAGTTATTAACCATAGACACATGATTACTGCTTTTTGACAACCCTAATTTTATCCTGCAGGGACTATCACTGATTTGTGTCAATTGGTAACAGCAAGAAGATGCTATGGTCTTGATGACAGCAATATGAGAGTGTGACTTGTAATAGAAGAAATAAGCAATAGTGACAAGTACAAAGACAGCTACAATGATTGAGAGGGGAGAAAAGGAGTGGAAATGGATGAGGCTGCAGTATGTATCTAACATGAAACTGAAGAAGAGTTTTTGTGGAATATAATTATTAATCGTAATAGCATCTTAAATTTAGAAGTCATCCTTGTGAAGTAGGTATGCCATGGAAATTCATAAAGGATCTATGATTTTGTCAACCCAGGAAACCTCCTGTGTGTCACAACCACCTCTGATTTAAAAAAAAAAATCAGTCATTGGGAATTGTCTGAGTTAGGTAAGGTTAAGTGATCTGCCCAGGATCAAATAGCTAGTAATTTCTGAGTCAGGATTTGAACCCTGGGCTACCTGTCACCAAGCACTCTCTCACCAAGCCAGAATTCTCCTTTTGGAACCACATGAGTAGGACATGTGCTGAGTATTATTGTCCCTATTTTATCGATGAGGGAACTGAGGCTCAAACCAATATAAGTCCTTTTGGCTGAATGCCTTTCCCAGTACCTTTCACTCTTCTAAAAGAGTCTACAACAACATGTATAGATAGTTTTTTTAATGGTGCCTTTATCACAATCTGTGGAGATCCCCTCCCCCCAACCCAGTAGTCATTTGTGAGAAACCACACCCATTTACAACTGGGTGACCCTAGTGCTTACACTTAACCCCAAATACGCAATGGTATGATCTTCCTCTATGCTCATTCCTAGCTTGGTGCTTATAAGCAAGAGCTTGTCTAAGCTGGGTCTTTGCCAATGCAGACTCTAGGTCTAAAAGGAAAACCACTGAGATTAGAGAAGCTCCTGTACTTAATTAATTCCTGTGGTAGAATTCTGAAGGGTCTGTTCTCACTTGTACCACATCAGTGCTGGTGTACAGTAGAAAAATACTGGATTTGGAATTAAAGGGACTAGATTGAATTCCTGGCTCTGCCACTATCCCAAGTGCTTAAACACAGTGCTTGGCCCATTGAAAGTGCTTAATAAATACTCATAGACTGATGAAGTGATCTTAGGTAAGTCACTGAACCACTACATAATTAATTTTCTCATCTGTAAAATGAGGGACTTGACCTAGATGACTTCTAAATGACCTTCCACCTCTAAATCCATGACTTTATAATTCATTCCTGCTGCTTCCAGTTTGGCTGAATATCAGCAGCTCCTCCTTCACCTTCTATGATCTCCAGAGGCCCGTGTTTTCCTGGACAGGACTCACAGAGACACAGCTTTGCCCTCTGGGTAACTAGGTGGAAGTCTCTATGGGTAGCCTCATTCCTTACGCCTTTTCTCCTGACAGATCTTTAGCCCTGATTCTAGCTCCTTGTCTGTCTTTATTATTTCTTTTTTGAAGCAACATCTAAAAGTTCGCTTTGGTATTTGGGATCACGGTTTATGTGGATTTAAAGGAGCCATAAGAATTGAAACATTACTCACCTTATTAGGGAATTAACACTTTGTTAGGGCAACTAAGTGGCACAGTGGATAGAGTACTGGGCCTAGAATCAGGAAGACTCATCTTCCTTAGTTCAAATCTGGCTTCAGATACTTACTGGCTGTGTGACCCAGGGCAAGTCACTTAACCCTGCTTGCCTCAGTTTCTCATCTGTAAACAGTAACTACCCTGGGCAAGTCACTTAACCCTGTTTACCTCAGTTTCCTCATCTGTAAATGATCTGGAGAAGGAAATGGCAAACCAGTCCAGTATCTTTGCCAAGAAACCCCCAAATGGGGTCATGAAGAGTCAAACACAACTGAAATGATTCAACAACAACAACCTCACCAGTAATATATCCTTAGAAAACTTTAAGAGGAAGAACTTGTGAAAGTGCTTCCTGGGCTGCAGGAGACCTGGATGAGGAGGAGCAATGGTGGAGTTGGAGAGCTAGAATCCCCTCTTTTTTATTGGCGAAGGAACTGAAACCCAGAAGGATTGAGTAATTTGCTCTCATTCAGCCAGTATCACTCATAGAACTAGAATCTAGGTCTCCTTTCTCATGGGCAGAGGGAGGTGTTTCTTTCTATTTTACCATCTTGCCTCATTGTTTACACACACACACACACACACACACACACACACACACACACACACACACACACACACACACACACCAGTAGTATGGTTTGAAGATGAGAGCATGGTTGTTATTCGTGCTAAATTTAAGGCATTTCCAGTGGTGGTAATTACCAAATCCAATGCCATTTCTCAGTTCTCATGATTTTGGAATTCTCTGCAGCCCTTGACACTGTCACTAACTTCTTCTCCATGATATTTTCTCTTTTTGAAGTTTTCATGACACTTCTATAGTCTGATTTTCCTCCTACCTGTTTGACCTGTTCTTCTCACCTTCCTTTTCTGGTCACACCTACTAACCCTAGGTGTCCCCCAAGTCTCTATCATAGGCCCTTCTCCTTCTGTACTATTTCCTTTGGAGAATTCATCAGGTCTCATGTGTTCAATTATCTTTTCTATTCAGATATTTCCCAGATCTATATGTCTACCATACCCATCTATATCCAATATATCCATCTATATTCAGTAACTGCCTTGTGGACATATTAAATTGAATGTCTGAACATGTCCCAAACAGGACTCATTATCTTTTCCCCCCAAACCTTTCCATCTTTCCAATTTCTCAATTATGGCCAACAGCACCACCATCCTTTCAGTCACTCAGTCTGACAACTTCAGTGTCATTCTCAAACCCTCTCTCACACTCGCACCACATATCTAATCTGTTGTTAAGTCTTGTTACGTCTTCCTTCACAAAATCTCTCATACACACCTTGCCTCCCCTATCTGTCCACGCACATAACTACCTTAGTACAGGCCCTCATCACTTCATGCATGTACAATTGTAATAGCCTTCTGCTTGATCTCCCTGTCTTAAGTGTCTCCCCACTCCAGTCCAACTTATACTCAGCTGCCAAAGCAATCTTTCTAAAGTTCAGGACTTATCATTTATTGTAGGTGTGAATGGCAGAAAATTCTGCAGAGAACCTTTGATATTAAGCCAATATATGCTTGAAGTTGGTGATTCTGGTACAAATGTAGGCAGAAGAGAGAATGGTCACAAAATAGGATGAAAAACATGGTTTAGGAGAAAAAATATGAAAAAAACAAAGGTTTGTAGATTACACCATAGACTGTTTCTTCAAGAAAAGACTCAGAAGGCCTTAGGCATGGTAATCAACAATTGACATCAGTCTACTGATCAAAAAATAGTTTAGAATGTATAGAATAGTTTAGAATAGTATAGAATACTTGAAGGGGAATAATATTAATTAGACTGGAATTGTAAGAGAGTGCCAGATTGTGGAAGGCCTCAAATTCTAGGCAACAAAAGAGGGATAAGCTTTTCCTTAATGAAAAGAGAATACAATGATCAAAAAAAGAATAAAAACCAACAAATAAAGAAATATGCCAAGATTAAAACTTATAGTATGGTATAACGGAAAGTTCAGTAGTCTTAGAATCAGGAGACCTAGATTCTAGTCTTTCCTCTTTTAGTAACTTTCTGTGTGAGTGCTTAACCTTTGTGGGTCTCAGATTCCTTTCCTATAAAATGAGGAAGTTCGGTAAGATTAACTCAGGTCTTTCCCCAAAATTCTTTAACATATTCATCCTTTAATGGATACAATCTCATTGATATCACTTATGAATTTCTGATGGAGGTGGTTGAACTGCCACTTAAACAGATGGGTACTGGCCCTTACAGCTCAAATGCCCCTCCAGGTCTCAACATCAACTCTCAGATGTCAACAATGCATGACATTTTGAGACATAAAAATTAAAAAATGATTCTGCCTTTTAGCATCAAAGTGTTTAATTCAGTTCTTAATAAAGGGTTAGATGATTGATTTGCATATAAGGAATCTAGTTGAACATCTATTTAAAAAAGGCATTTAGTAAGTGATTTTTATAGTAATTTTCATTAGTAAGTATATTCTTCAAGATTCTTACTTCATTTTATTTGAAATGCTTAGGTCATGCTTCAAAGACATTGTGTTGGTATACAGGAACCACTGCAGGTTTTTGTAGCCTGCACATATCACTCCAGCAAAAGAACATACCTGACATCTCATTTCCCATCTGGCTGCGCTCATTTTGGACTTGTTTTACTTCTCTGGCAGCACTCATTTATTTTGGATGTCTTTGGCATCTTCACCAAATCCCTCTTTGGCTGACTACCATCCCCTCTTCAGCTTTCTTTTGTATATTGTCTTCCCCTATTAGACGGTAAGCTTCTTGAGGGCAGGGACTGTTTTTCTTTCAGTAAACATTTATTAAATGCCTACTATGTGTCAGGAACTGTGCTAAGTGCTCAGGATACAAAAAAAAAAAAAAGGCAAAAGACAGCCCCTTCTCTCAAGGAGCTCACAATCTAGTAATACTGAAATCCTGAAAGATTTCGCTCTACCAATACAGACTAGTGCCTTCTCTGCACCTTATGATCTTAAGAGAGCTTCCAGAGCACTCAGAGGTTGTACTTTGCCTAGTATCTACAGTGTGGGTTAGAGGTAGGACTTGAATTCAGGTCTTCCCTGCTCTGAGGTCAGCTCTCTATTCACTATACTGTACTTTCTCTCTTGCTTTAATCTACTTCTATGCCAATCTTTGTTATGTATTTATGCATCTTATTTTCTCTTGCCAGGGCAGAGGCCAGGTCTTATTTTCTTTTGTATAACCCCAGCAGGGGCTAATAAAATGCATGTTACAATAATGACTTAAAATGTGTTTGTTGAATGGATGGATGGAACAATAAATTTATACAATTCTAGGCAAGATCCTTGACAATAGCTGTCCTGGGGCTTTTTCTGCCTCCATTTTGTTTGTATCATCCTGCTTACTCAGCCATCCTATATTTAAAGAGCCATCATAGGCTACTTTCCTTTCAGTAACTATCTGTCTTTGATAGCATCGCCTACTTTGGGTGGGCGGAGTTGTTCAGATGGAGAACTGGGTATACCAGGAGCTCTAACCTGGGGACCTTGGCTTCTTCCCTTCCACCAGTACCCTCTCTTTTACCCTGAGTTGCTGTTAGATTGTTGTTAGGTTAGGTAGTAGTAGCCCCGGTCAAAGGGACCTTACAGGGACTTACAGAATAAAACATAGCCTATGATAAGGCATTTAAAGATAAAATGGAACAGAGAACATCTAGAGGAAGGCAGAAAAAAATGGAATATATTGGCATTAGGCATTCACTTTAAGTTGTCTGGTTTTTGTTATTGTTCAGTCTCGTTCGACTCTTTGTGGCCCCATTTGGGGTTTTCTTGGCAAAGTTACTGGAATGGTTTTGCCATTTCTTTCTCCAGCTAGTTTTACAGTTGAGGAAACTGATACAAACAGGGTTAAGTGACTTGCTCAGGGTCACATTGCTAGAAAGTATCTGAGGCCAGATTTGAGCTTAGGGAGATGAGTCTTCTTGACTTCAGGCCCAGGTCTCTAGCCACTGCACCATTTAGGTACCCTAAGTTTTCTAGTAAGGTCAACAACAACAACACATGTGAGGTTATATAATTTTTACTTTCAGATAAAATTTATAAAATCATCCACAGATAATAATGTTTTTATTTACAACCTCTTTTTGCTCCCCTCCCCCCAATATTAAACTCAAGTAGAAACATATTGCTGTTTGAATTTGGCCACTGGGTAAGGTGGTGCTTATATAGCGTAAATTCTTCAGAATGGGGAAGTAGACTGAATTTGTATCAGAGACTTGGGAACAAATCACTTTTGACCTTAGTACCTGTACTTAGTACAGGGTACTTAGTACCTTAGGGAAGCCATTTTCCTTTTCTGAGGTTCAGCTTCTTCATCTATAAAATGTGTGTGTGTGGGGGGGGTAGGTACTAGAAGGTCTCTAAGATCCTTCCTAGCTCTGAAATTGATGAGCCAGTGATCAATTGGTCAAAAAATATCTTCAACCATTTTTTTACAAAAGGTAAAGATGCTTTGTTTGACCAGTCAGTTCTGGTATACAAGGAGAGGCCATAATATTGAATTCTTTTTAAGGAAAGTATTTATGGGAAGGGCTGAGTCAATTCAGTTCAGATACCTTGATTTTGGCGATGTAACTTAATGTAGGGATGAAACTTGAAGAATCTAAATTAATTGGCACTTAGCATGTCCATTAGACTGTGTCTTCCAAATAACAGATGTCTCAAATGAGCTTCAGGCAGGCATTTTATCTCATTCAATTTGTGCTCAAATTCTTTTGCAAGCACCTATGGTGCAGATGTTCTACATTGTTGATTAAAGCGACAAGTAGAAACAGTAGATTCCAGATGTGAGGAAGGCAAATGGGTCATTTTACTGCACAGGTTTAACATGAGCTAGATTTGTGGCCAGACAAAAATCCAATCCAGCAAACAATTACTAGGTACCTACTCTATACAACATACTGTGCTATGTGTCAAAGATACATAAGAAGATAAAATGAAAAGAAATAAGTTCTTGCCTTCAGGAAATTTATTTTCTATTGGGAGATTCAACATGGACAGAAATAAGTAAGTACAATAAAAGGTAATTTGAAGTGGAAGAGAGAATTAACAAGTAGAAGAGGGAAGACTTAGGGATTATAGGGGTGACAGGAGCTGAACTGAGCTGAGCTGGTGGAAGATAAGGATTCTGAGAAATGAAGACTTGGAAGAAGTAGATTCCAGTAGGGGTGGGGACACTTTGTGTTAATTTTCAGAGCTGAGAGATGGAATGTAGGTTCTAGGAATAGCTAAGAGGCCATACCAGCTCAGAGCAGAGTGTATAAAGGAAATAAAGTGAGATAAGACTACAAAGCTAGTTTGCAGGTCCATTGTGGAGGTCCTTAAATGATAGACCATTGTCCTCAAGGCGATAGGGTGTCATTGTAGGCTTTTGAGCTGTGTAATGAAGTGTTCAGATTTGTGCATTAAGATTATTTTTGGAGGGCAGAGCCAAGATGGCGGAATAAAAGCAGTGACTTGCTTGAGCTCTCCCCCAAACCCCTCCAAATACCTATAAAAAATGGCTCTAAACAAATTCTAAAGCATCAGAACCCACAAAAAGACAGAGTGAAACAAATTTCCAGCCAAAGACAGCCTGGATGGTTGATCAGAAAGGTATATTGTGCTGGGCAGGGAGAGGAACACAGTTCATCGCAGGCCACAGCAACCCTGGAGCAGGCCTCAGAGGACTGAATCTCAGCCAGCTGTGGTGGTTTCCAGACTTCTCAACCCATGAATGCCAAAGACAACTTAGAAGGTCAGTGGGAAAAGTCTGTGACTGCGGTGAGAGAGGAGCACAGGGTCCCAGCTCCATTCCTTGGGGCAGCGGCTGCTTCCTGAGCTTCCGGCCCACAGACTGAAGGGGAATTGAATGGCTGATCAGAGGGGGATTGCAGGGATCTCTCTGCTGGTGCAGAATTCTCTTGTTTTGCTCATTCTTGGTTGGATCTGGGTCACAGTTCTGAGGGGTGGTCCTGGGGCGAAGAGGAGTGCTGGCGTGGTGGAGCTTGTAGTGGCTGTGGAGAGGAAACCCTCCTCACAGTTCCAAGACAGAAAAGAGTGCTCATAGACCAGAGCACAGGCCAAGAAAGGAGTAAACACCTCGCCCTTGATCATACCACCTTGGAAGAACTGAAAATTTACAGGTCCCTAGAAGTATCTCTGAACACAGCTGCACAAAACCCCTGAAGCTTGGGACAGTACATTCTCCACACTGGAAACAGACTCTTACCTTAACTCAAGTAATTGGCTGAGATCATGAGCAAGCAGTGAAAAAAGAGTCAGATTATATTATCTTACTTTGATGACAAAGAAGATCAAAACATACAACCAGAAGAAGACAATGAAACCAAAGCTCCTACATCCAAAGCCTCCAAGAAAAATATGAATTGGTTCCAGGCCATGGAAGAGCTCAAAAAGGATTTTGAGAAGCAAGTAAGAGAAGTAGAGGAAAAACTGAGAGTGATGCTAAAGGAGACCCCAAAAAATACTGAAGAAAACAACACCTTAAAAAATAGCCTAACCCAAATGGCAAAAGAGGTCCAAAAAGCCAATGAGGAGAAGAATGCCCTAAAAAGCAAAATTGGCCAAATGGAAAAGGAAGTCCAAAAGCTTACTGAAGAAAACACTTCCTCAAAAATTAGAATGAAGAAATTGGAAACTAAGGACAATTTGAGAAATCAAGGCACTGTAACACTAATCCAAAGAAATGAAAAAATAGGAGAGAAGGTGAAATATCTCATTGGAAAAACAACTGACCGGGAAAACAGATCCAGGAGAGAGAACTTAAAAATTATCGGACTATCTGAAAGCCACGATCAAAAAAATGAGCCTAGACATCATCTTTCAAGAAATTATCAAGGAATACTGCCCTGATATTTTAGAACCAGAGGGCAAAATAGAAATTGAAAGAATCCACTGATCACCTCCTGAAAGAGATCCCCAAAGGAAAACTCCTAGGAATGTTAGAGCCAAATTTCAGAATTCCCAGGTCAAGGAGAAGATATTGCAAGCAGCCAGAAAGAAACAATTTAAGTACTGTGGAAACACAATCAGGATAACGCAAGATTTAGCAGCTTCTACATTAAGGGTCCTGAGGGCATGGAGTATGAAATTCTGGAGGGCAAAGAAGCTAGGACTGTAACCTAGAATCACCTACCCAGCAAAACTGAGTATAATCCTTCAGGGTGAAAAATGGTCATTCAATGAAATAGGGGACTTTCAAGCATTCCTGTGGAAAAGACCAGAGCTGAATAGAAAATCTGACCTTCAAATACAAGACTCAAGCGAAACATGGAAGACGTAAACAGGAAAGAGAAATCATAAGACACTTATTGAGGTTGAACTGTTTACATTCCTTCAGGGAAAGATGATATTTGTAACTCATGAGTCCTTTGTCAGTATTAGGGTAGTGGGAGGGAAAAAATTATATGTATGTACGTATAGATAGATAGAGGGCACAGGATGAGTTGAAGATGAAGGGGTGATACCTGGAAAATAAAATTAAAGGGTGAGAAGATTATACTGGGAGAAGGAGAAAGGGAGAAGTAGAAAGAGTTAAAATATCTCACATGAAACAGACAAGAAAAGGCTTTTACAGTGGAAGGGAAAAGGGGGAAGGTGAGAGGGAATGAGTGAATCTTATTCTCATAGGATTTAGCTTAAGGAGGGAATAACATACACAATGGGGTATGGAAATCTATCTTACCCTACAGGAAAAAAAAAGGGGGGGAAGGGGACAAGAGAGCAGGGGGTTGATAGAGGGGAGGGCAGATTGGGGGAGGGGATAATCAAAAGCAAACACTTCTGAGGAGGGACAGGGTCAAAACAGAGAATAGAATAAATGGGGAGTAGGATAGGATGAAGGGAAATATACTTAGTTTTTCACAACAGGACTACTATGGGAGCATTTTGCATGACTACACATCTATAACCTGTACCGAGATACTTGCCTTTTCAATAAGGGTGGGTGGTGAGGGAAGAAGGGAGAAAATTTGTAACTCAAAGTTTTAAAAACATATGTTAAAAATAAAAAAAATAAAAAATTTACAAAAAATAAGGAAACAAAGATTATTTTGGTAAGTGTGTAGAGGACAGACTGGAGGTAGGAGAAACTGGAATCATGAGGAAGAATTAGGAAGTGATTGCATGATCCAGGAAAGAGGTGATAAGAGCCTGAACTAAGATGGTGTTTTGGTTTTTTTTTTTAAGGTTTGCTTATTTATTTGTTTGCTCATCCATTTACTTATATATTAGTTCATTCATTCATTTATTTATTTTTAACATTCTTTTTTTTATATTTTGTATTCCAATTTTTCTCCTTCCCTCCAACCCCTGCCCCATCCACTGAAAAGGTAAGTAATATGATATCAATTATACATGTGAAGTCATGCAAAACATATTTCCATATTAGCCATGTTGCCCCAAAAAAAAACCAAGAAAAATAAAGTGGAAAAAAAGTGCATTTCAGTCTATACTCACAGTTCATCATTTCTTTCTCGGGAGGTAGGTAGTATTTTTAATTATGGGTCCTTTGGAATTGTCTTGGATCACTTTACTGATTAGAGTAAATAAGTTTTTCCAAGTTAATTATCCTTACAACATTGTTGTTTCTGTATAAAATGTTCTTTTCGTTCTGTTCACTCACTTTGCATCACTTTATATGTTTTCTCAGGTTTTTCTGAAACCTTCATGCTCATCATTTTGTATAGCACAATAGGTATTCCATCATAATCATATGATCAGCCATTTCCCAATTGATCAGCATCCCTTCAGTTTCTAATTCTTTGCCATTACAAAAAGAGCTACTATAAATGTTTTTGTACAAATAGGTCTTTTTCCCTTTTTTTTTATCTCTTTGGGATACAGACCTAATAGTGGTTATGCTCTGTTGAATGGTATGGACAGTTTTATAGCCCTGTGGGCATAGTTCCAAATTGTTCTCCAAAATAGTTGAACCAGTTTACAACTTTACCAACAGTGCATTAATGTTCTTATTTTTTCACATCCCCCTCTAGCATTTTTCAATTTCCTTTTCTGTCAAATCCAATCTGGTAGATGTGAGTTGATATCTCAGAGTTGTTTTAATTTTCATTTCTCCAATCAACACTGATTTAGAGCATTTTTTCATATGACTATAAATAGCTTTGATTTCTTCTTCTGGAAACTGCCTGTTCATATTTTTTGATCATTTATCAATTGGGGAGTGGCTTTATTTTTACAAATTTAATTCAATTCCCTATATATTTGAGAAGGCCTTTTTCAGATAATTTCTCCCCAGATTCCTGCTTTCTTTCAAATTTTGGCTATATTGGTTTTGTATGTGTAAAACTTTTTTAATTTCATGTAATCAAAATCATCCACTTTACTTCCCATAATCTGCTCTGTCTCTTGTTTGGTTATAAACTCTTACTTTATCCATATATCTGACAGGTATATTTTTCCATGGTCCAAATTTACCAAATATATCACCCTTGATGCCTAAGTCATTTATGCATTTTGACATTATTGTGGTATACAATGTGAAATGTTAATTTTTGCCTAGTTTCTGCCAAACTGCTTTCCAGTTTTCTCAGCTGCTTGTTAAGTAGTTTCAGTAGTGTCCAAGTCTCCATGACCCCATTTGGAGTTTTCTTGACAAAGATACTGGACTGGTTTGCCATTTCCTTCTCTGGCTCATTTTTATAGATGAGAAACTGAGGCAAACAAGGTTAAGTGACTGTCCCAAGGTTACACAGCTGGTGTCTGAGGCCAGATTTGAACTCATGATGAAGATGAGTCTTTCTGATTCCAAGTCCAATGCTCTATCCATTGTGCCTTCTAGTTTCCCAGCAATTTTTGTCAGATGGTGAGTCCTTGTTCCAAAAGTTTGGATCTTTGGGTTTATCAAACACTAGATTATTATGGGCATTTACTACTGGGTATTGTGTATCTAATCTATTTCACTGATCCACCACTCTATTTCTTAGCCACTACCAGATTGTTGTGATGATTACCACTTTGTGTAATTGTTGCCTTTCTTCACATTTTTTAACTTGATTCCCTTGATATTCTTGACCTTTTGCTCTTCCAGATAAATTTTATTATTTTTTTCTAGCTCTATAAAATAATTTTGGTAGTTTGATTGGTATAACACTGAATAAGTAAAATAATATAGGTAGAATTGCCATTTTTCTTGCATTGGCTTGGCATACCCATTAGAAATTAATATTTTTCTAGTTATTTAAACCTGTCTTTATTTGTGTGAAAAGTGTTTTATAATTGTGTTCATATTGTCCCTGGGTTTGTCTTGGCAAGTAGACTCCTAATATTTTATATTATCTGAAATGATTTTAAATGGAATTTCTCCTTTTCCCTCTTCCTGTTGGGTTTTGTTGTTATTATATAGAAATTTTGATGATTTATGCAGTTTTATTTTACATCCTTCAACATTGCTAAAGTTAATTGTTTTAACTAGTTTTATTTTAATTGATTCTCTAGGGTCCTCTATAGGATGGCAGTTTTCTGAGTGGAGAGATAGGGATAGGTATGAGTGACGTTATAGTGGTTTATCTATCTAATCTATTTAATACAACTATCTATCTATCTATCTATCTATCTATCTATCTACTTAAACTTTGTATTCACCTCAACCCTTAACACACTGATCTTTACATAATAATTGTTTTTAAAATGTTGCTGAATTTAAATTAATAAGGCTAGCAAAGCATTGTCTAGCAGATGTCTTTAATGGACTTGCTTTTAAGGGATCAGTAAAATTGGTTAATAGCTATATACTCTACATAAAATTGCTGGTCATTCTGCAGTAAGAAATATAACCCTTGTTGTGACAACCTCCCACTGTGATCCTTGTACACATTTCCCCTATGCTGTCTTCATTTTGAGGGGTCAAAGAGACTGCAAATGGAAGTCTGAATATCCTCAATTATAGTCAATGGGGAACTTTAATGCCCCTCAAATGCTCCACATTTTGTGGGAGTGAGGGACATTTAAAGAGGGGCATAGGCAGCATTTTGCATTTCTGGCTCTAATGGGGTTTCAAACTAGCAGCTTGAGCATGGGGATTTATTTATCTTAACTTTGGGGAAAAGGGTTGTAGCTATCAGGAGAAGATGAGAAGGAAGCTGACCAGCTTTCATTTAGATAGAATTTTAAGTATGTCCATTGCCAAAGCAGCAGGACGGTGGGAAGCGATTGTGGGGAACCATGGGAGCTGTTTTAACCTTTACCTTTGAGACCAAAGAGATCTTTGTGGAAGGAGAAATACTCAGGAACATGGTCTATAGGTATGCTTGTCTCTGTAGTAATGGCTAGAGTGAGAGAGCAGATGAGAAAGACAGAGAGTTGAGATGCCAAACCTTACTAGGAAATACTTCTCAGCCCTTGCGGAGTTGAAAATTGACTAATTTCTTTGTAATAAAAATTCCATTGGATCTATGTATGAATGAGTGGGTCTTTTGATCACAAAGAGAGTTCAAAGTAAGTAGTCTCTGAATGGGAAGGTGGCAAAATGAGCCAAGCAAATTCTGAATATAACTGTGATAGTAATATGTTTAACATGGACCCCTTTCCTAATGAAAAAAGTAGGAGGAAAGAAGTGGCAAGACCTTTGTCTGGCTTGTCCTGGTACAGTTTTGGCTTAGAGTGCCACCTGGTGGCTTACATAGATATAGCCTCCAACTACCCCTTGGTATCAGATAAATATCAGAAAATATAAGACTATTAGGAAAAAATATATATCAGAATATCAGAAAATATCAGAAAAATATACTGACTGTGTAAATTGCTTTATATTTGATGAATACATTATAACCAGACCCTAAGATACAGACATAAAACCCTCTAACTCATTAAACTGATTACAATGTGTGTCTGTATGTGTGAATGCATATAAGATAATTTCTAATCTGATCCCACAGTTCTGTCTGTGACATAAAAGTAAACCCCCATAGGAACTGTGCTATGAATATTATATGTTTATTATATAATATGCAACAGATTTATCAAAGCATTAATGCTATTAATAATATATATTGATGACAAATATATTAATATTTATGTTTATGATTCTATGAAACATACTTTGTTTCTATGTCACTGACTTAGAGGCATGGGAATTTAATCCCAAGTCTAACCTAAGCATGTCATTTACACATGAGGAAATTGAGGCCAAGCTTGGTGACAGACATTTTTCAAGTTCAGATGGGTGATGGCAGAGACCAAATTCAAACCTAGATCCTCTGGCACTAATTCCAGTGACCTTTCTCCTATACCATGCTCCCTCAAGTCTGGTCTTTGCATGAATACCATAGGGTAAAGACAAAGTAGCACAGGATTTATTATCTACATCCTAGGAGTGAACACGTGTATCAGTGAGAGCACAACTCTGTTGAAGTATACCATGGAAGAGCATGCCCTCTGTAATGTTATCCCACCCATGTATCTAATGAGCCAATTAATGCTGAGGAGTATACCTAGAATTTGAAGAGTCAGTCAACTCAACTCATATTTATTAAGCACCCACTGTATCAGTTAGCTAACGAGCATTTATTATGTACCTACTACATGACAAGCATTGTATTAAGTGATATAGTACAAAAAAAAACTTTAAAGTAAAACTAAACCCCAAAACAGCCAGCCCCTGCTTTCAAGAAGCTCACAGTCTAATGGGAGAGACAACATGCAAACAATTACATAAAAGCAAGATATACACATGATAAATTGAAGGTAATCAGAAGCAAGACACTAAAGAGGACTAAGAAAGGCTTCTTTCTGAAGGAGACACTTGAAGGAAACCAGGGAAGCTAGGAGGCAGAGATGAGGAAGGAGGGCATTAATGGCACAGAGGACAGCCAGTGACAACTCCTGGAGCTGGGAGAGGGAGTATGGTAGGCAGGGTCTAGCAAGGAGGCTGGTATTACTGGAACACAGAGTTTATGGAGTGGTGTAAGGTACAAGAAGACTGGAAAGGTAGAAAAGCCCAGGTTGTGAAGGACTTTGAAAGCCAACCAGAGCATTTTATAATACAGATCCACTGGAGTTGTTTGTGTATGTTTGCATGTGTGATATGGTCAGATCTATGTTTTAGGAAGATCAATTTGACAACGGAGTGATGAGATCTTTGAGAGGGGATTGGAGTGGGGAGAGACTTGAGGCAAAGACAACTAGGAGGCATTGCAATAGTCCAAGTGTGAGATATCGGGGGCCCACACCAGAGTGGTTGCAGTGTCAGGGGAAAGAAGAGAGAATATGCAAGTCATTTTCTGAGATGGAGTCCATAGAACTTGGCAATAGATTATATATTGTTTAGGGGATGGTAGGGAGAAAAAGTGAGGTTTTGAAGATGACACCTAGATTGCAGAGGCTGGATGACTGGGATGATAGTGATGCCTTTAACAATAATAAGGAAGTCTGGAAGGGGGGAGGGTTAGGGGGAAAGATAGTTTGTTTTTGATGTCACGAGTCCAGGATTTCTGTAAGAAATCCACTTTCAGGTGTCTAAAAGGCAGTTGAAAATGTGAGACTAGACATCAGGAGAGAGGTTAGGGCTGAATAAGTAGATGTGAAGAAGGAAGGAAACAAGCATTTATTAAGTACATACTATGTAGCAGCTAGGAGGCTCAATGGATAGAACACTGGGTCTGGAGTCAGGAATACCTGAGTTCAAATCCAGCCTTAGACAATTACTAGCTGTGTGACCCTGGGCAAGTCACTTAACCTACACTCGCCTTAATTCAATGGAGAAGGAAATGGCAAACTGATCCACTATCTTCACCAAGGAAACGCCATGGACAGTATTGATGTGCTATGGTCCACAGGATCACAAAGAGTTGAACATGATTGAACAACGACATATGCCAGATATTGTGCTAAGTGCTTTATAAATATTAAATCATTTGATCCTCACAACACTGGGAGGTAGGTGCTATTATTATCCCCATTTTTATAGCTGAGGAAACTGAGGCAGACAGAGCTTAAGTAACTTGCCCTGGGTTATACAGCTAGTAGGTGCCTGAAGCTGAATTTGAATTCAGGCCTTCCTGACTCTAGGCCACGTGTTCTATCCACTGAAGCACTTAGCTGCTTCTGAGAGTCTTCTGCTTAGCAAAGATAATTGAATTTATGGGAACTAATGAGATCACCAAGCAAAATAGTATAGAGGGAAAAGAGAAGAGGATCCAGGGGCACCTGGATCCTTGGGAATCACCTTGGGGGTGCCTCCACTGTTAATTGTTGTTTGTCCTTCATTTCAAGGAGAATCAATGACTTCGAAGGGTGATGCCTTCTCTTGAACATGAATTGGGTTTAAGTGAGGCAGAGGTGCACAGAGTCATCAGTCTCACTCTCTCTTCTAGAGTTACTGAAGTCCAGTGGCAAGACAAAAGTCAAGATGATTGATGCTGGCCTGGGATGCAGTGGATGACCTTGGTGTCTTCCACTGTTGGTAAGTCATGGATGAATATACAGAGAAGGAGAGATGAGAAGCAATCACACAGGTAAGAAGAAAAGAACAGTGTCGTGACAATCTAGAGAGAAGAGAGTCTCAAGGAGAGGAACAAGGAGAATCCACAGTGGCAAGGACTGCCAAGAGGTCAAGAAGGATGAGTGGTGAGAAAGGGCCATTACATTCAACAATTAAGAGAGAATTACTGGTTTTGGAGAGAGCTCTGTCAGTTAAATGATGAGGTCAAAAGTCAGACTGAAAACAATTAGGAAAAGAATGAGAGGAAGGGAAATGGAGGTGCCCATTTTAGATGGAGTTTAGCCACAAGAGAGGAGAAATATGGGATGATAGCTAGGAGGGATGAATGGAACAGATGAGAGTTTTTTTTTTTTCCAGAGAGTGGGGAAGAAAAGCAAGGAATATACCTTATTTGGATATAAATGGATAGTTTTAAGTGTTTGAAAACAATCTGTTCTTTTAAATGGTTTAAATATGTCATCTGAAATGTTATTTATGCTATATTGTCCTTTTTTGTGGATAAATCAGTCAGCTTGGCCCCGACCAAATGACCATGCTTTTCAAATTAGTGAAGTATAAAATAGTATATTTTTACTGTGCCTGAGATGGTCGCTGGAAAGTCTAATGACTTTCATCTGATTTGGGTGGGTATAAAACTTGAATACCTTATCTACCTTGGCCATAATACTTATTGCCAAGGGAACCAAGCGCTTTTGAATTAAACAGATTGTAATTTGTTAAACATTTAAAATACACGTGTAGGATGAGAAAAGCAATTTGAAAAAACAATCTTTCAATTTTAGTGTAACCTAATGTTCTAAAATTTCTTATGGAGTTTTGTAGTAGTATTTGTTTTATAATGGGATAAAAACTTCGCCTGATTTTTCCAGATGCATAAAATACATCTATGTCAGGTTGTCCAAATGTAAAGGGCCAAAATGCCTCAAGCATGCATGCAGGTCAATGGTCACTTATCTTCAATTATCATTAAGCCTTCATCCCTTCCATCTTCCTCAGGCCCAAATCAGGAATTGTAAACTCACTATATACGTCACAATCAGAGTGGCAGCCTATTTAAACGGAGAAGGGAACCCTCAACCTGGTATAATTTTAAGAGTCCTTATCCCTCCCCTATTGCATCAATTGGCTCTGCCCATTAGATTGTGAGTTCCTTGAGAGCAGGCACTGTATTTTGCTTTTTTTTTTTTTTTTTGTATCCGCAGTGCTTAGCACAATGCCTGGCACATAGCAGATGCTTAGTAAATGTTTTTCATTTACTGGAATTCCTAAAGTACTCATCTCTTTGGGTTAAGGCACCAAGGCCTCTCTTAAAATGTACATGTTATACAGAGGCTTCTTAATTAAACAATTATTGGCCATTACTTTTGGGCTCAGACACTTACCAGTTGCATGACCCTGGACAAGTCACTTAACCTCTGTTTGCTTTAATCTACTGAAGAAGGAAATAGAAAACCACTCCAATATCTTTGTCAAGAAAACCTCATGGACAGTATGGTCCATGGGGTCATGGACAGCTGAACATGACTAATGACTGAACAACAATAAACCATCATGAGTTCATTGTTAATTAGTTTTTTGGATTGGCCTTAGTAAATTAGCAAGGAGTCCTGATGGAATAAGGCATCAGTATCAAATAGTTTTGGTGATTTTTTTTGTTGGTGATTAGTGCTTTATAATATAATTTGAGTCCTGCAAGAGATCTTGCACCTTCATTCCTATTTTTCCCGGTTGTTTATCTTGATATTCTAGATCTATGTTGCTCCAAATGAATTTTTTATTATCTTGTCAACTCTGTAAAACATCCCCTTGGTAGTTTGATTGGCATAGCGCTAAATCTCTAAATTACTTTAGGAAATATTGTTATTTTTAATATACTGCCACAGTTAAGCCAGGAGTATGGAATATTTCTCATTATATGAGTTTCTTTAATTTATTTAAATAGCATCTTGTTTTTACAGCTATATAGAACTTGAATATTCTTTGATACATCAGTTCTCAGAAATTTTATGATAGAACAGGCAAACTTTAAGGGGGAAAAGGGAAAGGTCTGGAGAATGCAGTGTTGCTGCTCACTTAGATTGGTTTGCCCTATACCACATCCATTGTTGTATATCCTACATATTAGTAGCAGCTATAATACTATTTGATTGCTTCTATTTGATTGTCAGATCTTTGATGACAAAGGCTATGTCCTACTTCTCTATTTAATCCTAAGATGATTATTAAATAAAAAATTATTGGGGAGATCTCTGATCTTTCCCAAAAATTTGCCCCACTTAGACTATCTTGTCTGTTGCCTCACCCAACTAGAGAACCTTTTAAGGAATTTAATAAAGGTGAATTCTGGCCCATTGTGTTCTACTCAGGGAGGTTTGGGCAGAGGGGGTAGGTCCTTTGTTTACATTGCCCAAGGCCGGAGGTGACTTGGAAGTAAATGACATGATTAAAGTCATATCCACCAGCCCCTCATTAGAATATGTCTATCTCTCACTATAATATTCATTCTCTCTCATTACTTGTTAACAAATCAGAGTCAGTTGCCACTCTCAAGAATACCCACTTTTCCAAGGGCATATAAGCATTGAGTGGGTTCCATCAAGGGTCAATTTGGCATTGACTCCTTTTATTAATTATATGCTAACATGATTAATAAAATCATTAATTACCCAGAAATTATGTCTCTCAAACTTTTTATATGTCATAATTCCCATGGTGCTAAAGTACCAGGTTGTGGTCATAAGATGTTCCAAAAATATGATTGCTGAGCCAATTAATCAACAAGCAGTTATTAGGTGCTTATTATGTGCCAGATACTAACTGTATTAAATAAGCACATGGATACAGCAAAAAAGCAAAAACAGTCCCTGTCCTCAATAAGCTTGCATCCTCTTGGGTGAATTAGCATGTACATAAACGCAGTCAATCCTCAACATTCACGTGTTTAATTTTGGACTTCAAGCCTTCTCATGATTTGATTAGTAACCTAATTTTCACTTTTCTATTGAAAACCAGGCATATTTGTGGCTAAAATCAGTAGACAAAAAAATCAGCTGCAATACGAGCAAGTTTGTGAAGTGGATGGTATCTTACTAGGCACTTTACTGGTCCTCTTCACCCTACTATCATAGAGTAGAGAGCTCCCCATGCATTCATTGCATATTTCCATCATTTGCCTTTAAAGTTCAAATTTTGTGTTGCAATTATGACTCCAAAGTATAGTGCAAGTCCTTTGGGCTCTAAGCCCAAGTATGCAGAATCAGCGATATGGTTTAGTGAGAAAATAAAAGTGTTAGATGAACTTTGTGCTGGAATGTCTGTAGTCATAGTCGACTAGAGATATCAAGGCTGATACTGAAGCTTCAAGGCTCTGCTATGCTCCTATACTCCAATACCCTTAAAGATCTCAAACAGCCCATGAAGCAGATGTTTAAGCTGGTGCATCCTTCAAGATTTCCAACACCATCTATCAGCATGAAGGATAATGTGTTGGAAATGTTGAGAGCTTGACAGTCTTAGTGTCTTCTGACAGTAGTGACTAAAGTCCCAGCAACCTCTCCCTTGGTTTTCAGACTGCTGAGAGGTTTATAGTATACAGCACAATACCTCATTGCCATCTGATACAGTGGAAAGATGGACGCAGTTTAAAAAATGTTTTAGTTTTAAGAATTTTATTTGAAGTACAGTATTTATGGTACTGTAGATTTCATGTGTTATGAAAAGTGAATATTGTCTGAAATCAATTGTTTTTATTGAGATGTTAGTGCAAAAGGTAAAAGAATTCTAGGGAATTACTAGTGAGAAAAGTGTTTTGCATGTTACCAATTTTATTTTGTGTACTGCATTTTATTGATTATTTCATGATTACTGTGTTAAGAAAAGTGAATATTTTCACAATTAATGTTTTGTTATATAGAGCTTGTATGCAGAAAAGTATTTTCAGCAATTTCTAGTGAAAGATTACAGTTTTTGGTGGTCGAGGGAACCTAACCCCCTATTTTTCATAGGTTCAGTGTGTCAACATTTGCATTTTTTACTTTAGCACCGCTTCCCCCCCAACCTCTCCATGAAAACTGAGGATTGACTATAGATATAAATAAACAGAGAGACTTGAAGCAAGGAGACCAATGAAGGAATGAATTACTGAAAACACCACAACTTTTGAGGAATGGTAGAATAACTCCTGATGCTTGGCTTTGGGTCATGGTCATGGAGTCAAAATGCAGAATGGAAATATGCCTTGTTTGTGTTGAGGCCTCAGGATTAGGAGAGAGTGAATAGAAATAGGTGTTTTGAAAACAGGAATAACACTCAAATTAAGCTGCTTACATTCAGTGTTTGTCTTGCTAGAGAACTATCATTCATTCTTTCATTTACTCATTCATTCATTCATAAAAGAACAAGTGAAATGAAATGATGCGTTTCCTCAGATCCAATAACACTCATCGAACCCAAACTTTGTGGAGGGAGCTGGTAACTTTTAAAGCTCACAGGGTTCCCTATCAGGGAAGATAGTATGAGAATCATATTGCCTTAAGTGCTTCTCTTTTTTTGTACAGAAGGGGCAGTTCTGTGTGGTGGAGAAATGGTCAGGGCTATTATTAGGATTCTCCTATTCATTCATTCATTCATTCATTCATTCATTCATTCATTCATTCATACAATAAAATTTTATCAGTGCCTGTCCTAAATTGGGCACTTTGCTATGCACTGGGGATAAAAAGGAAATAAAAATAATACAATTGGAATATAAGCTACTTGAGGGAAAGGACCACTTTTTTGCTTGTATTTGTGCTCTTATTGCTTAGCACATTGCCTGGTATGCAGCAAGCACTTAACAGATGTTTATTGATTTGATTCTTGCTCTAGAGGAGCTTAAATTCTACTGAGTACGAATAATAGAGATTTAGCATGTACAAGATAAGCATTATACAAGATAGAATGTGAAAGGAGATATCCAGACAAAGTACCTTTGGAAAACTATGGAGTGGGAGAATACTTAGTCTGGGGACACTAGGGTGTGACACTTGGCGGAAGAAGAAACACAGGAGGCTAGCATAAAGGAAGATACACATTCCCAAAGGTGGGGACAAGAAAGAATTGAATTCCAGGCATGTGATGATCAGAAGGAATGTAATGTTAATCATTGCTTAAGGCAAAGGTCTCCAGACTTTTTTTTTTTAATTTTTAGGCAATTGGGGTTAAGTGACTTGCCCAGGGTCACACAGCTAGTGTCAAGTGTTTGGACTCAGGTCCTCCCGACTTCAGGGCCCGTGGTCTATTCACTGTGCCACCTAGCTGCCCCTGTCTCCAGGCTTTTTTGACCACACTTCTCAAACAGTGAAACTTTTTGAGCACCCTCCTACTATATGCACACTTACTTATAGGTATATATGTACCACTGTACTAATAATCGTGTATATTATAAAACTTACACAAAAATAGAAATTAAAAAAGAGAAGATAAAAATGAAATAACATTTGAACTCACTGAAATTTGTTGAATAGAATGACAAGTAGATCTATACTTTAAGAAAATTACTTTGGCAGTTGTATGGAGAATGGATAGGAGTGGGGAGAGATGGGGCGAGAAAACCAATTAGGAGGTAATTACAGTATTCAGTGGAGAGGTGATGAAGGGCTGAACTAGTGTGGTGACTGCATGAATAGAGAGAATGGGAAGGATTCTATTGATGTGGAGGTAGAAATGACAAGATTTGACAACTGATAGAATATGCAGAGGTGAGTGAGAATGAGCTGAGGAAAGCACTAAAGTTACCCAGTGCAGATTCAGCCAAGATATGTGGTTAGTTGAGGTAATTTAGGGGTTTACTTGGGGGTCAGGAGGATGGATTTTCCCAACAAAACTTTTTCAGCTGCTGCTCTGGTACCTGGGTGGGGTTAGGCTATAACTATCCTGAGGAGTCCATATAGGGGCAGAAAAGCTGAGGATGGAAGCTTGAAAGGATGTGGAAGGGGTCATGCCCTTGGAGACAAGCCCTATGATTACCTATCATAGGGAGAGTGATCCTTCTTCTCACTGTCTTATTGGTTGATTATGCACCTTTTAGGTTTCATGCCACATCTGTAAGACAATGGAGTCCATGTTTTGGAGACCACTGGCATAAGGGACTGAATTTTTAGAGAATAATCTTGATCATTTTCTAAAGTCAATTCCCCAGGTTAGACTAATTTAAACTTTGACAGTGATGACATCCTGTATTTGGTCAGGATCCAAAACCACCCTTCCCTTTTTATCCCTCTCTTTTTACTATTAGGAGACACCCAGTTTTCCAGAGACATGACCTAGCAGGGGAGCTGTGCCCTGAGCTTGGTATAACAACAATCCTTTGCATTTACACTGTAGATAAATGGTGCTACAACTCACAGAAGGAATGGTTCCTGAGCAAGTACCACAGACCTAGTTAGGAAGCCCTGCTATGACTGGACTTTTTGTCACTAGACAACTTTGCCTCATTTTTCCTGTTATATTTCACTACTGTTGCCGCACTACACCATTTGATTCTTTGTCTAGCCACAAATATATAAATTAAGATTTGGTTCCGCTGCCTTGGCTCTCCCACTAGAGGAGGCCCCAACACATGTGTCTAATTTCTCTCCCCCAGTGGAATATAAGAAAGCTTTTTGCTTATTACCTGTGTGAGCTCTTTGGTATTTTTTGAGTCAACAGCGATTGTAAAACTTCTGTGACTCTTTGGTCATTTGTTACCAGAGATAACAATTCTTATATGATCTCAGAGAAGTGGCAAGAGGAGGGCTGGTCTAATATACATGTACCCATATGCAGATATGCGAACATATGTATATGGTATGTACACAGTACATACATATAGAGTAATATATACACATGCATATACATACATGAATACGGGAGTGTTGTCATGTGTCTTAGAGTCAGGATTTTCCTTTTTTGTGTGTTAGGAAGAACTATAATAAAACTCTGTAGAGTTATATCCAAAATTGGGAAGCCAGGACATGGCTTCATCATAAGTCAGGCTTTAGATGATTTTCTGGGTAAAGCAAGGATATTCAAGTCTGGAAGGCTTCTCTGAGAAGTAAATTAACCTCCCTAAGTCCTTCGTGCCCATTGATGGCCCACTGGTGGTAGCCAAGGCTGACATTGTCCACCCTAACGTCTATGAGTTCTGTGTATTTGAGAACTTTGGTGAGAAAATGAGCAAGAGGAAAGTGAAGTAAGGTTGGATGAGATGTCCTTACTGCATGGTTCCAGAAATAGTTTTTCCAGAAGAGAAAATAAAGATTGGGTTGGGATTCATGTTACTTCAGAGGTGGAGAGGTGGAGGCCTATTGTGGTTTGGGCATTCCTAAATGTCTTAGCCACACTTACATTTCAATAAGGATCAGGAATAAATGATGACTTGAGCTCTCAGAATTTTTATAACTTTGCAGTTTCTTCCCACTAAACTACTGACAGTGATGGGCGGTTAGGTGGTGCAGTGGGTAGAGCTCAGGGCCTAGAGTCAGAAAGACCTGAGTTCAAATGTGGCCTCATACACTTACTAGCTGTGTGGTCCTGGGCAAGTCACTTAACCCTGTTTGCCTCAGTTTCCTCACCTATAAAATGAGCTGAAGAAGGAAATTGCAAATCACTCCAGTATCTTTACCAAGAAAACCCCAGATGGGGTCATGAAGAGTCAGACATAACTGAAATGATTGAATAATGGTGACACTAACAGTAATATATCCTCGAAAACTTTAAGAAAGAGAACTTGTGAAAGTGCTCCTTGGGCTGCCCGAGACCTGCGTAAGAAAGAATAATGGTGGAGATGGAGAGAGATACAGCCTCCTGCTGGCCAGTGTCTTAAGGGTATCAAGAGGCAGATTCTTCTGGGTAGAAAGAGTAACAGTGACAAGGATTGTTTCTTTGAAGAAAGACTTTCCTTGAGAGGGAAAGGATTGTTTCTTTAAGGAACAACTCATTGGACAGGCAGTGTGGCATAATGGATAGAGTTCTTGACCCAGCCAGGACCACCAGGGTCTGAATCTTGTTACTGACATTTGTATTGTTGTGACATTGATCCAGTCACTTAGGCTGTCTATTCTCAATTTTCTCTTCTGGGGATGGGGTTAATATTGTTACCTATCTCATAGGATTATTGAGAGGATCAAATGAGATAATGTCATGTAAACCAGTGGCTTCAAACTCAAACAGAAACAGGAGCCACTGAGCAGTACATAAAGATCCTTGCGGGCCGCATAGTAGTTTTAAAATGCAATGTTATTTATGCTTTCGTATTTTTTAGTTATTTTGATAAATATTTCCCAATTACATTTTAATCTGCTTCAGCTATACTCAGAAGTGTGGCCCCATATTTGACACCTCTGAGGTAAACATTTCAAGTGACCCACTATATAAATATGAGCTAGTACTATTCCAGGAAGGAATCCCACAATTTCCTTCCTCTTCCCATCATTAAAAGGGTTGCCCCCTCTTGTTCTTAGAATCTTTTGAAGCATAAATGCTTTGCCAGACCAGCTTTGTATGACTCAGCAATATACTTATACAACTTATGTTTGGTGGTATATATGTAGCTTATGTTAACTTGGACAACTATGTTATCTTATCCCAATTCCCACTTTCAAAGATAAGTTTCTGGTCCTGTAGAGCGAAGCTACATCTCTCTCTCTCTCTCTCTCTCTCTCTCTCTCTCTCTCTCTCTCTCTCTCTCTCTCTCAAAGTTCTAGAAATACTCCTAAGGAGTTGCAGGTGATTCTGTAACATTATTGCCTCAAGCCCCCCAGTTATGTTTCCCTTCCATCCCCACCAAAATTATTGGTTGAAAATAATTTTTGAAGAATATTTTATTTTTTCCCAATTACATGTAAAAATAATTTTAAACATTTTTTTTAAATTTTGAGTTGCAAATTCTCTCCCTCTCTTCCTCCTCTCCCCCTTCCCTGAAAGGGTAAGCAATTTGATATAGGTTATACATGTGTAATCACGCAAAATATACAGTTGAAAATAATTTTAATCAGTCAGCCTTAAGTAGCTTTTAGGATTATAAAATATCTCCCCAAAAGTCTGGGACACACTTTCCCCAATGTCCCTGGTTCCCAATTCAGATACTGCTATGAGGAGATCTGCAGATAATGCTTGTTCGTTGACAGGATTATGAGAAGTCCAACCTCCTCCAGCTCCTTTGAAGGCGCCTGTCAAAATGGTATTGGTGGGGAGGAGGACTGGCTAAGGTTGAGGGTGTGGCTCTTTCTTCTGCCCACTCTACCAACTTCACTCCAATTTGTTGTACTTTACCATTTTAGTTGTAGGAATTCTTAGCTTGGGGTGCATGACTTTTTTTGTTTTTATTTAAATATTTTGATTACCTCATTTTTATATATATTTCCTTTGGAACCCCTTGCATTTTATTTTATACATTTAATAATTTTATTCTGAGAAGGGATCCCTATAGGCTTTACCACACTGCCAAAGAGGCTGGTGACACAAAAACAGGTTAAGACCTCTTGGTAAGACCCATAATGGATCTATTGAGCACCTTACCAAGGAGCATCTTATAGTGAGGTAGAGTGACTTTACTGAGTAAATAACAACCATATATATGTGTGAGTGAGATATGACCTCTGTGAAGACTTCTCAGGGTGGTGATAAAGAGACTGCCTCGAAACTAGACATAGGCTCTGAGAGAACAAACAGGCCTAAGCTTCGGATTCTTAGAAATTACCTAAACTTATGGGGATCTGGGCCCTTCCCCCCCCCTTGATTTCCATACCACTGCCACAACAGCATTAGGTTTGCTAAATAAGTACATGTATGTTTGGATTGGCTATACCCTGTTTCCTTGTTCTTTGTCTCCAGAAAAGAATTTTTGCGCCTAGATTGTAAGCCCGCCTCCCAGCCAATGTGAAGAAGGAATAGCGGTGGGTAGGGGTTTGTTTACGTTAGGGTATATAACCTCGTTTTGCTTTCTGTGCCTTGCCTTTCTCCTGCCGGTAGTGCACCGGAGAAGTAGACGCCCCTTCTCGTGAGATTGTAATAAAGAGTGACTTTTGCTTTCACGTTAAGAGGTCTCTGAGTTTAATTGGGTGAGGGTCGCTGTCCCATGTGTGTGTGTGTGTGTGTTATATATGTATATACACACATACACATGTATGGGTTTATGTGCATATGTGTGTATATGTGCATATATATTTTTATCAGAACTCCAATACATAGAGGAATTTATACATACAGAAAGAGATGTAATTTAAAGTAAAGCTTTTCTCAATTCCATTAGTTTTATACAGATATCTTAAGAGCTGCCTCAAACCTTGGAGGAAAAAACATCTTTCCAATAGAGGCTCCTTGTATGAAACTTCTTACTATGCAATTGGCTGACCCAGTTTTACACTAATTTAACTGTACAAAAAACTCTAGAAAGAGCTGCTGATATGAGGCAATTGCATATTTGAGAGTTTATTCCATTTCATATTTAATCTGGTCTCATATTGGAAATCCCTAACTAAAACTGTCACTGCCAGCCTTAAATATATTTGACATGCGTAAACCTGACAAGAACGTTAGACGTCTTTTAAAATATAATGAAAGGGATGAGGGAATATAAATGTTAATTATGAACATTGTCTGACCTTTCTTATTTGTTGGTTGTGAGAAAGTTCTCTGAGGGCCTTGTTATTAGAATAATAATGCAATCTACCATAATGACCTCCATAGTCACTAATTGCCTCTCTTAATGGCTATCACTGTGCCTAAACACAATATGCCTGTGCATTTTAAATTTGAATTACCCTAGGTAACAATGTCTGTCAAAATCCTGCCTATCCTTCAAGGCCCAGCTGAAATGTGACTGTTGAGCAGCTTTTTTTCCTAATTCTAGCCTTGCTCTCCTCTAACCTTATCCCTTGTTTACTATGCAATGTGATTTCCTCCTTGAAATCCCCACAGTATTTGGTTTCAAACTCTTTTATGTCATGAAATCCTGCCTTGAATTATTCTGTAAAATTTAATACTTGATTCTATTCTGTAATTCACTCAACTCACCATTTGGTCAAGCCTCACTTCTCGGTTCTGCAGTTAAATTCTAGGACATGGTCCTTCCTGGTTCAAACTGGCTTAAAAGCATGGTTGAAAGGGAATGTTTCTAGCTCTTGGGACATCTATTTGTTGTCCATAAACCATGACTGGTTTGGCCTGGAGACCTCCCCTTCTCCGGCCCAAAAAAGAGACAATTCTGTCCTTCCCTGTCCTTGTGCAATTGGGGGTGGTTTGATCTCCCCCAAGGGAATCACTAATTGGGTCATTCTGATTTTCCAGCCAAGATTGTGCTTGCATGAAGGGGACATTGGCATGAGCTTGGGAGACAGGAGATTCTGGTCTTTGGGATTTTCCCTTCAGGTTCCTCTTCCTAAAGAGATTCTGGAACCACTCAATCTCTTTCAGAGAAGAGGAAATCCAAAGACCAGAATTTCTTTTCATCCCTCAAGCAGGCGCAGACCATTGAACATCTACACTAACAACAAGAATGTTAGGCAAACTGACTTTGAGTCACAGGTTACATATATAATAGGGATAACGACTGGACCTGTGAGGGACAGAGGAAACTGTCAGGTGAGGAAATTCCATTTACTAATGCAAGTTGGCAACTTTTCTACAATTTTTCATCTTAAAACACTGCCTAGAGTGCTGAGAGTTTAAATAACTTGTCCAGGGTCACACAGCCAATATAAATGAAAAGCAAGACATAAACCTAGGTCTTACTGTCTTCAAAGCTGGCTCTCTATCCACTAACATTCTGCTTGTCATATGAATACACAGCTGTTATTTGTGAGTCCTCCCCAAATTACCTTTTTATATTTATTTTTAAAATTTTGTATAAGCATAATATAATTTTAAAACACAAAATATTATGTGTAAGTATCAAACATATACACAAAAGGTTAAAAATAAGTGAAAGGTAGTTTTAGTAGAAGTGCTAAGAGAAATTGGGAAAGGCCTCATGTAGGAGGTGACAACTGAACAGAGCTATAGAAGAAGTTAGGGATTCTAAAATATTGAGGTGAGGAGGCCATATCAGGAACCAGGGCAGAAAGACTGGAAAAGGAACGTCATATGTAAAAATACAGCCAGAAGGCCAACATGGTTGAATTGTTGAATGGGTGAAGAGGAATACTGTATAAAAGCTAGGAATGGTAGGTTAGAGCTATGTTGTAAGGGCTGTTAATGCCATATAACAAATCTCTATAAGGTATGGGCTGACCGTGTTGGTTATATATATCCACATGGGATGGCTAAATGTAAAGAAGAGTGGCTTCTACTATGTGTTGGGCATTGTGGCATGTGCTGAGGGTACAAATTACAGGAAGAATAGTTCTTGTTCTCAAGGAGGTTATGTTCGTATGGGAGTGACAACTTATAAACAACTTGTAAACAATTAGATAGAAACAAGATATGTACAGAGTAGATGAAAGGTAATCTGAGAGCACAGGACACTAGCTGCTGGGGGGACTAGTGAGGGCCTCCTGGGTAGGTGGAATTTGAGCTGAGCCTTGAAGGAAAACTAAAGGAAGACTTGAAAGAAACTAAGGGGTAGAGCATTCCAGGACTGGTTGATGACTAGTGCCAAGAACTGGAGATGGGAGACGGAAGGTGATATTTGAGGAGTTTCAAGGAGGCCAGTAAACCTGGAATAAAGTGAAATAAGACTGGAAATATAAGAGAGGGAAAAGTCATGAAGAATTTTAAATGCCAAACAAAGGAATTTATTTGGTCCTGCAGATAATAAGGCTTCATCAACATAGTTCCTTAAGTAGGGTTGGGGAGGAGGATTGACATGGTCAGAGTTACACTTTAGAAAAAGCATCTTAGCAGCTAAATGAGGAGGATGGACTGGATAGAGGAGAAATTTGAAGCAATTAGAAAGCCATCACATTAGTCCAGGGAAGAGGTAATGAGATCTTAAACTATGGTTGTGGTGGTCTGAGTGGAGAGAAGGGAATATATGGGAAAGATTTGTGGCACTAGAAACAAGATTTGACAATGGATTAGAATTATGGAGTGAGTGAGAATGAATTGTTGAGGATGCCACTGAGGACTAGGTGGCTGGAGAGAATGCTGGTGCCCTGGACCTAGTAAAGTTGGGAAAAGGTAGGGGTAAAAAGAATGATAATGAGTTCAGTTTTGTACATTTAGAATTTTGGATGCCAATCATAAATAGAATTTGAGATGTCCCAAAAGCAGTTGATGAATTTTTCAGATATGTATTTTTGCAGCAACATCTTGCATATTCTACTCAAATCATTTGGTACCTTTAAAAATATGAACATTTTACTTGGAATCACAAAGAATCACAAAAGCACAGAATCTGACAGTTGAAAGAGGCTTTAGTGGTCATCTATTCCAACTTATATCCAAAAGGAATCCATACTCTAATAGAACTGAGAAGTGGTTGTCCGGCTTCTTGAAGGCTCTGATGAGGAGTGACCCACCACCTCTCCAAGGCAGTCCTATCCAATTTTGGGTAACACTAATTATTAGGAAGTGTTTCCTGAACCCAAATTTCCCTCTTTGAAAATTTTAACCTCTCCTCCAGATTCTTCCCTCTGGGGCTGAAGACACTAAATTTAATCTGTCTTTCACATGATACCCTTTCAAATATTTGAGGTTATCATGACCCCAATGAGACTCATTTGTCTTGAACTGTGGTGCCTAGCACTGCATTCAACACTCAACATGTTGGCTCATTGGAATAGAGCACATTTAATTTGCTCCTGGCAGACATTATATTTGATGATTATGCATGCTTCCTAAAAGGGCTATCCCAGAACCACTATATTTGCCAATGAATCTAAATAAAATATAAAACCTTTAAACATATTTAAATACATATTTAAGTGACCATGAGCTTTTCCTTGGCATCCTTACCCATTTCATATTTGGTAATTCTACCCAATAATTTTATCACTATCACCTCTTTTACTTATGAGGTCTTGGTTTCCCGAAAAGGAATTCAATCAGTAAAGAATAATCTCTCTGCACATAGATGAAGGACATATGTTTCCTCAGGACCCTAACTGGTGGTGGGTGAACTTCTTCACCACCGAGTAGGTAGATTCCAGGCACTTCGTTGAGGCAAGGAGAAATTAAATGACTTCTCCAAGGTATCACAGCAAGGAAGTATCAAAGGTGGTTTATGAAACCATGAACTCTTGACTCCAAGTGTAGCTTTTTCTGCATATTCTTGGCTGACTCATATAAAGCCTTCCATACAGCAATGTAAATGAATGGATTCATGTAGTATGGGAGGGAGTAAAACATAAAGATTGCAAGAAGAGAAACCCTGTTAAACAAGTCAAAAACAAAATAGAAAAACTTTTGTTCTTGTGTTTTCAAAGGAAGACAAAAAAATACCAAAAAATTGTCAAAATGAAGCAGGCATTGCTCATGTTGAAGAAGCCATATGCATGTCTTGGACAGGGAGGAAGAATTAAAAAAGAAATCAAATTATTGCAAATACCAGAGAACTGTATCAAAACATTGCAAGAAATTCTGTCAAGATAATTAGACATCTGCAACTTTTTCTTTAAAAAAAAAGAGGAGAGACACTAACAAGAAAAGTGAATCAATTAGTGTGAGCTAGGAACTGGCAGTGAGAACCAGTTTGGCACATTCTCTGAAACTCAAAGAAATCAATATAGAAAAGCACAAAGTCACCCAAAGCATTTGTAAAAACTAACTGGATTACATGATATTTGTCACAGCTTGAGGGACAAATGAAGAAAGAACATCTAATATCGGGAGTCCCTGCTCAGGAGGAGCTGTCTCCTGTTATTGAATTCCCCTCGATGTTTATGATCCTGTGGCTTCATCTAAATGTGACAAATGATCCTATTTACCTCAAGGAAGGCAACAGCCTGGGCTCCTGCAGCCCAGCCTAGAAGGAGCACAATGGCAATACTAACACAATCATTGTAATTCTGTTTGGCTCAGGAGGTAGAGAAAGGATGTTCAATATTATCAGACAGCAAGTACACCCTTGATTACCAGTGGGAAGCTCCTAATCCTAATTGATGCTGACCTCCAATCCATACAGCACATTGTAGTGAACGGTCGGTCATTCTTTGCCTCTACTTGAATTGGTGTGGAGTCTAAAAGTGGTGCTGATGCCATGGAATGTGGGGTGGGCTTGGAGCGAGGAGTTGCCATGAACCCCGTTGAGATATTTTGTAATCACGAGGTTTACTCTTATCAGCCTCTACGTGGCAATGCTTTTTAGCTTCTTTTCTTCTCTTCAGATTCCTTTCATAGACCTTTGGCTTTCAGAAGGAGGGATGGGTTACCCTTCCTTCCTGTAGATTGTTACCAAGCAAGTTCTGCGTAGCGGTCTGCTGGGCACTATAGGGAGAGGGAGTCCATGAAGGCTTAGATTTCGTGGTTCAGCTCCAGGGCAGCTTGGCAGCCCCTGGGTCGCATTGGGTTTCATGGCCATGCTAGAGTACACTTTGGAGGGTGCAACTCAGTGGACAGGGCTGGTTTGTTTTTGAATCAGATATATCTTTATGGGTAGGGCAGTGTTCCACTCAGGCAGGTCTGATTATTTCCTACACCTAATATCACAGGCAGCTACAACCAATTAAGTAGGAAATTGGTTTCTAGTCTAGAACGTTCTAAGTATGATGTTGATCAGTCGTTTCAGTCATGTCTGACTCATCATGGTCCCATTTGTGGTTTTCTTGGCAGAGATACCAGAGTGCTTTGCCATTTCCTTCTCCAGCTCATTTTATAGAGGAGGAAACTGAGGCAAATAGGTTTAAGTGACTGGCCCAGGGTCACACAGTTAGTAAGTATGTGAGGCCGGATTTGAACTCAGGAAATGAGGTACTCTATCCACTGTGTCAACTAGGTGCCCTGTTCTAAGTATAGAGAGTTCCTGTTATGGGGATAAAGGTGAGGCAGGCAGTGAAGAGACAGGCAGAAGGGAGGAGGTATATAAAAAATAAGTACTCTACAATGAGAGGATTGCAATAGATAATAGCTAACATCACTTTCAGCTTTAACCTTCTGTGATTTTTACTATCACATGTGGTCTGAATTCCTTTTTCTTGTTTCGTATTATACTATATTGTACCATGTGTACCATATATATGATGATTTCACACTACGTAGTTAATTTAACTTAGCTAGACTGAGTTTTTTTCTGGCCACCCTCTCCAGAAAAGGTAAAAATCCTTTGGTTCTTATATATCCATAATACAGATATATTGAAATGAAATGTCAGTAAAATACATTTACATAGATTTCTTATCTCCTTAGGCAGGCCATTTTCCAATGTCTAGTACAGGGTTCTAATCAGGTCTAATCAATCAACAGATACTTATTAAACATCTACTATGGCACTATGTGCTCTCAGACACTATGCCAGGCACTGGGGATATAAGATATAAATGAAAGTCATTTCCCTTAAGAACTACCTGTAGTGGGAGGCAATGTATACATTAAGTATAAAACATCAGTATATAATTTATATATCCATAGTATATAGAAGAATAAGTATAGGGAAAACAAGCACAAGGAAAATTCATAAAGGAATTTAAAGTCAAATTTACATTTAATTCCTTGGATTCATTTCAGTGATTCCCTTGTCATGCAATACCATTTCTCTATTCTCAACTATTAAAAAATCCAAAGTTTTCAGTTCTCCTAGAGATAGCCACACACTTCACAGATAGAATTTAAATAAATATAGAATCAAGGAATTTCTCACACTGCTGGTTTCAATGGCACTTAGTCTCTGATACAGAAATATCAGTGTTCTGACCCCCAGCCCACTCACAGCTATCAACATAAAGTTGTGGTGAACGCTAACTCCCATCAGAGAAAATGGCATTATTGAGACTCCAGGTCTTGAATAAAGCATCTCAATCCAAGCACAATCATGCAAGTCTATGTGGAGGAAAATTAGAGTCTCCTCAGGTAATCACCTGCATTTCGGTGCTGTGTGTACTGAGTCCTCTGAATTTTTTCTGATAAATCATCCCAAACAGCAATCAGTAGGCACATTGGAAGATGTTGTCTGGGGGGAGCTGATTATTCATGACTTCTTCACACATCTAAGCAAGGCAATATAGCTGGCAGTAGGGAATAAGTGTTAATAAACCACCTTGAAAAATTCATTAGTTAATCCTTGTCAGAGAAGTCACTGGAACAAAATATTTTAAGTTTGTGTTCTTGAGGTCAAGGATGGAACATGTTTTCTTGTTCAAATGGTTGGATTCAAAAGTTCCCATTGCATGCTGAATGCATAATTTCCTCCCAATATCATTTGATCCTGTCCACTGTCTGAAAAATTGAATCATAAAACCTAGCATTCTCCCATCATAGAGAATAACTACATGGATGTAGGAGGGCTCCACATCTTTCCATTATGTCAAGAATTTCTTTTATGACTTCTATTATGTACAGTTTTCAAATTCAAAAGTCACCAAATGTCGTTTCATTTGGGACTTATACGTAAATGAAAGAAAGAAATATCTTGATCCTTAGCCCCAGGAGTCATTCTCCCACTGTGCCATGGTAGCTGGAAGCTGAACCAAACAGTCAGGAACTATGCCTGGAAAAAATTGAGTCGAGCGTGTATGTATGGAGTACTTCAGAGGACAATGTTTGTGTGTGTGTGTGTGTGTGTGTGTGTGTGTGTGTGTGTGTGTGTGTAGGGGTGCAGTGCAGGGGGGAGGGGGAAGTGGTACACAGAAAACAGTCTCCAGGAACCTGGGAGGAAATAGATAGCTTGTCCCCTGGAAAACTTCATGGGGGTAATTGTACCCCACATTCCAGAGGGCCATGAAATGAGATATGAGGATAGCTAGCAGGGAGGAAACATTCACGTCTCTTCCTTTGCTCATTGCTAGAAGCCCCTTGGAGTAGTGGATGGAGCACTGGACTTGGGTTCAGAAAAACCTGGGTTCAAGTCCTCCTTTAAACACCTACTAGACCTTGCACAAATTACTTAAGTCATCAGTTTTCTATCAAATGAAAGGATCAGACTCTGGCCTCTCAAGTGCCTTCTAGCTTTAAATCTATGAACCTAGGCTAGGACCCCGAGGGCAAAGTTGTGCCTTTTTGTTTGTTTGTATTTGTTTTTGTTTTGTTTTGTTTTGCATTGGCAGAGCAGTAGGGTCAGCAGTCCGGTTTTATCCATTCAAAGATGCATACTGTCTGAAGGAATCTTAGAGGGTGACCTAGTGTACCCCATCAGGTTACAGATGAGCAAATAGAAGGTGAGAAAAATGAATTGATTTGTACAAAGTCAGAGAGGTCGTGGCAGAAATGAGATTTGAACTGGGTCCTTTGACATTTAAGCAAATGCTCTCTGGACATCTCTACACTGTTTTAAATGATGCACAGGCTGTGTTTCAAAGTGCTTGTTGATATGTATATATGTTGGATTTTTTCCATGTTTATACATTGTACTTTCTCCCTACATTGTAGATTCCTTGAAGTAAAATAAATTATCTTTCCAGTCTTCTGTGACTCCCATTAGAATGTGATCTTTTTGAAGGCCAGGAATATGTCTTTGCCTTTTTTTGTACCCTAGCTCTGTACCTCCACTCTGAATCTGTTGCTCTGCCTGGTTTCAAACTTCATTGAACAAGATATTTCTTGGTCTCTCCCCTCTTCCCTCTGCTTTACTGCTTCTTTTTGTGTGTTGCCACCCTCCATTAGATTGTAAGGTCCTTGAGGGCAGGGACTGGTTTTTTATTAATTGCATCTCCAGTACTTAACACAATGCCTGGAATATAGCAGGCACTTAATGTTTGTTGGATTGGATTGACACATAGTAAGAGCTTTCTAAATGCTTGCTAACTGACTGACTGACTGCCCTCTGTGGTATCTAGTATAGTCCTTAGCGTGTGAAGTATTGGTCCTCAATAATATTGAATAACTGGCAAACTGATGGATTAATTAAATGTTTCAAAACTATAACATGCCATGCTGGATGGCTTTATTAAATATAAATATAGATATGTATACACACAAGCACACACACACACACACACACACACACATATATATATATTTTTATATAATTTATAAGATGGATTTATTTGGCTTTTATGGGGCAGAAGATACCATGCTTAATTCTTACTTCCTATATGGAAGTGAAGGTGGAGTTGGTGGGGAATGGGGGAGGAAGAGTGCCTCTGTTACTTATTGCTCGTGGGACTTGAGAAAAATTATTTAACCTCTCAGGGTCTCAGTTTCCTTATCAGTAAAGTGAGAGGTTGGACAAGATGGCTTCAAAGATCCCTTCTAATTCTAAATCTATGATCCTGTGATCTTATGAATGTCCTTTGATTTGTAACTGTATTCAAAATTTATACTGTTATCCCCCCACCACAATTGTGAGGAATAGGCCACTGGTCATTTATAGGATAATTTCCTTATGTTTGTGATGTTAAAAAAAAATCAGTGGTTGACTGTTGGCAAATTTAGACAAAATAAAAAATCAAACAATTTGATGAATATCACCCAGAGAAATAAGATTGGTATCCTAGAAGGAGCTTGGTGTTAGAGGCAAGAAGTCTGGGTTCTAGGCACCCTTCTGCCATTCATTGTGTGTATGGCCTTGGCCAAGTCACTTCCCCTCTGGGAACCTGTGTTTTCTCCCAAATAAAACTGAGATAATAATAAATTTACCTATGTGAAGGCAGGGCGTGGCAGGCAGTGGCCTCTTGTAGTCCTTTCCAACCATAGGCATTATAATTCTAAGCAGTTCTTAGAAAGTAATTAAAGCTGAAATAAACAAAAGAAATTGAGAGGTAATTCTAATGGTCTAGTGGAAAGTGCACTGGGCTAGTTATCAGAAGACCCGTAGGTAGTCCTACTTCAATAATTTACTGGAAAGGAGATTTGGAGATATCTAAACCTCTCTGAGCCACAGCACACTCATCTGTAAAATGGGGCTAATAATCCGTATTCTAATTCCCCTCAAAGAATTGTTGTGAATATTAAATAATGTGATATTTGAGGAAATGCAGTCCTATCCAAATACCCTTCCTTAAATTCATTCATTCATACTGAATATTGGTGACATTCCCACAAAGTCAGTCTACCTTTGTGCTGTGATCTTTAATGCCTCTGAACTTTAGTTTTCTCATCTGCAAAATGGAGATTAAAAACACCAACCTCACAGGGCTGTTCTAAGTAGAAAATGAAATAATGTAAAGTATTTTGTAAACTTGAAAATGCTACATAAACAGCCACCCAAATCCCAACAGCAACTAGACATAGGATTTTATTGCTATGGGGATCTCTTATCAAGGAAAATCCCTCTACAAATGTAGGTCATTGCCTGCTCTGTAACTTATAGTCATGATAATTTAAATTAAGTGACCTGCCCAGAGCCACACAAGCCAGCATGTGTCTGAGGTAGGACTCGACCCTGAGTTTTCTTTATGCCAAGGTCAACTCATTATCTACTATTCCATACTATCTGGCAATTAGAACAACAATAATAATTATAATTTACCAATGAGATGAAGGAAAAAAAAAGCATGTTGTAAAAGCTAAAGCTTCATACAAATATACTATTATTTATTAATATGTAGTGGGTGTTTTAAAAGCATGAAGTGCTCTTCTGGGGAAAGGGTTTTTGTTTTGTTCTGGTTTTGGCTTTAATGATACAGAACACATTGTACTCAACTTCTCTGCTTCATAAGTAGTATCCAGAGGCCTTCTCTGGTATTAAGATCTAGGAAGAAAGCTTCCTTCACCTCTCCCTCCCCTTATCCTCCCACTTCATCTTACTCCCTTGCCTAAATAAGTTAAGTCTGATTTAGAAACCTGCTCAGTCTAGATAAGTTTGTTAAGTCACTCAAGTGTTCTGTCTTTTGGGTTTTCTACACAGTCTCTAGTGACATACATGACTCCTGGAGGATGAAATGCCAGGACTGTTTTGGTCTGCTCTGTGCCTGGTCCTCTACTGCCTCTAAGCCTAGTATATAAAATGTACATATAAATATACACAAAATGTACATTTTTAGCCTCGCCATATCCTCTGAAGGCAACCTTGGACCTAGGAAGGAGTGGTATAAGGAACCCTTCTTTAGAAAAACCTTGCTTAGCATTGAGCAGATGTTGCTGTTGGTCCTGCTTTGGCCTAGATAACCTAGCTTCCCAGATGCTACGTTACAGCTCTTGTGCCACATCTTCTCCTGCCTTTCTCCTGTCTCCCGTCACCCTGACCCCTTATGTCTGGGATCCTTGGCCCACGTTGTTGGATTTCCTAGACACGAACCTGGTTCTCACAATTGCTGCTTATTAAAACTGCATTAATTAGGTGTCTATTGGGCTTTTGCCACTCCCCTGCTTGGATGTCCACTTCTTCCTGTACTACTCTCCCTTTAAAGTCTACATCAAGTTCTGTCTCTTCTACGCAGCTTTCCATTTCATTGGTTGAGGGTGTTAGGAACTCAAAGTGTCCACATTTTACAGCAGGGAAGCCTGCAGAGTAGAATATTGGAAATGCTCAAGAAGTCTGGATAACAATTATCTTGGGAATACGGTAGATGGGATTCCCACATTGACTGGGAGTTTAGATACATGATATCAAAAGTATCTTCAAATTCTCTAGATTCTTAGGACTCTTTGGATGGCTGATGTAGAAAAGGTACTCATTAAATGCTTGTGGATTGATTGATAACAACATAACCTTATTATTTATACTTTACATTAGAACTTTATTATGGAAAGGTAGAGTCTTTCATTCTCCTACTTTATTCTTTGCCCCTTGCCCCGCACTGATTCCCATATACTGTGATCCAGTGGTACTGATATCCTTGTTGTTCCTTCAACATCAAACTCCATCTCCCAACTCCAGGCATTTTCATTATTCCTGTAATTCTTTCTCACCTCATTCCTGTCTCCCGGCTTAATTCAAATTTCAGCTAAAATCTCATCTTTAACTAGAAGTCTTTCCTGATTCCCCTTAATGCTAGTGCCACCCTATCTCCAATTTATCATATAGGTATATATATTTGTATGTATTTATATGTGTATGTGTGTATGGGTGTGTGTGTACAGTCTATCATCTATCTAGTCTATTTCTCTATATCTAGTCTATTTCTCTATATCTAGTCTCTCTCTCTTTCAGCTTATGCACTTAGGTTAATGCTTGGCATATAGTAGGTGCTTAATAAATACTTGACTGATTGATTTTAATTGTACCACAAATCTGAGCATTTTATCATATCATAGGATTATGAAATCTGAAGGTTAAAATTCATGTAGTTTAACCTCTTCAATTTACAAGTGAGGAAACTGAGACCCAGAGAACTGACGTGACATCCATGGTCACAGGTGATCAGAGAACTTCAAAGTTGGAAAAGACCTCATAGTCCAACGAATATAACTCATACCAGAACCTGAATCTTCTTTCAAATGTATCTGACAAACCTCTGGAGAGATAATTCACAAGCTTCCAAGGCAGTCCATTCCACTTTTGGATATTTCTTATTGTTTGGAAAGTTTTTCTGATATCAAACTCAAACTTGTCCCTTAGGATCTTGTGTCCATCACTTCTAATTGTGTCCTTTGGAACTAAGCAAAAGAAGTTGTGCCTTTTGTCTAATTGACAATCTTTCAGATACTTGAAGATAACCATCATGTCCCTCTCCACCAAATCTTCTCCTCTCTAGGCTAAATATATCCAATTGTTAATATCATAGAATCATGGCATCATCCCTTTAGAGTTGAAAGGGATTTTAGACATAGTTGGGTCTAACCACCTCACTTTACAGATGAGGAAACTGAGATTCATAGAGGTTATGTAATTTGACCAAGTTTACACAGATAAAAAGTGGCAAAGCTGAGATCTGTCTTACTTAAAACCCATTGCTTTTTCCACTGTCATGATGCCTCCCAGTTCTTTCAGCTTATTTTCACCATCCTGGTTAATTTCCCATGGATTCTCTCCAGCTTCTCAATCATTCCCAAATACCTTAGTCGCAATATCACCAGGGCAAAACAGAGCAAGACTATCAAGTTCCCAGTCCCATACACTAGTATCAGAAGCAAATCATTTCGAAGAGGAATTAGTCTTATTTTCCTTGAGTCTAGAGAGCAGACCTAGGAGCCATGGATGGAAGCAATGGTTTAAGAATAGTTTTTTTTTTGGGGGGTGAGGGGTGGGAGGAGGTTCCTAACTAGTAGAACTACCCTGAAGTAGTATGGGCTCCTTCAGAAGAGAGTGGGTTCCACTTTAAGAAAAGACTAAATGACTATTTACTGGAAAAGCTGTAGAATAAATTCCTTTTGAAGTACGGAGTTGAGCTCAGAACATGTTCAGAGGAAGGCCGTCAGAATGTGTGGCACCTAAGCATCAGACCATATACAGAACAGTTGAAAGAACTAGTATGTTTCACTTGGATTAGACAGCTATTGACATTCCTCCCAACTCTGAGATTGCATTACTGTGATTCTGGATAACTGTCATTCCCCCCCCCCCCCCCCCCGTTGTTCACTGAAATCCAGACTATTTGTAGGCTAGGCCTTTATATTTCTAGTACAGTACAGCTTCTCACCCTGGTCTAAGATAAGGCTGAGCTGTGTATGTTCTATATAAGTGCATTCATTCATTCATTCATCCATCCATCCATCCATCCATCCACTTATCTATCTCTCATCTATTTATTACTTTATTTAACTTTCTGAATACCAAGTCTAGCCTGTCCCATTTTTCCTAAAAAGTTAATCCCTCTATTTCTCTAATGCCACCCAAATATTTAAGTGCCTACTATAGGGTATCATGTGTTGCTAAAGGCTGGAAATACTGAAGGCCTTACCCTCAAGGAGTTTACAATTCAATATCTAAATGTTCTGTGCCTTTTCCCCCTCCCCTACCCCAGGCTTAGCTTATGTTTTCTCTCTGATCTATTATTCAGTTGAGAACCAAATCTATTCAATCCTTGTGACAGGGCCTTGAGGCAGCTCTTGTTTACTCATGAACAATTAATTCTTATAATCAATGTTAGCTATTAGCATATACAAACATAGTCATTTACCATTAGACACCTTGAGGCTACAGTTTAATCGCAGGACCAGAGTCATCTCTTTTAGTCTTTTTTTTTTATATCTGCTAGCAAAGAATCATTAAGGACTTTGAAGGATCTCTGAGTCAAAGAAGGAAAGGGAAGGAAACAAAAGAAATTAGGACCAGTAGATAAAGACAAAAATATCGAACCTTCCTGTTCCTTTGGGTTCTACACCAAATTTCTCTCCTCCCTCCTCCCCCTCTTCCCCTAACCTTTTGGAGTCTACAAATCTCTCAGCTTGAGAACTGTTTTCCCTATCTGCTGCCACGGAAGTAGTTGCACATTTTGCTCAATTTTCCCAAATGACTCTGAGCGTGACTCTAAGCTTTCTTGTTGGATTGATATTTGAGGATCAAGAAACCTTTGTTTTGGAGTGGGCCTCAGTGAGTGAAGAACTTAGCCTGTAGGAAACAAAATGATGCTATAGTGATCTCTGGTTCCCTTGACGATCCCAGTCACATGGGGAACAGATTAATGATGAAGAGAGAGAGGTTTACATGTGTGAGTATGATGTAGAACTCAAAGTTGCTTGGGAGAATATGTTCTTCCAATTTTTGTGGATATATAGGATATGAGAAATTGATTTTTTTTCTTGTAGAGGTATAATTTTTCCTCTAACTGCTTGCTTTCCTAAATTCTTTTCCTGTGACTACTCACAAGGTGTCAGGTTCAAGGCAGTTCCCTCAGTGATAGTTAACAATGTCAGTATCGCCTTGAAACTTCTAGGCCTTAGACAGAGTACAATGAGGGCGAGAGAGACAGAGACAGAGACACAGAGATTGAGAAAGAAAGTGACAGAGAGAGACACAGAGATAGAGAGACAGAGACAGAGAGCAAGAGAGTTTGAAATTATATGATGGTAGAAGTGATGTTAGTTAAGAAATCTAGAATTCTCTAGGAGAAGTCTGATCCAACAGTCTTTTAACATTGGATAAATGATTGAATCATTTTTCATGCTAGTTTCATAATTTGAAAAAGGACTTAAATAATAGCAAGGTGTACTTCTCCTGAGGATCAATGATAATACACATCCAAGGATGTGTTGACACATAACACATTCTTCTGGACATGCCTAAGCTCTATCAATCACTTTCCAAACCTTAAGCTCAATATAATGACAATTATCATGATCATCTTCATCATCATCTTCTTCATCATCATCGTCATTATCACCATCATCATCATCATCATACTTAAAGAGATTTGGAGATCATCTAATCTCAAACTTTCATTTTGCAAATTAGTGTACTAGGGTCAAGATAGGTGAATTGAATTTTCTAAGTAAAAGTCACAGAGCTACAAGTAGTAACCTATAAATAATAGAGCCAGAATTTGACCTCAATTCCTCCGACTTGAGATTTAGGTCTCTTTCTCATAAACCAAAGAATTTAGTTATATTCCACAGAAATAAGAAGGGATAACTGAGTTCTAGCTAGATGAAACATTTTACTATTTGTGGTAGTAGGTTTTTTGTCATTCAAGGGGGTTACTGAAACATGTTCACATGGTGTGAAGATCATGAGATAATACACCTAAAGTACATCATATACATTAGAACATTATATAAATATTAGCTATCATTATTGAGAATTTCCTAAAATTTAATATTGAAATAGGTAAGTTTATGAGGATATGAATTTCCCATCATGTGAATTTTTTTCTTTACAATCTGGTTACAACTTACTTCTTTTCCTCTTTATATATTTTTATTTATACTAGAGTCTCCAACCTACTAGAGTTTTTACTGTTCCTAACTAGTTTTTCTGTAATTTTGGGTAAACTTTTAAGAACAATATAAACTCCCTGGCTTAAAGTGAAAGATTAGCCCCATTGTTTTCTATCATTGCTTTGTTATTCGTCATTTTCAGGCATGAGATAGCAGTATAACTTTGGGCACCTTCATTCAGGGAAGTAATGACCAAATCTTATATCCTAGTTGGACAAGTACTTTGGACTGATGAACAGAAGAGGACAGAGCAAGGTGTACTTCTCCTGAGGATCAATGATAATACACATCCAAGGATGTGTTGACACATAACACACTCTTCTGGACATGCCTAAGCTAGTGAATTGTACTTTGTGCTTATCACTGCAGACAAGCCCCACTTCCCAAGATGCAGATTTTGGTTAGTTCTTGAATAGAATCCATGGTTCCCTGTCAACACGAATGGGCAGGAACAACAGATGATAAATCAATCTAAAATCTAAGTTACTAAAAGAATCCACAAGTTACTTTGTCTTATAAAAAACATAATGGAATAGCACATCAAATAAGATAATATGTATATTTCTGTATGTTTGGGTACCAACATAGAAGGTAAATTCGTAGTCCTGGCTTTTAAAAATATGCTTCCTCGTCTCTGAACAAATACAATACAAAAAAAAAAAGGCAGGTAACTTTGAAAGCCTTAAGATAATTCACTTTAAGTTACTTAGAAGCTAAAGAAAGTGGCTTGAGATGAATTTTTTTCCTTTGCTCATAATAGCCAATTTCACCACCTTTTATGAAATATGAAACCAAAGTGATATTTAGGTTTACCACACACAGCACTCTGTCACATTGAAAAATGTGAACGGACTACTCATTTGTGCCTGCTCGTTGCTAAAAGGCTTTGGCATTAGGAAGAGGACATAAAAGAGGCTTCTTACAACAAAGCCAGGAGTAAAAGGATTTGAATCACTTTGCAGTGTATTTCATCTCACAGGGAACAAAAAAGAATAATGTTTATAAGATTTTAAAATGAAGCCTAGTTTTGTGACTAAAATGTTGGACTTGGAATTAGAAAGTCTAGAGACAGCATCCTGCCACCAACATTTCCTATATCTGGCCTTGTGAAGGTCATCTCTGAGCCTCAGTTTTTACATCTATAAAATGGGGATAATAATATCTGAAATACCTCAATCAATCAATGTTCTCATGTGACAAAGATAATTACTTTTAACAATAATAACTAGGCATTTATATAGTACTTCAAGGTTTGCAAAGCATTTTACAAACATTGTTTGATCCTCACAACAATTCTGGGATATAGGTTCTATTATTATCTCCATTTTACAGATGAGGACACTGAGGCTGAGAGAGATTAAGCAGTTTGACTAGGGTTACATAGCAACAAGTAAGTGCCTGAAGCTAGATTTGAACTGAGGTCTTGCCAACTTAAGGTCCAGCCCTCTGTCCAGTGTGCCACCTAGCTGCCAACTTTTAAGGTGGATAGAGTAGTCAATAGACAACCACCCTTATAAGATTACAAAGCAAAACATATTAATATCAGAATTGTTACAGACACAGGAAGTATAAAAAGCAACGGACATAATTGCCACCCAAGATCAAAATTGTTCTTCCCCAAACTTACACTTTTGTACTCAAATGACTGGGTTGCTGAGAGACCAGTGTCTTCTTGTCAACCTACTATTTCAGAGAAGCCCATAACCTAGGACAGACTGATGAGATTAGGAAAGGATTTGCCCATCACTAAAGAAACACTGTTTTTTTTTTTTCATCATATCCTTAGAGAATTCTTCCAATCTCCCCCTCCTCCCCCTTTTTACAGATATATACAACTTATCTGTAGTCATGAAAAACAATACTAATTAAAGAACTAGTTAAAGGCGGTCAGTTTGTTATATAATATGATCATTTTAGTTTGTTGGTTTTATACCTCTGAAGTCACTAAAATTTTTCATGCCTCTATGAAGTAAAATATCACTTTCAGGAATTAAAAGTGAGAGGGCAACTCTGATATCATGTATAATGTGCATCTAATTATGAGAGAGAGAGAGAGAAGAGAGATGGAGAGAGAAAGATTGTGGGAGAGAGAAGAGAAAGAGAGAGACAGAAAGAGAGAGACAGAGATGGAAACAGAGGGAGAACAAAATTTTTATTGATTCTAGATAAGAGGACTTCTCTTTCAAGAGACATCAGTATCATTTTCTAGTTAGTAATTCTCCCATTAGAATGTAAACTCCTTGAGGGAAAGGATTATTTTTAGTTTTCTTTTGTACCCAGCACTTAGCATACTGCATGTTTAATAGTTATTAATTGATTGAGTAAATATTTATCAAGTGCGTGTTATAGGCAAGGAACTTGAGATAGTTCCCCTTCTCTTACCTTAAGGAAACTAAGCCTTTTTGTTTTTTAAATCGTATCAAAGGATCAGTCAACTCTACCCCTAATGGGAAGCCTAAGCAGGGCTAAGAAGGCACCATGGGTACCAGCACTGGTAAGACAGACTTGGTTACTGGTGATGCACTGTTAAAACTGCTTTCAAACCTGTTTACATTTTGTATTATGCCTTTTACAAAGTAATGACTAGGGCCCAAGCAAGCAATATTCTCTTCACATATTAGAGCTCTAAGCAAAGCAAGGAAAGTACAGATGAGAATTTGATGATATAATTTGGGTGGTAATGAGGTCATTGTTATTTCAAAGCTTATGGCCACTATAGCTATAAATCCAGCAAATAAATCTTACAAATAAGATGTGATAGTGAGCATAAAATAAGGGTGTGAAGAATTAACACTAATCTACTGGCAAATAAAAACCCTGCTGATCAGGTCACCTTTTTTATTTTTTTTAACTGAGGTTTATCATATGAAGTCATGGTGAGAAGCTAAAATAGATTAGAATCCCTGAATTACAGCTCTGAATTGAAGTAAGCGTGTAATTTAGGAGACAATTGCTATAAATGATGTCCAAGCTAAGCCTTCAAAATGTGCATGCAGTAGATCATTATATAACCCTGTAGACACACATCAATAGATATTGATGTATAACTGTTCCTTATACAATGTGTGTCTGTGTTTTTGAGCCAGGTTGTAGAAAACCTTTTAAGAACAGTTTTTATCAAGTCCTTTGTCTCTTAAAATCACTTAGATTTCCTTCTATATTCCTCTTATTCTTCTCACAGAGAGCCATCATTTATAACAAAGAATTTTTTTAAAAAGAGGAAGAAAATAAAAAATTAGTAAAACCTATCAATACATTGACAAAATCTGATGTTATATGAAATAGTCCTTTTCTGTGGACCTCCTGACTGTATACAACCCCTAACTCATATCTTTCCATTATAATTAAGGTCATTAAAAAACTATAACATTGAGGTTTGAATGTATTGTGGCTTTTGCTACTTCCATTGACACTAATATAATTGCCGTATTTCACCACATAATCGTTGCCACAGCATTATCATCGCACTCTGTTTTTTCAGTCCCAAAATTGGTTTGTGACCTTTCATATAATCATTGCATAGTATAATTCTGTTTGTCATGCCACTTAAAAGGCAAACAGAGCAGCAATGTACTCACCAGTGGCATATGAATATGCATTTATCTCTTGCACATTGTGAGACCCTAGCCTAGAATTCTCAGCCCATGTGTCTTGTCAGTATATTTCAGAAAGCTGACTTGCGTGGTTTGTTTAGAGCTCTGCTGTACTAATGGTATTGTTACTCAACCCAATGAAGAGCCGGGGGCCCGAGGGGAGCCATGAATAAGTCACGTGATGTGGTAAGACTTGCATCTTCCCAGTTTTAATGTATATTCACGACTAGTCTGTGTATCCTAATCTTGCACCAAAGACAGTTTAGTAATAAATGATTTTTAAGTAATGCTGGCACAATTTTTAAAAACTTCACATAATGGTCACACCCCATGTTTTTACAAAAAAAACAATTGGCATAAAATCTGCAACGGTTATGCGGTAAAATATGACACTATGCATATTGTTTCTTTGGCCCTGCTTACTTCACTTTGCATCAGTTCATTTGTCTTCCCATGTTTCTCTATATTCTTCATGCTCATTGTTTCTTACAGCACAGTAATGTTACATTACATTCATGAACCACAATTTGTTTGGCCTTTCCTCAATGGATGGATGGATTGACAGCTGTTTTTGTTTGTTTTAACAATTTGTTGTTACAAGAAGTGTTGCTTTGATATTTTGGTCTATATGGAAATTTTTTTTTTAATCACTAATATCTTTGGGACATATACCTACCAGTGGACTCTACCAGATGAGAAACTGAGGCACAGAGAGATTAAGTAATTTGCTCAGACTCACACAGTAAGAGTCTATGGCATGACTCTAACTCATGTCTTCTTGACTCTAAGTCCTGTGCTCTATCCAATAGCTGACCCTGCATCAAAAGGTCACTATAATAACTTTATTTACATAATTCCCAATTACTTTCCAGAACTGTTGTACTAATTCACAGCTTCAACAACAACAGATTAGTGTGCATGTCTTTCCATCCCCTCCCATACTATTTACATCTTTGTCAAATTGCTGAGTGTGAAGTTAAACCTTCTGGTGGTTTTTGATTTGTACTTATTATTAGTGATTCAGAGCCTTCTTTGACATAGCTGTTAATTTTTAATTCTTCTTTTGATAATTATTTATTCATATTAATAGTCTCATACTTATTAGGGAACATGTAGTGTTTTAAAATTTACAAGACATTCACAAACAACATTTATTTAACCCTCACAATAAACACAGGAGGTGGCAGGTTCAGGCATTCATAGCTTGGTTTTATATATGAGGAAACTGAGGTTCAAAGAGACTACATGTCTTTCCCATGATCTCAAAGCTAGTAATTGTTGGAAGCAGGACTCTAAGTAACAATTTTGGTCAGTGGAGCAAGCAGGTCTAAACATACCCTCAGGTTAGTTTGGAGAGACCCCAGGGTACTCTGAAGATGCTCCTGAGGAGGTATCAGACAATTTAGGAGCTAGAAGGAGCTCAGATGACATGACTGCTTGGAGTGAGGAGAAACATTGGGAGTGTAGAGAAGAAGCTCAGCATCTGGGAGCTTGCTTATTTAACCAATTATTTTTGCTAAATACCCAACACTTTCTAAAGTGTTGAAAGAATGAAAGTGCTGTCAAAATATAAAAGCAATTAATTTTAAAATTCTAGAATCCTTGAAAATTACTATTTTAAGCTTTGGGACCCTCAAGCAAAGACTCATTAAAGGAATAATTGAAAGTTACTCTCTCGACACCCAGTCCTATGCTCTTTTGCTTATATCATGCTGTCACAAGCACATTATTCACAAGGGTAGATTGTAACACATCTGCATGTATTTTGACTCTCATTGCTCAGGTGCTGAGTATTGGACTTTCTTTCTCTAATGACTTTGACTGCAAATACTTCCTGTCTAAGAGGGCATGAAAAGGTTGCCTGCTTGATCATCACTGGGTTCAAGCCCCTAGGATCCATTAAGTGACCCTACCCAGGTACCAGGTACTTTCTTATCAGTTTCTCATGTAGTTGCACTGTGATTACAAGGGTGATGATGATAATGATGATGCTGCTGCTGCTGCTGCTGCTAGGTCATCACCAGTAGAGGTTACGGAAGGATTATGCTCAACAAGCCCAGCTTTAGTGATTAGTGTACTTTATTCAAGAAGGAAATGGCAGAAACTATTCAACACACTGCTGTTGGCCACCAACATTTGGCACTTACTAAAAATTCAGTAAGACATGACCTGGTAGATAGAATTACACATCTGAAACTCTCCACCTTTAATGGACTGCAAGCTGACAAATTCTCATACTAGAAATATGTATCTCAAAATATCCTTGAGAAATGATCCAATATACCACTGGTAATGGAAAATTATTACAGATTGAACTCTTGTCTATAATCACAAGCCCTAGCATTAATTAAAAAAAAATAAGAAGAAAGTTTTTAATGGATACCAATAGACCAAATACTGAAGACGCTTTCAAAATGAAAAGACCTAGCAGAAGAAATTGATATTATGTGGGGGACAGGATAAAATATATCTCATTTACGTCATCCTGTTTGCTGCTAGAATTCAATTGAGGACTATGTTGGATCTATAGCAGATACTTTTATTGAACAACAGATAGTAGGTTTTTTTTTATATATCAGAGTAATATTTTCAGAACATTTCATATTAAAGAATAACAGGAGATTGACTTGTCAAAAACATATTTCTATGTCACCTTCCTATTTAATAAACTTGAGTAGCTCCCTCTTGCCCTAATAATAAAATATAGGACAGCTAGGTGGTGCAGAGGATAGAGCACTGGTCCTGGAGTCAGAAGGACCTGAATTCAAATCCAGCTTCAGACACTTATTAGCTGTGTGACCCTGGGTAAATCACTTAACCACCCCCCACCCCCACCAATGAAATATAAACTTCTCTAATTTAGGTATTAAAGCCCTTCACAGCCTGCCTCTTATTTGTCTTTCCAGCCTTGCTATATGTTATTCCTCCCCATACATTCACCAATCTAGCCAACCTGGTTTTTCTGTTTTTCATACATGGCACTCCATCTCTCATTTCTATGTCTACAGCTTACTCCCTCCTCAACATATCCTCAAATAATTTCTCTTTTCCTTCAAGATTCAGTTCAAGCATTACCTTTTATATGAACCTTTTTTCCTGAGCCCCCCAACTTCTAGTGCCCTCCCTGCCAAATTCACTTGTAGTTTATTATTTTGTATTTATTCACTTTATTTTTTTGCATACACACATACATGCATATATATACATACACACACACACACACACATACATATATGTACTTCTCTCTCCCTTTGGAAGGTAGAATCCTTTTAAATAAGATGTGTTTTATTATCTTTGTATTTCCAGCACCTAGAACAGTGCCTGTCAAATAGTAGGTATTTAACAAATGCTTCATGATAGATTGATGTCCTCTGAGTTGCCTTTTGGTTCTATTGGAGATATATAATAACTCTGATTTTAAGTTCATAAAAGAAGTAGAAACAAAGTTGTATAAGAAATCTGAGTTAAGGACATTATTACTTTAGAGCTAAAAGGGACCTCAAGAGCATCCTCATTTTGCAGATGTAGAAACTAAGGCCCAGAGAGTTGAAGTAACTTATCCAAAGTCATAGAGGTATTTTACAGCAAAATCGATATTTTGATCTCAGATTCTCTGACCACAGACACAATATTCTTTCTACTGCATGACTTTCCCAATGAGGGGTCAGGAAAGGCTCTATAAACATGTTAATATTTTAGTTGGAACTTTAAGGATGGGTCAGAATTCAATAGGAGGAGGGTGGATAGCAGTCTTGCCACAAGGAACAACACAAGCAGAATCATGTAAGAAAAATAAATGAGTCATATATAGAGAATAGAGAGTAGTCTATTTTGATTGGGTGTAAAGCAGTAAAAGGGAGTAGAAGCATGAGATAATGTTGTAAAGGAAGGGTGGTGTCGATTTTGTGAACTGAAGGATTTTAAATTTATTTGGTAAGTAGAGACCCACCTTTAAATAATGTTGTCCCACCACATTTGAGTGTCCTTTATTTGGATTGTCCCTTTGCCTCCCATGCATTAAAATATCCTATCCTAATTTTGCTGGCTTTCCATTGTCAGGCTGGGATATATAGGTAGCTGTCCAGCTCCTAAATACAATAACCAGATGCAAATTAGTAAACTTTGGTTGTTCTCTTCCTAGACTATCAGTTATTTTGAATGTATCAACTCATGGAATGCAACATCATTTTATTCAAAAGGTTGCTGTCCTTTCTCCATAGATCATAGATGACTTAATGGTGCACACAGCTGTATGTGAGATTTATGTCCATTTGTGGTTAGGTTCAATTTGGAGATTTCAGCAATCAATTTAGTGTGCAAGTTAATGGTACTTGAAATTTAGGTACTTCTGTCTCATAGTGCATGCGTTTATGTACATGAATTCTAATTTATTGTTAGCCCTTCTGACATCAACATTCTTGCTTAGGAACAATGAGATCTAAATGGCAGAGGAAATGCACATGCCAGAAGGAGCACAGTGGTCATTGTAGGAAAACATACTCTTTTCAAACTTGGGTTTCAAAAGACAAATACTTTAAATAATCTTGACAAGATTGGAAGCTGTGGTGGTAACAAGCAATTCTAAAGCACCCAATCAAGGTATTATCACTCCAAGTCAATGATGGTGAGTAGGCAAGCTCAGCAAACCTTAGCTTCATCTGCTGGTCCCCTGGCCTACAATTATAAGCTGGTTATCAGATTCTTGCATATTAGCTCTTGGGAGAATCAATTCTTTATAGACAACTTTTCCTCAATTTCCTTATGCTTTGGAGCTAGAGAGACTCAGGAGATTTTAGAGTTGGAAAGGATCTTTATAGATCATAAGATCCTTGATCAAGAGCTCAAAGAGACCCCAGAGACCATTATTCCAGCTCTTTTATTTTAAAGATTAAGACACTGAGGCCCTGAGAGGGAAAGAGACTTGTTTAAGGTCACATATGTGGTTCGTTGTGTATTTAAACACAGATTTTTTAAAGTACAAATCTAGTTGAACACATATTATTAAATTAACCATATTCTTCTCAACTATTGATTTTGATTTTCTTTTATTCTTCTTTCACTTGTCTCAATCTATCATGTACATTTTTATTGATTATACCCATGATCCACTAATGTGTGTATATGTGTATGTGCACATACTTGGTAGTATAGGAGATAGAGTTCTGGACTAAGTCAGGGAGGCCTAAATATGAATCTTGCCTCAAACATTTACTAGCTGTGTGACTCTGGGAAAGTCATTTAGCCTTTCTCTGTCTCAGTTTCCCCATGTGTGAATTGCATAATCCAATAGCACTTACCTCCCAGGGTTGTAAGAAGGATTAAGCAGCTTAATATATGTTTAATATGTTGTAAACCTTAAAGCACCATATAAATGTTAGCTGTTACTACATGTACATACATACAAACATTTACATATACATACATACACACACACACATATATATACATATATACATACACACACACACACACACACACACACACATATATATATATATGAATGTGTACAAGCTGAGATGTAGCATAATGTACTGGATAGAGGACTGTTATTGGCATCAGAAAAATTAGTTGAGGACGTGATTCTGACAAATACTTGGTGTGTGACCTTAGTCAAGTCATTTAATTTCTCAGTGCCCCAGGCACCATTTTAACATTATGAAGTATAGATGATTTGTGAATCCAAATTGGCATTATGAGATTCCATCCATTCAAGGTAGTTCCCTCACCTGTTGAAATTACAGATCTGGACCTCCCAAAAAACGATAAGAGGAGAAAAGAAAGGAACAAAGAAAAAAGTCTCCCTTTACCCATGCATACATTTATGTAGGCATATTCATATGATTTTTTTTTCTTTTTGAGATAGATTCTTTTCTATCTTTAATCCCTGTACTCTATACATTTTTAGTTAAAGGGGAAGAAAAATATTAAAACAATGGGCTAATAGATGAAATTTAATAGGGATAAATGTAAAGTCTTATACTTGACTTCAATAAATAAACTAAATTCACATAGAAAATGAGGTAATGATGTTTTGATAACAGTTTGTCTGAAAAAAAGATCTGGAGGTCTTAGTGCACTGCAAGTTCAATCTGAACCATTCTTATGCTTGATATGGCAGCTCCAAAGCTAATAGGATCTTGGGCTGCATTAAGAGAAGTACAGCTTCCAAAAAAAAAAACAAAAAACTGTAGGTGCCAATTACACTGTCCTCTGCCTTGGTTGGATTACACCTGGAATATTTTGTTTAACTCTGAAAGCCACTATTTAGAAAGGACATTGTTTAGATGAGGAAGATCTAAAGAAGAGCACCAAATAGAATGAAGTGTCTTGAGATCCACAAAGCCATATTAAGCTTGGAATGAGATAGTGGGCTGGATAGAACATAGTACTCAAATAGCAGCAGGAAGGCCTTGTTTCAAATTCTACTTCTGACAATAGCTGTGTTACCATATACAAGTTATCAGCTCAACAAACCTCAGTTTCTTGAGCTATAAAATGGGAGGAAAACATCCATAATACTTACCTCACTGGGTTGGTGTGAGGCTCAAATACAGGACTTTAAGGTTCTATTTAAATATTGGTTATCATTATTGGTTGAAGGAATTGATGATGTTTACCTAGGAGAAGAGTCAGAGAGCACATTATATTCTTCATATATTTAAAGGGTTATAATGTGAAAATTGTTTGGTTTTGACCTAGAAGACATTTAAACCTCAAAAAAGCAAATTGAGACTTGGTGTGACTTTCTAACAATTCAAACTGTCTAAAAGTGGAATGGACTACTTTGGAAGGTAAGGGGTACCCTCTCATGGAAGTTCTTCACAGGCTAGATGACTGCTTGTTGGATATGTGGTAATGGGCATTCTTTTTCAATTATGAGTGGGACTAGAATGCCTTTGAGGCAAGTTAATTGGCAAAGCCGATAGAGTGCCATGCCTAGAGTCAGGAAGACTCATTTCCCTGAGTTCAAACACTTATTAGTCATGTGATCTTGGGCAAGTCACTTAACCCTGTTTGCCTAGTTCCTCATCTTTAAATGAGCTGGAGAAGGAAATGGCAAACCACTCCAGTATCTTTGCCAAGAAAACCCCAAATGGGGTCACAAAGAGTCAGACAAGACTGAAAACAACTGAACAAAAAGAATGCCTTTGAATTTCTTCCCAAGTCTAAAATTCTATGAATTTTCCATGTCAAGGAAAATTCTGAATATAAGAAAATGCTTGATAAATGTTAATAAATAAATAAATTCTTAATAAATGTTAATAAAAATTCTTAATAAAAAAGAAAATAATTTATAGGTTCATCATGCTTTTTCCCCTTCTAATTCTGAAATTAGAAAAGGTAAAGCAATTTGTCCAATAAATGGAGGAGTTGAAAATCAGATTAAAGTTTCCTGACTCTGACTCTAGCATCCTTTACACTACAGCCTCCTCCTTTTATCCTTTGCTGCTGTAGAGTGAACGAGAATCCATCAACAACACTTTATATGCCACCACAGAAAAGGGAACCAACAGGAAAGAAAACACAGAGCTACATGGTTAACCCTGAGTTGGGAGTGGTATCACACTCTAATCAGTTACTCTGAGTTTCATGTTGCCAATAAATAACCATCAAACAAAAATCTTTCCAGAATTAAAGCATATATAATAAGTAACAAATGAAATGTATAGACAGGATCTGTATGTACAGCTTTCCAGCTGGGAAACCACTAGTACTCCCTGCTGTACTGTGTATTGAATTTTTGAGCTGTAATGAGTCTTTCAGTAATTGATAATTGAAAATTCCCATCTGATAAATGGTCTCTGAGGATTCCCAGATCAGCTGGTCCTTCTCTAGTAGTAAAGCGAGGGAAGTGAAAGGGACACACATATAATGCCTTTTATGTGCCAGGTATTGTTCTATATACTTTTACAAATATCTCATTTGATCCTCACAACAACTTTGTGAGGTAGACACTATTCTTCTCCTCATTTTGTAGATGAGGTAACTGAGGTGAAAAGAGGTTAAGTGACTTGCTCAGGGTCACACAGCTAGTAAATGTCTGAGATCACATTTGAACTCAGGTCTTCCTGATTCCAGGCCCCAGTGCTCTATCTACCACTTGCCTCATAAGGAATCTAGTTGCAATGTAACTGGTCATTCTCAGTAAAACTATGCATCCTTTCTTTCTGGTTAGTTTTAATAACTACCTCCCAAACCACAATAGCCCTGTATTCATCTGCTAGTATAAGTGATACAAACAAACATAGAAATAAAACTCTTTGGGGGCCCATATTGAACATTGCTATAGGGTAAGGTTTTAGGATTATTTTAGTAGTTTTATATTAGTCCTTTGGGTCTCTGAAGCTGCCTTGTAGGTGGTAAAATGACAAATTACAGATGGTTTATGAAACTGCATTGGTTCCAAGGGTGAAGACAGGAGACGTCAAGCATAGCATAGGTAGCAGTTTGATAATATGTTTCCTAATTACTCAACTTATTTCTAAGTAATAAATTACTCAACTTATTTCTAGGTCCATGGGACTTACAACAGCAACCATAAACCATCGGGACAGCATAGAAAAAAACTGTGTAGAGACATTGGCATGGTTTTTTGTTTTTGTTTTTTTTTTTGGTCATATAAGGTATAAAAAGACAACCCCTTCAGACTTGAGAGCTATCCCACTGCTGAACCAGGCAACCTACCCTTTTGATCATATCTATTTAAGTTTGGGAATAAGTATGACTATATATGCCTAAAGCAGAGCTATGCTTTTGTTAAATATCCTTAACATGCTATTGTTAAGTAAACTTCAGGTGTTTTTTTCCCCCTTAAATGTTAGATAGTCTGTAAGTTTCTCATTTCCTTCTAGTTCTTGGTCTAAACCATTGAACTGGTCTAAATTAGGCCTGGTTCAGAACACTAAGCAAATGAAAGTACATACACATTAAATATATACATACATGTATTTCCTTGGGGGATAGTTCCCAAACTTTCTTATAGCTTTGTAAGGCATTATTTTCTTAAAATACAGGGAGCATTTATATAATCAGCTATTTATAAGAATCCTAAAAGGGGTTGCTTGAGCAGGGATGCTCACTTGGAGCTACAGGCTGGTCATCCAAATCTTGGTTGTCTGCCATCTCTGAACATATCCAAGTGGATGCAACATGTTTGAGGTGAGAAGACAATGTTCCCAGAATTAGATGCACTCATTGACTTTAAGGATCCCGTAAGGATACTTAATTTTGTGAGTGTGAGTACTACTACTACTGATGCAAATAATAGTAGCTGGTTTTCTAATGCCGTGGAAGCTCAAATGTGGCTGGGTATTCCTCTAGCTGTACTCATGACAGCTGCCTTCATGTATTTGAAGAGCTGTCCCTTGAAAGAGGGATGAAAATGTTTTCCTTGGCCTCAGAAGGCAGAATATTTGTTGGAAGATGGAGAGAGGCAGATTTCATCTTGAAGTAAAAACAAACAAACAAAAACAGTTCCTAACAATTAAAGTTATCTGCAAATGGAATGGGCTGCCTCTGCAGGTTGAGGGTTCCACTTCTCTAGAGGTTTTTAGGTAAAGTCTGAGTGAACACTTATAAATAATGTGATAGGAGGAATTTTTTTCTGCAGGCATAGATAAGTTTAGATAGCCTCTGAGATCCGTTTCAATTTGGATTCTGTGAAAAAAAAATCATCACCTGATGACCAACATGTTTGTGAGCTTCTTTGAAGGTGCTTAAGTTAGTTTTCCTTACTTGGCCAGAATTCAAAGCCTTTTTCACTGTGGTAGAATTTGCCAGTTTGCTTCTCATGATTAGACCAAGTTTTTTTTTTTAAATGGTTGTTGTTGTTGTTTAGTTATGTTTGACTATTTGTGAGCCCATTTGGGGTTTTCTTGGCAAAGATACTGGAGTGGTTTGCCATTTCCTTCTCCAGCTCATTTTACAGATGAAGAAACTGAGGCAAATAGAGTTAAATGACTTGCCCAGGGTCACACAGCTAGTGAGTGTCTGAGGTCATCTTGATATCATGATGGTGTGAGAGATGATCTCTCAGAAGTGAAGCCTCCTGAAAGAGTTAATAGTTCTTGTTAATAGTTCTCACAAAGGTCAGAATTAGGAGATCACTGGTCATTTGGAGAGAGCTGTCTCAGTTAAATGAAGAGAATGGGAGGAAAGAAATTGGAGGCACCTGTTGTACATGGCCTTCTTAAGGAATTTAATTGTATTGTAGAAACACACTCCCTTCTGACCTTGTCAACACCCCCTAGACCCTGTTTTAAAGCATGTAGCAGAAAGAATAGTCCTACCCCCAACCTAAACTGTTTACCCTTGCAAGACTTTCCGCCTTTTCTTGTCTCTGGGCAAACTTGTGTAACCGCCTTTGTTCTGTGATGCTGGGGAAGATTTCTGTGAATAGATTGTGCCCCCTGAAGTCCAGCCAATAGGATAAGGGGAAGGGGGTTAGGAAGGAGAAACTCGCAGTTAGGGTATAAATAAGCCTTGCTTTCTGTAACCAACTTGTACTCATGATGTGGTCTAGAAGTTAGGGGTCCTGGAATCCCAAAATCATGACACCCGGGTCCTGCCCTAAAGAATTTGACACAAGCCTTCTTGCAGCCAAAAACAAGGTTTATTGAATATCTGCCATATTAGCTAGACTCTTAAGGAATCTAAGCATCTATGGGCTATTGGCTAGATTCTAAGAATCAGAGCATCTTAATGGAGACAAGATGGACTTTATACACAGAAAAATTGTGGGAGGGATCTAGGAGTGGCCAAATAGTCCATGAGGTGATAGAATTACCAAGGGTGGGAAGTGGCCTGGGGCCATAGGGAGGCAAGACTATGGAGGGGAGATTGGGTGTAGCCACAGTGAAAGGCCAGTTGAAGGGATTATAGCCTCAGGTGAATGCCAGAGATTTGGCCATGTGGGAAAATCCAGGGTTTTTCCTTTCTGGGGCCCAGATCCCAACCCCATCACTCCTACTCCCTGACTGATGCCATTAGGGCAACGAGGGGCGATACCCTTTCTCATGAGAAAGCAATAAACTCCTTTCTGCTTTCAAGGTATCTAAGTCTTTGTTTTTAATTTGAGTAGTGGTCTCTGTCCCACATAATGGAATATAGGGAATTAGGAGTTTGAGAAAAGAGAGAGAAAAATTCAAAAGCAGACACAAGTCTGAGACTCAATATCTTTACTGTAGGGACAAACTATCTTCACTAGAAACCTGAGGGCACCATTACACTGTCTTGTTACCATGATCTATATTCATAATGATTGTTCAGAGAAGCACGGTGGGATAGCAGATAGAGAGCTAGCCTCTGAATCAGGAAGAACTGATTTCTCTCTCTCTTTTTTTAAGCTTTTACAGAGCAGTATTTACTTTAGAGGTATAACAACAAATACATAGATGTAGCCTCTAACACATGGGGTATAATCTATCCTCTCCTCCCCACCCACATCCCACCCCATACCTCCTCAGTCTCTGGGGAGAAGAGGATTAGTTTCATAGCTTATTTCACTTCTTATATAGCAAAGTCCCATTTCCAATCCCAAAACCCACCTTGGCCTTGAGTCTCAAGTACCTGGCTTCTCAGGACTTCCCTGCCAAGCTGACTAGCTGCAAGGATTCCCCCTGGAATCCTAATTCCAGGGCTGTGTTAGCTCAAACTCCTGGGTCTATAGGGATTACCACCTGCACCTGAAACTGAGGGCAAATGAAACAAAACAAAAACAGAAACACCCCAAGCCACAGGCCTAAAAAGAGAAAGGGACCTTCCACCCTCACCAATTCAGTCCAAAATGCACCAGCACTTAGAGTTAACCTTCACCCAGACAGAAAAAAGAGCACTCAGGGAAAAAAAAAAAAAACAAAGAGACTTTCTGAGTTTGGCATTTTTAAAGACACACCACGTTCTGGCTTTACAACTCATCAAGGGAAACAAGTGGAAACACTCATGTAGTAGAACATGAGATATCTTCTCAGAAGCAGATACCCTGGCATTTTCAAAGTACTATCTCCATTTTAGGTGATCTGGAAATGCTCAAAGTCCCCCTTACACACACAGAACATACAAATTCAGGAAACCTGTGCTCACAGTAGACATAGAAGGAACTCTCATGCTTTAGATGCTGCAAGGCAACCTATGTCTTTTTGTTTGTTTTGTTTTTCAAAACAAAAACAAACATGACAATAATGCTTTGATATTTGGTGGGTGTATCTAATCTCATCAGTATGGTTACTCCAACCACAGATGCATTATGAAAATCCTACATGTTTTCTGACTTTATCTGGTTCTTATCCATATTTTCCAAAAAGTCATCCAAAAAGGTTTTACATGACATGTCTTCTTTGGATATGAATATATCTTTCCATGACTTTTTCTCCCCTTTCTGACTGAATCATCTTCTTTTCCAGTCACATGTGTCTTCAATAATGTAGTTTTGATCATTTCTTCCTCTCGAGTAATAGTTTACAATCTTACCATGTGCATATTCCCACAATGCATTTTTCCATTGTTCTTGGGGAGATGTTTTATAAAGTTGTCCTTCAGTACTATGGAACGTGTCCTGAATCTTTTTATGCTTCTTTTGAGTCATATATTTGAAAGTCAAATTTTCTATTCAACTCTGATCTTTTCATAAAGAATGCTTGAAAGTCCTCTATTTCATTGAATGTTCATTTTTTCCCCTGAAGGATTATACTCAATTTTGTTGGGTAAGTGATTCTTGGTTGTAATCCTAGCTCCTTTTACCTCCAGAATATTTATTTCATGCCCTCCAGTCCTTTAATGTAGAAGCTGCTAAATCTTGTGTTATCCTGATTGTGTTTCCACAATACTTGAATTGTTTCTTTCTGGATGCTTGCAATATTTTCCCTTTCAACTCTGGAATTTGGCCATAATATTCCTAGGAGTTTTCCTTTGGGGATCTCTTTCAGGAGGTGATCGATAGACTCTTTCAATTTCTATTTTACCTTCTGGTTCTAGACTATCAGGGCAGTTTTCTTTGGTAATTTCTTTAAAGATGATATCTGGCCTCTTTTTTTTTTGATTATGGCTTTCAGATAGTCCAATAATTTTTAAATTATCTTTCTTGGCTCTATTTTCAGGAAGAACTAATTTCAAGCCCTGACTCTGATACATATTAACTATGTGACACTAAGCAATTCACTTCAAATCTGTGTCTCAGATGACTTTAGGGATCATTGGATCCAAGATTTAGAGTTGAAAGGAATCTCAGAGGTCACCTTACCCAACCCCTTCATTTTACAAATAAAGAAACTGAGGCTTATGGAATGTAAATGATTTGCCCAAGGTCGCACAAGTAGTTAGCATCAGAAGCAAAATTTGAATTCAAGTTCTGTGACTCTGATCCAGTGCTCTTTCCCTTCTTGCTCATTTGCATCAGTATAAAGCATTTTCTGACCCAGAATGAATGAAATCATAGATCTCCCCACAGAAAAATAAAGAAAATTCACTTCAACTCAACCTACCTTACTCATCAACTATAAATAAATCAGCCAAAATATATTAGCCGCCTGCTATATGCATAGATAAGAGATGGATGTCTTGTGTTTTCCATTAGTACTAATGTAATAACAGAAGGTCTAGAAAAAAAAATCAACCACAATTTTGGGTGAATCCCTAATGAAGGATTTCTGGTAAATCATGGACAAGACTCTAACAGAATGAAAAAGAATAGCTGGTGATCAGCTCCACTGGGCAGAGTACACACAATGGTAAGATCAAAGATGCACTGAAATATTGATTTCTGTATTCTAGGAGTACAAAGACGAAAACAAGATGGTCAAGGAGTTTGTTGGGGAAGGGGAAACAACACATTCATATAATTTAAGTATGTGATAACTGGAGTATGGAATGCTAATGACTCAGAACTTCAAGGGAGGCTTCTTGGAGAAGCTGGTCTCTGATGAAAGTTAAAAATTCTTAGAAATGGAGAGGAGTAGGGAATACATTTCAGGAATGGGACACAATTAGTTTGAATACATGGAAGCAAGAGATGGAATATCATTTTGAAGAGTTAATAGTTAAAAGATCATAGATTTAGAGTTGGAAGGGAGCTTAGAGGTTCTATATAGTAGTCCAAGCAACTTATTTTCTAGATGAAAGATAGGGCAAGAGAAACTCAGAGACTTGCCCACAGTTACCCAGACAGTAAATGGCATAGCCAGTTCCTCTGACTCCAAATTCAGCATTCTTTCCACTGTGGCATTTTGGAAAACAGAGACTAGAAGCAGAGAAGTCAATTTTAAAACTTTCATGCTAGTCCAGACCAGAAAAATGAGGGATTCAACTAGGGCACTGACTGTGCATGGAGGGAAGGGGCTAGAAAAAGGATGTTGTGGAAGTAGTCAGTAGTATTTGGCAACTGATTGAATGATGGGGGTTAAAAAGAATTAAGGTTGACTCTTAAAGATATGAACTTGGGAGAGTGATAATTCATTCAATAGAAACAGGAAAGCTTATAAGAGGGTAAAATTTAAGGGGGGAGATTCTAAGTTTAGCTTTGGGCATAGAATTAAGAGCATTTTGTTCTGTGTCCTCCATTTTGAAAAAGCAGGGATGAGTGTAATATGTTTTGGATAGATTTCCTTTAAAATCATTAAGATAAGAAATGCTTGGTGTGTAAAAGGATAAGCTTCAGTTAACCTGGAAAGTATATTTATATAGAACTACTCATTTCCTGATAATAGCAAATAAATGAAATTTTAGTGCATTTGATCAAAATTTAACTAGTTTAGAAACTCCCAGAGTTAATATATTTCTTACTATCTCTCCACCACTCAGGTATTCTACTTAGATGGGCCAGTTCATAGTACAGGTAAATGCTTGTGAAAAGATTCTGAAGGTTCCCACAACCATACTTCCTGATGCCCATTTGGAGCACGTGATGCCTCTTTCTTCTTTTAACATGTAGTTAAAACATTTAACTTCTCTATGGGCTATGTAGGCTAGTACATTATTCCTGCCCCCAGCTCATTATTCATCCCCATGCCACATGGGTGCATCACAGATTGTTGTATGAACTGGAGTCGCTACTTGCCAATTACTATCCTCTGCTCCTAGCTTGTATGTCATTCCATTCCTGATGTCTTACCTTGACCTGAATTTCCACCATTAGTCATTACTTTTAGTTAGAAAGTGAAGATGGGACCATGGCTGTTGTATTCACGTTCCTTGGAGGTCTTATTTCATCTCTCTATCTCCATATTTTCACATAATAGGTGCTTATTAAGTGTTATTTAATTTAATTTCATCATCAGAAGTTTGATATTAAATATATATGTGATCTGAAAGGGAAGGGAGGAGACCCTGGGGATATCCTTGAATTTTCTCCCATTAACACGTTAGTACACACAAATTTATCAGATTATGCATGAATCCACACGAAAAACATAGAAAGCTTCACTTCTGGGAGATGTGTGCTATAGTCAATAGGTTTCCAAGGTATTTTTTTCATCATTTGTTGTTTTATTTAGACTTGTCATTGTAGGGCAGTAGCCTGCAAAGTGGAGGCTTGGACACTTAGGGGCATATGATCAACCAATGGAAGTGTGGAAGACAGGTTTATCTCATTCTCTTTGTGGCTGTTAGCCAGTCCTGGGACTTGACTCCAACTAAGGCATATCTATTTCTATCCTTCAACATTCATTTTTCTGCTGCATCCTTCTATACAAACTCCTGATCTCCTCATTTATAAATTGAACATTAATCCTTCAGGACAATTATTGCCAACCCAACTGCCACCCAAAGCAGCTGAGAAGGTTCCATTGGGAGAATCCTGACCCTGCTTCTTGACCTCCAGATCATCTGTTGACTGTGGAAGAGATTGCTTAGATGTTGGGTTCTGTACTTTGGAGCAGTGCCCAAAGATTAAGAGTCCTGTTTGCCATTTTCCTTTTTCATTTTGTTTGGAAGAGAGTCCCACAGGTAAACAGACATGGATGGATTGTAATTTGGATCAAATATCTCATTACATTATCTCTTCCCAACCCCCAAACATATCCATCTTCCAAACTGCATTATTGGCAACGATACCAACCACTTTCTGGTCATGTTCTAGTCTAGTTTTGACAACTTCAGTGTCATTTTGGATTCGTCATTTTCCCTCTTCCTATCAACAAATTTAATCAGTCCCCAAATCATTTTAGTTCTACCTCTGGTTACGTAGTCAGTCAGTCAACTAGCATTCATTAAGCTCTTACTATATGCCAGGCTCTCTACTGAATTCTGGGTATACTAAGAGAGGCGAAAACATGGCTTCTGCCAAATTACTGCAGTTTTAGTCTTACAGCTGTTCTCTTTTCTTTATTTACAGAATGTTATACTATTTGATCCCTCTAACAAGTTTTTAAGGTCAGCAAGGCAGGGATTATTTCCATTTTTCAAACTCAGCCCAAGAATTCAATTCAATTTGATAAGCATTTATTAAGCCCAAAATTTGTCCAAGGGAGTTACAAGACCTAGGAAATACAAAGACAAAGTTGAAAAACTCCCTGACAATTTGGGAGATTGGATGTCAAGCTTGGAGACTAGCAAATAAGTAAGTTTGCTTGAATGTAGAGTGCACTAAAGAGTGTAATCTGTGAAGGGGAGTACTTTGAAATAAGTCTGAAAATGTGTGCTGCTGAAAGATCTTGAAAAGCTATAAATTTCAAAGGGAAGAGTTTTCTGTTTTAAAAATATATTTATTTTTATCCTGAACTTAAAAAGATCATTTCCATATTATAGCAGAATAAAAAAAATTTAAAAATTGAACAAGAAACCAAGTCTCCATTTCATCCTATTTGCTCTTTTAGGAAGTATTTAATAAATTTCAGACATTACTTTCAAAGCTGTCCTGTTTGTCTGTGGTTCCTTCTGTCTTCTTTTGTGCATTTAAAAAAATATTTCACTGGTCCTCTTTAAAAAAAAAAACAAAACTCTATTGGTGATCTTTTTTTCTCCTTCAACCCTCCCCCACCATTAGAAATAGAGGAAATACCCACATAACAAATAATCATAATCAAATATCCCAATCCATCCCATTCTGCACCTTGAGTTTATCAATACTCTATCAGGAGGTGGGTAACATGTTTCATCATAGATCCACTGGATAAATGGTTTGTAAAATTGTTTTGATTGGATTGTCTCAGAGTTGTTCTTCTTTATAATGTTGTTGTCATTGTAAACATTGTTCTCTTGGTTCCACTTATTTAATTCTCTATCCATTCATAAGGATTCTTTGAATAATCTGTTTTGCCATGTTTTTGACGCAATAATATTCCATTCCCTTCATAAGTCCCACTTTTTTCAGTCATTCTCTAATTGATAGGCATCCTATTATATTCCACCTCTATGTTTTTTTTTTCTATTGCTTCTTGCTTTAATCCTCCCTTCAAGATCATGAAGGTTGTTTTGATTGTGATTATTCCTTCCCTGGGATTATACTCCTTCCCTGTCCTCACTTGATACTTGTTGAATTTTGTATTTCTACATGAAAAAAAAAATCATCTCTCTCTCTCTCTCTCCAATCTTCCTTTGTCTCTTTTAGATAAGATTGAGGTTTATTGGATGTCTCTTCCTCATACCCTTTCCTCCACATCTGTGTACTCCTCTCACATACCCTAACAAACAAAATTCTTCTTCCTCCTTTCTATACTAGCCTATTCTTTTTACCCTCCCTTCCCTTTACTTTCTTAAAACCCTCAGAACAAAACCAGTCCACCCACATATCCTCTATTTTTCTTACTTAACCCCCTCAAATTCCCTTTGATGATGGGAAAGATTCTGACAGGACACTTGTTTCTTGTTACACTTTCCCATCCCCTTATAATGTCAGTACTAATATATCAAGCTGTCTCTAACAATATCATTTGCCCTATATACACCCTACATAAAAGTCAACCATTATTACTATTAATGAAATCCATAATAGAAATTGTATTGCATGACAATTAGGAGCTCCCAGATTAATGGGAGAGAGAACATGCAAACAACCATGTACAAACAATTTATACAAGATAAGTTGGAAATGATCTCAGATTAATGAGAAAATGACTCTTGCTGAAGGTGGGGCTTTAGCTGACACCTGAAGGAAGCCAGCAAAGCCAGGAGATGGAGATATGGAGGGAGAGAGTTCCAAACATGGGGGATTTAATGATCTTTGAAGTCTCTTCGAACTCTAAATCTGTGATCCTATGATCCAGTTCAATCTTATAACCAGAAAGTCTACAAGGTGTCTTCCAGCTATAAATCTATGATCTTTGACTTTAAGTTCCTCCTAATTCAACTGAATTAGACATCTAACAGTCCTTTTTTATTATAACCTCCATCTCAGACAACAAATCCTCTAAAAGAATTACAAATTTTCTTCATGAAAGCTCATCTGTGATGCTCCAACCTGGAATAGAGAGATGACTCCGGAGTTCTTAAAGGTTGTACCAATAGTGCATGAGCTATGGCATGTCCCACTAAGTTGAAAAGCCTTCTCCTAAGAGTGTGATGGTAGAACTATGTGTTGTTGTGTCTGGCCTCCAGTTTGCTTTTGGAACGTGAATTAAGCAGTAATTCGATGACCCACTCATAATTAGAGCTTCCTAACTCTAAATACATGGTTCAGTGATCTTGTCCAAAAACCACCTTGGGTCAATTCAGAGAGGTGTTGAACTACTTCTAGTGATGATACTTCTAATTTGTTGCCTTTTAAGGCAGCTCATTCAATTGTTGGCTATTACTCATTATCAGATTCTTCTTATTCTGAACTACAATCTTTCCCCCTCTTCTTTGCACACATACCAGCAGAATTGTGAAAAGAATAAAAAATTTGTCTCCTCCAAAAGACAATAGCTCAAATATTTGATGACAAATATTGTGTCCCCTTAATCCATTTAGATCTTTCTTCAGGCTAACATATCCAGTTCTTTGAATCCTGACTCACATCACTTCATTTCTAGCCTCTGCACAATCCTGGTTACTGTTCATTTTATGCCACTGTTAAAAAGCTATAGAACTAGTTTCAGAAGAACCTAGAAAGACTTGCCAAGCAAAGTAAGCTGAACTAGAAAAATGATTTACACAATGACAACATTGTAAATAAAAAAATAACTTTGAAAGACTCAAGAACTCTGATTAATGCTATGACCCAACCATGACTTCAGAAGACCAATAATGAAGCATACTACCCATGTCTTAACAGAAGGTTAATAAAATCAAGGTAGAGAATGATGCATGCACTTTTTGACATGATAAATGTCTGAGTCTATGTTACTTGAATTAGTTTATTTGTTATGATGATTGTGTTTTTCTCTTTTTCACTTAGGTAGAAGTATTTGAGGGGAGAAGGTACCTAGTGATGGTACTCTCCCCCCACCCCAAAGAAGAAAATAAAAAAAAAAGTGATTGAAGCTTTTAAATGAATGGACAGAAGAGACCTGAAGGAAGTTCAGAAGGAAACAAAAACAAGCAGGACAGTTTGAAAGTAACATGTTGAATTTTTAATATATTTTTTAAAAGCAAACTGTATGTAATAGAGATTTAGGGTTTCACATATATTTCTTTCTGAATTTTTGTATGAAAATATCTTTTTTAATGTTTAAGATCAGAATTTTAACGGATATTGTTATAGGAACATAACACCATAAATTTAGGCCTCTTCCTTCACTTTACAGATGAGAAAAATAAGGCTTGGGAAAATAACCTATCCTTGGTTACACAATGAACAAGTGCTAATTTTATAATTCAAACAGTCAGGCTTTAAAGGGTTTTTAACTAGAAATGAATCCAATTTCTTGTATTAGCATCCAATTTTAATTTGACATAATTTGGTTAACTTTGAAAACATAATTTGATCTGATGCTTAAATTGGTACATGTGAGTGTGTCAGGAGAGGGAATGGCAGACCAATACATACCCTGGAACCAGTTTGCAAATCTATTCTGCCTCAGTTTACTCCCTATTTCACCTCAATTCACTGTATGCCCAATGTCAGACCATTGCTAAATATTCAGTGTCCTCACACTTTTAAAGTTAAAACCCACCACACTTTTTCTTTTCTTTTGTTCAATTTTCCTTTTTTATTACATTAATAAACATCAGGAAATATGAACATTTTCCTATGCAAAGAATCAAAAAAGAGGATTGCATATGAAGTCATGAATCTCCAGCATGTACAACTTATTTTGGTTGTTGTTGCATATTTCAAATTTGCCATTGTAGTTCTAATGCCATCTCACTTATTTTTGCTTCTATTCCTGGACTTTTTTTCCTGTTCTCTCTTGTTTATTTTTAATATGATTCATTTTCATTCCATTCTTGCTTTTCATTTTAAAGTATTACTGTTCCTAAAACTCACTGCCCCTTAACTTTTGCTGAAATCTGTAAATCTCATTTTTCAATTGCATTCCATCATTTTTTTTTCAAAGAAGTAGAAAGCATGATGGGCAGCTAGGTGGATCTGGGATCAGGAGGACTTGATTGCAAAATCCAGCCTCAGATACTTACCAGCAGTGTGACCCTGGATAATTTGCTTAACCCTGTTTGCCTCAGTTTTCTCATCTGTAAAATGAGAAGGAAATGGCAAACCACCCCAGTATCTTTGCCAAGAAAATTCCAAATGAGGTCATGAAGAGTTGGACAACAACAGGAAGCATGAATCATCATCAGTTTTCCAGGGTTGTTCTTGGTCATCCAGTTGATCATATTTTGTAAGTGTATCACACTTGTTTTCTAGTACAGTGTTATAGTCATGGCATAATTAGTTCTGGTTCTGCTTGATTGACTCTGCATCAGTTCATACAAGTCTTCCCTTCTCCAGAAGGATCTCTGACTCTCTCCTTCTCATCATTTCTTATTGCACAATAATATTCTATTACATTCATGCCATGTTAGTTGAAGGACATCTGTTTTATTTCCAGTTCTTTGTTATAATGAATAGTTTTGCCACAAATTTTATATACATTGCCTAATATATAATACAATAAATATATATGTATTTGTGTGTGTGTGTGTGTGTGTGTATGTGTGTGTGTGTGTGTGTGTATGGGTGTCCTTTGCCTCTTTATTTGATTTCCTTGGTTTATAGTAATGGCATTTCTGGGTCAAAGGGTAAATATATGATTTAGTGACTTTTAAGGTATATTTAAACACCACTTTCCAGAATCATTGAGCCACTTTACAGCTCTATTAACAATATACAATCTCTCAAACAACTGTCATTTTCCTACTTTTGTCACCTTCATTAATCTGACGGCTGCTTCAAACTTCTTCAATTTCTATTAAGAAATTTTGAGAATTTTTTTCATATAGGTGTTGACCATTTGGGTTTCTTCTTATGAGAATTACCTGATCATATCGTCTAATCATTTATCTATTGGGGAATGGCATTTGGCCATTAGCTGGCTGATTGGTTGGTTGGTTGTTGTCCTTCATTCTCAAAGAGGACCAAAATGACATCACTATGCTGGAGTCAGGTTTCAGTGCTTCTGACTGTGGCTGATCAGACCAATATGAACTCAGAATGCTCTTCCACAGGTCAGGCACAAATAGTTCACGTGAACATTTGGCGTGGATTCTACTGCAGAGTGGGACTCCCCACCTGCCGAAGTAATCAGGCCAGGGTTGGGTAAGCAGACATTTTTAGGGCACCTTTTCTACCGCCTTCCTCACACCAGGAGGTCAGCAGTGTGATCCTTAAAAGGCTGCTCAGATACTCAGGCCATTACCAAATCCCACTGCAGCTTCCAGTGAGAAATGATGCTGTGGCTTGGGATGCCTGATTGTGACTAAAGCTCCCAGTGTATTCGCACCTGCTGCTTCATCACTTGCCTGTCGCCAGAGGGCTTTGAGATAGGTGAAATGGTAAAATGGTAAAATGGTATGGGTGATATCTTTCGATTTGTGCATAAATTGGATTTAAATGAGGCAGAATTGCACGAAGTCATTAGTCTCACTCTCTCCTCCAGAGTCATCACAGTCCAGTGGCAGGACAGAATCAAGATGACTGGTTATGGCTTAAGATGCAGGGGATGACCTTGGCGTCTTCGATGTCCAACCAAGCTCTAAGCACCTGCTTCAGCTGCTTTTGTGGCCATCGGCGGAAATTGTTCTCATCCATCCATTTCACCATGGAAAGTCTTCACATGCTTGGGTTAGACATCCCCCTAACTCACCAACAGGTTTGAGACCTTTCGGTTACCCTCAACCTGATTTAGCCTGTCTGCTGAAACAGTTTACCAGAGTGTGGCTGCTGTGCATGCTACAGCTTCTCGGAGCCACAGGTAAAGCTTAGGTGGAGCAGGTGGACACCAAAGATGGAAAGCAGCCCTGAAAAGGGCTTGACAGTAATCACACCAGTTGTACTAGTCTCCCCTGATCACACCCTATACCCCTGGCCATTAGTATATTCATACCAAATCCCTATATACCTTACATATAATACTTTTATCAGAGAAACTTGCTGCAACGATTGTTTTTTACTTGTTAACTCTTCCTCTTCTAATTTTAAATGCACTGATTTTGTGAGTATGTTTAAAATATTTATGCAGACAAAAATTCCCATTTTTAAATTATCTGTTGCTTGCTGTCATTGTAAACATTGTTCTCTTAGTTTCACTTACTTCATTCTCCATCCATTCATAAGGGTTCTTTGAAATAACCTATTTTGTCATGTCTTCTGACACAATAATAATACATTCCACTGATGAATTACAACCTGTTCAGTCATTCCCCAAGAGATGGGCACTTCATTATACTTCACCTCTTGGTTTCTTTCTCTTGCTTCTTGCTTTAATCCTCCCTTCAGGATCATGAAGGTTGTTTTTTGTTTGTGATTATTCTGTCCCTAGGATCATACTCATCTATATACATAGTTGTTTTAGAACTAGTTTCTGTCAGATTATTTTCCAATTTTCCAAATAGTGTTTTTGTTGAATAGTGAGTCCTTAGCCAGTTTGTGCAAGCGCTTAGCTATAACAAATAGTATGCTACTCTGCTTTGGAGTTTTTCTCCCACTGCTCAACTTTTCTACTTTTTATCCAGTATGAAATATGTTTTTTATGATTAATGGTTTGTGATATAGTTCGAGATCTGATGCTGATAGGCTACAATGCTATACACTTTTTTTTTTGTTATTTCCCTTAAGATCCTTAACCTTTTGTTCCTCTAGATAACTTGTTATTATTTTTATAGTTTTATGAAATAATCTTTTTACAGAGCTTGGTTGACATGGAATTGAATATGTAAATTAGATGGTATTGCTATTTTAAAGTTACATTGGTATGGTCCAGTTGTGAGTAGTCAATATCTCTTATTAATTTGTCTTTATTTCTACAAACAATATTTTGTAATTTTAGTCATATAATTCCTATGTGTCTTAGTTGCTGGAATCTCCAATATTTTGTACATTCGGAAGTCATTTTAAATGGAATTTCTTTTTCTACCTCTTCTGACCAAGTTTTTTTATTAATGTACAGAAATGTCAATGATCTTTGTGGGTTTATTTTATATCTTGCTACTTTACAAAAGATAAATCATATATATATTTTTTGCTAGGCAATGGGGTTAAGTGACTTGCACAGGGTCTCACAGCTAGTAAGTGTTATGTGTCTGAGGCCAGATTTGAGCTCAGGTCCTTCTGAATCCAGGGGTGGTGCTCTATCCACTGTACCACCTAACTGCCCCAAAGATAAATTATTTAAAATAATTTTTGGTTGAATCTCTAACTCTTGTGTTATTTTTAAAATGTATTCTTAAGATTTAGCAAATGATCTAGCAAAAAGACAGAAAAGCTAGGATGAAACTTGGTGTTTCAGGAGAAGGATACATATATGAGGATCTTCTAATTACTTTATAATAAGATCATGTGTCCATTTTGAATTTATTTTGTTGAACAATGTTGGTCTAAGCACAATTTCTGCTAGACTGTTTTCCAGTTTTTCCATCAGTTTTTATCAAATAAATAGTCCTTTCCCAAGCAATTTATGCTTTTTTTGGTTTATTAAATATTGATTTATTGAGTTCCATTGTTTTTGATTCTCATTTATTTAGTCTATCCCATTGAATTACTTCTCTATTTTTAAACTAATATCAAATGGTATTGATGGCTACTGATTTATAATATAGTTTAGGGTTTGTTCAGACATTTATGACCTGATTTACATGTCCTGGAGGCCATATTTTAATCTCTTCCCTCTTAGTTTATTTGCTTGTGCTCAAGGTTTTTAACTGAGTATTCTTCCTCCTAAAATCTTTGGTAAAAAGATCTTATAGTTGTCTTAGTCTCTTTCCATTCTGGGGAATTGACTTTTCACTTTTCTCTATCTCTGACTCAAGTGACTTCTGGAGGTCACACCTTATCTCAGATGGGTTCTAGCTCCTTTTCCTTTAGGCCTGGTGGAGACCAACATGTATCCTGGCATTTTGTACCCAATCCCATTTTCCCATTCTCTGACTCAGCACCACCAAACCAGGCAGAAAAACCTTCAGTTTTCCTATATATCTACTTCCTTCTCACAGCAGTTAGGTGGCACAGTAGAGAGGGTGCTGGGCCTGGAGTTAGGAAGACCAAAGTTCAAATCTAGCCTCAGATACTTGCTAGATGTATGACCTTGGCCAAGTTGCTTAATCTCTCTTTGTCTCAGTTTCCTCAAATGTAAAATGGGCATTAATAATAGCACCTACCTCTCAGTGTAGTTGTAAGGATGGATCAAATGAAATATTTTTAAAGTGTTTACCAGAGTGCCTTACACATAGTAGATGCTATATACATGCTAGTGATGATGATGATGATGATGATGATGATAATGATGATGGTGGATTAAAGACAGAATTCTGCCTCTTGTTGCCTCAGGATGAAGGCAGAGATAGAAGAGTGTGCTATCAGAGACTAAAATAGCATCAAAGGAATTGCTTAGTGGATCCTGACAGTACAAACCTATATGTTCTATTGTGCAGTTTTGTCAGAGAGTGGAGGTTGGTAGAGGAGGGAATGTGAAGTGAGCACATTAGGGATTCAGGATTATCCTTCTCTACTATTAGATCAGTAAGTTCTTACCTCACTGGAGTTCTTGATATCTTAGCCAGTGGAAACAACTGCAATTACTTTAACTCTTGAATATGATTATTAATTTGTAGAGGTTTAAGAAACCATGAGGATTGGAGAAAATGTCTTTTTTTCATCTTGTTGATCAAATGACTGAGAACTCATGGAACAATTTAACTTTGTAATAGTATTTCAATAATTTGGTTTTTATTTAACATATTATCTTGTGTGATACCTAGAAATTCCAATAGAACTTAATCTCCTTGAGGCCAGAAACTATTTCACTTTTATTTAGTGTACTGACTTCCTAGTATGGTACCTGAAATATAGTCAGTGTCTAATAAACACATTTTAAAATATCTTAAATTTATTTTTAATTTATGGAATAAAATGAGCATTTTCATAATATAGTATAATAAAAAAGATGATTGCACATGAAACTGCAAATCTACAATGTACAACTTGCTATTCTTTTAAAATATATAATAGTTATCATGTCATTTTTTTTCCTTTTTTCTCCAGAAATGGCTACCATTAGGTACAAATATGTATAAAAATGTGGGGGCCATCACCAGTTGCTTTGACCTATGTCTTGCCACTGGACACCTATGATTCTGGAAGAGAGAATGAAGTTGTTGACTTTGCATAGCTCTGCCTCACTTAAATCCAATTCACTTCCAAGTCAAGACATCACCCTTCTGATGTCATTAGTTCTCGCATGAAGGTCAACAACAACAGTAACAAACAATATATATGTAAAATCATTCTATATGTACTTCTACTTATCTGTTTTTTCTCTGGATGCAGATAGCATCTTCTTCATATGTCCCTTATAGTTAAGGTGGATATTTATACTAGCCAAAATGACCTATTTGCTCAAAGTTGGTCTTAAAACAATATTGCTGTTACTGTATACAGTGTTATTGATTGTTTAAATGTCTATTATTTTGTATATAAAGGCACTGAGAGAGATACAAAAATGAATGACACTGTCCCTGTCTTCAAGAAGCTTACAATATAATAAGGAATTTGCCATCTCACAAATGAATAAACCAAACTGTTTTGTTCTCTGTAACTGAATGTGTTTTTCATGAGTCATTTCGATTGCTTGGACAAATATGAGATGTAATATTTTGGATTCTATGGTTAATTTTGTATTCCTTTGGAACAACAACAACAATAATAAGACATTGGCTCCAGAATGAGAGGAAATTGGTTCAAATATTATCACTGACATTACTACCTTCATGACTTTGGACAAGTCAGAACCTCCCTGGGGCTTGATTTTCTCATTGCTAAAATGAAGAGGCTGAATTTAATGCCTGTTGAGGTCACTTCCAGTTGAAGACATATGAACCTATGAATTCTGCATATTTTAAATTCATATTTTCCTTGTTTTTCCTCTTGGCCCTTACAATGATGCTATAGCCTTTTTCTCCTACCTTTTATCTTATGGTTCAGAGAGAAGAATTTGTGTCTAAGGCAAGACAAATAAATGTTTCCTGTGGATATGTTCCATTGTGTGCCAAATAGCCCTTGAAAGTTAATGAGAAGTCATCATGTTGGATCATTTTCCCATAAATGTAAAATCATCTATAGACTGTTTAGACCTGTTCAGAAATAAATTTGATTCTTTGACAGGGATTTTTCCCCCCAGCTACTTGAATTAAGCCTACACTAGATTTCATTGCTTCTTTTTCCCTGTAGTAAATTGCCATTGGAGCCTAGCAAAAATCATCTCTTTATGTTTACTGCAGAAAACTGGTGTAAGTTATTTCTTTTACCTTCTCTCTGTCCCACAGAATGATTCACCACCTGTTTGTTTTCCTTGAGTTCAGGAAAGCTATGCGGATGACCATGAAGAGTCATTGTCCAGCTGTTTTCATTAATAAGTAGCTCTCTGGCAATTCCTTCGGTGTTCATTTCACTACATCAGAGCCGGCAGAAATGTTAGTGACCAGCTTGATTAGATATATGCATGTTTTCCCCCTGTGCCATCTTGGAGATTCATGCATCTGTTTTCTATTCAGAGGAAAGCAACATTCCTGCTGCATCCTCAGAAGAAGCCAAATGGGCTCTCATTAATCTAAGATTCATTAAATCCTTTTGAGGAAAGGATGGAGTTCTCAGCCTATCCCCAAATAATTGATTACTCTTGCATCTGGAACACTTTTCTTGGGAGGTTGGTCTCTCTTTTTTTTTTTTCCTCTTCCTATAAACTCCTGTACTCACTGTATATGCTATTTATTGGTCATGTGTCCTATTGTTCTTATTGTATGTATCTGTCTATTTTTTTCTTCTAGACCACTGCCATATCATACATTTATAGAATGTTTTATGTGAGGGAATGGAGGGAAATGTTTTTTACAGGCATGGATTCAAGAAGGAATCCCTTTCTGAAGCATACACCATCTATTGAAAGATACCCTTTGCTTTTCTAGAGAAAGAGGATATCTGATCCATCCTTCAACCAGTAAATGATGTGTTTCCCTAAAACCCTAGTTACACAAAATTACAGAATCTTAAAGTTGAGAGTCCAGACCTATCCTGACAATGGGAGTCTAAAGCATACCCGAACAACCTATTCCATATGTGTTCATCTAACTTTACATGAGAAGGCACCTAGGTTCTATCAGTGGATAGAACACTGGACCTGGAGTTAGGAAGACCTGAGTTCAAATCTGCCCTCAAACACTTGCCAGCTGTGTGGCCCTAGGCAAATCTTTTAATCTTAATCTGCCTCGGTTTCTTCACCTGTTAAATGGGGATACTAATAGTGCCTGTCTACCAGGGTTGTTGTGAGGTTCAAATGTGATAATATTTGGGTAGCTCTTTGCAAATATTAAAGTGCTGTATAAATGTTATAATGATAATTATTATTTGCTGTTGTAGTTGTTGTTATTGTTGTTAAGACCTCTTATGAGTGCTGGAAAAACTGGAGAAGCAATTAGTCAGAAACTAGACCAACATTTCACACCATATACCAAGAAAGGTCAAAATGGGCACATGATTTAGAAATAAAAAGTGGTATCATAAGCACATATCATAAGGGGAGCATGGAAGATTTCACTTTTCAGATCTATGGATAAGGGAAGAATTTATGACCAAACAAGAGATAGAGAACATTACAGGATGTAAAATGGATAATTTTGATATAATTAAATTTTAAAAATTTTTGCACAAAACCAATGTAGCCAAGATTAGAAGGAAAGCAGAAAGCTGGGGGAAAGTTTTTACAGCAAGTTTCTCTGATAAAGACCTCATTTCTCAAATACATAGAGAACTGAGTCAATTTATAAAGATATGAGTTATTTTCAAATAAATAAATAAATGCTCAAAGGATATGAACAGGCAGCTTTCTGAAGAAAAGAATCAAAGCTATCTCTAGTAATATGAAAAAAATGCCATTTATTAAAGCAATACAAATTAAAACAACTCTGAGGTACCACCCCACTCCTATCAGGTTGGCTAATATGGCAGAAATATGACTGAAAAGGTAAAGCACAAATATTGGAGGGGTTGTGGAAAAACTGGGACACTAATGCACTGTTGGTGGAGTTGTGAACTAGTCCAACTATTATGGAGAGCAAGTTAGAATTATTCCCAAAGGGTTATAAAACTGTGCATATCATTCGACACAGCATAACCACTATTATGTCTGTATCCCAAAGAGATCACTATGTACAAAAATATTTGTAGTAGCTCTTTTTGTGGCGGCAAAGAACTGGACACTAAGGAAATGTCCATCAATTAGGTAATGGTTGGGCAAGTTGTGGTATATTATTATGCTGAAATGCTATTTTGCTATAAGTAATGATGAGCAGGATGGTTTCAGAAAAGCCTAGGAAGGCTTATATTAACTGATGCAAAGTGAAGAAAACAGAATCAGGAGAATGTTGTACATAGTAACAGCAATATTATATGATGATCAACTATAAATGACTTAGCTATTCTGAGAAATATAATGATCAAAGACAACTCTGAAGGACTTATGGTAAAAAATATGATCCACCTACAGAGAAAGGAATCTGAATGCAGATTTAAGCATACTTTTTGAAACTTTCTTTTTTTTTTTTTTTTGGTCTGTTTGCTTTTATAACATAGTTAATATGGAAATAGGTTTTGCAGGACTTCACATGTAATATATACATATATGTACAACATATATACACATAACACATATTTATAACATATAATACATGTGAAGTCCTGCAAAACTTATTTATAAATATATATTAATAAATATAAATATATTTATATATAAATAGGTTTTGCAGGCCTTCACATGTATTACATATATACATATATATGTATATAATTGTTTGTCTTCTCAAGGTGGGGAGGAAGGGGAAATAAGGAGAGAATTTGGAATTCAAAATAAAAAAAGAATGTTAATTTTTTTTACATGTAATTGAGAAAAAAATGAGGTGAAAAAAGATGAGTCCTTCTCATACTTATAGATAGCTTTAATTGTTAGGGAGTTTTTTTCCTTACATGCAGTCTAAATTTCTTTGCAATATCTACCATTGCTCCCAGTTCTATTTTCTAGTGCCAAGGAGCACATAGGCTATTCCCAATAATAACTTTTCAGATACTAGAAAACAGAAAACATATTCAATCTAAATCTTTTCTTTTCCAAACTGAGCATTTTCAGTTCTTTCAATTCATTCTCTTATGTCAGGAACTTGGGATCCTTCAACATCCTGGTTACACCAAAGGTCTATTAGAGTCTATTGTTATTTATTTGGTCTACCTTCCTTTTCCGAAATACTCTCCCACCTATTTCTAGGACAGAAGTCACAGTATTTGTTCTAATAGAAAGTTAATCTTTCAGTGTTCCATCCTACACAACATATGTTTTCTGATTAATCTGTTGGTTAAAATGTTCTAGAAAGTATAGAGAAATTGATTGGATATATGCCACAATTTTTTGGGAAAAAAAATGATTTGACTTGGCATCAATTCCAATTGTCTATAAGGAAACATTTTGTTCACATCTCAACACTGATGTAGAATTTGAAAGAAGCCTTATTAATTACCAGTTTAAACACTTATCTATTAATAGCCTAATTTTTGCTTGAGTTCATGAAATAAAGAAACTTACTTCTATCAATTAATTCAAGCTTCCAGAAAAAAAAATATTTGAGATGTTTCTGTTCTGAAATTTATGTCAGGTTTGAAGGATTGATTCACTATGGCTAAAGATACAGAAAACAAAGAAGTGTGGGATGTTTAAGTGTTAATGATAGGGATGAAGGAGGCAAGGGATTTGTGCTTACTGAACATTTAAATGAATTATTTTCTGGAGCGAATGCATAATGAAATATTGGAGATTGAAGGTGATACTAAGTTCTTCTGTAAAATAAGATGTTTATATGGAATAACTGCAGGAGGAGCACAAAAAGCTGTGTAATGAACTAAAAAGAAAAAGAAAAGATAGGTGAATTTGAATGTGACCAAGAACAAGACAATTTTTGTCTATGAGCAATTTGCATCTGGGAGGTTACAAAACTACTTCTGAACCTCCTCACTTACACAGACCTTACTGCAGCTTAGTGGCCTGACCAATCATCTCATCTTCTCTCCCTCATTCTCAGTCCCACTGAGCATCTTGTCAAATTCAGTTCTCTATTAGAAGATCCAGGCCTTTGGTAAAAATAGGGTTTTTGGCTAATTGGGTTAAAGTAACTATCATTTGCCCATCATGCACGTGAGTTATATATTTATAATTGAAAAACTATCCACAAGATTCTTAAAATTAACTTTCTATAAATAAGTAGTCCTCAAACAATCAGAATTTGCTTACTTATCTTTCTTCATACTGGTTCATTTCCAAAAACCATATAACTATGTCCCTTCTTGAATCCACCAAGGCTTGGGGTAACATTAAGTTATTGTGCACCCAATGTCTGTTTTACTATCCTCAAAGGATCTTGTTATCACTAAAAGGCTTTAAGCCTTTATTAAAATGATTAATAATAATGATAATGATGATGTCACTTATAAAGTGCTTTATTAAAAGTACTTTATAAAGTACTTATGAAGCACTTTATTTCAATAAACTAGAATGCAACCATTTTTTTCCTGCTAAGTCATCAGTTCTAGGATCCTTAAATTTGGGTAAGATGTCATCTAATTTAGCAAATGAAAACACTTCTATCTGCTATAATCACGCCATTTATTTTCTTGAATCATTTGCCTATTCAAAGAAAAAATGTAAATTTATTTCTATATGAAAAATGGTGTTTGACTTTAAATTTCAATAAAGCTTGCCTATGGCTTTCTGGATTCTCTTAAATGATTAACCAGCAATTCTTTCCTTTAGCTCCCAAGATAAAAACCTAAATATAATTTCTGACTATAGACCATACTGGAAACTGTCATGTACAGAACAGTGAAATTATACTGACAGGCTGGTGGATGAATATAACTTCAGGTTTCTGGCAGGGCTTCATGGCCCATTCCAAAATTATATTCATCAACCTCAAAGACCATGTCTACATGTGATGAAAAGTGCACCTTAGGATTTTTTTTTTTTCAAATGAGGCAGACATATCAAATGTCTTAACATCCAAAATGTTTTCAGTCTCACCAACGTTCTATGGATCTCTGGCTCTGAGAGGATGATGGCTATTTCGACACACTGGCATGACAACTTCACAAGAAACAATTCATATGACTCTTGTTTTATTCACTGTCAAGCCAAGGTGGTTATGATCCCCTTTGTTCTCTCTTGCTCCAAGTTGAGAGTCAAGAAGGAGCTCAGCTTGAAAGCTGTTAAGGCTGAGTCCTTCATTGTTCCTTCCCCACTCATGGATCTGTCAGTCTGTGAAGAAGATGCCCCCACAATGATGTTTGAATATAAAGGGGACCTCTGTGCCATGTAGCGTTATAAGGGTTATGTGCCCTCACTTGCCCTGTCAATGTGTCTTCCCCATACCCACTCACCTGCCCACCTTTATAATAATTCCAAGATCAACTAAATAACATTTGTGGCATGTTACCTTTCAGCAATATTTATAATAATAGAATTTAGAGTGTAGTAGCTTAAAATAATGTGTAATAAAAGGGCATAAAGACAACTTGAAGGTAATATAATTTAATCCCCTACATGATGTATGAAAAAAACCTTACCTTGAGCAGAAGTTCTTAACCTGGGATTCATGAATTTATTTTTTTCTCAATATTCTGATAACTTTATTTGAATATAATTAGCTTCCTTTGTAATCCTACATATTTTGTTTGATGCATTTAAAAGTATTGTTTTGAAGAGTCCATAGTCCTCATCAGATGGCCAAAAGGGGCCATGACACAAAAAAAGCTTCATAACTCATGCTTTTTAGCATCTCTGATGAGTCATCACCCAGTTTCTTACTGAATACCTGCAGTAACAGAGCACTCACAACCTCAAGAAATGGTACATAACAATTTTGGACAACTCAAATTCTTAGAAAATTCTTCTTAATAACTTTCTAAGAAGTATTTCCCTCAAAGTTTCACCCAATGGGTCTATTCTATCTTTCAGATATAAAAGGCAATTCTAAATTGTCTTCCACACACTATTCCTTGAAGAGTTTTAGTGTTCTCTCAGCTTTTTTCTAGGACAAGGAATTGTACTTCCTTCAAGCAATCCTCAGTCCTGTCATCATGCTGGCCACTCCTTATTTTCTTAAGAACATTATCCCTCTTAAAATAGGTTGCCTAGAGTGGAGGACAATGGCCAACATATAGTCAGACTATGGCTGAGTAGAGTTTGAGTAATTACCTCCCTTGACTTAAATACTCATCCTTTCTTAATAAGGCCTAATAAGATTAGCTTTTTCCTCCCAGTCCTATCACATTGTTTAGCTATTTTGAGTTTTCATTCAAGTACCCCCTTCAATATTTTACATATAAACCTTTGCTAATTTTTAACTTCCCCAAACTGAATTGTTATACGGTTATGTACAACTTGGAGTGTTGATTTTTGAAACTCTAACACAAGACTTTGTGTTTATTAATAATCAATTTCTTCTTGTTAGATGCAGCCCATTACTTGATTCTAACATTTGACGCATGCATGGCATCTTTGTCTTCAATCAAGATATTAATAAAAATGTTGAATCAAACAGAGAGGTGAGCAGAGAACTGTTGCTTGGCACCAGAAACCTCTTTCCAGATTTACATCAATACATTAATCAATATTACTTAACTATAAATCCACATAGCATTGCATTCAACTAGGCCACATCTCTCCATTTTGTACCAAAGTCTGTAGTAAGGAACATTATTCAATGTCTTGATTGAATAAAAATATATTATGTCTAAAGCATTCCTCTGATTGAAGAATCTTATTTTTTTTTTTAAGGAAATTGGATTAGCTTGCTATTAATCATTCAAAAAGAACCCACGCTGGTTTATAGTGTTTGCCATTTCTCCTTCTCAGTACTCATATGCCCTTTATCTGGTCTACAACTTTTCAAGGAATGATCATCACATTTCCAGAATCCATTTTCTTCTATATTATAAAAATGAGGATAATATTTGCTGATAGAATGTAAGCTTCTTGAGGATAGAGAATTATTAATGTCTATCTTTCTCTCACCAGCACTTACCATGGGATTGGGCACAGAGTTGCCAATTAAAAATTTCTTGTCAATTATTGATTGATTGATCTCCAATCTTCTAGCATCTCTGCCATTCTTCATAATTCTTAGGAAATTGTTCAGAGAATTTTCATCTGCAATTTCTTTCAGTAATAAGGGATTTTTTTTTGTATGTAGGCCAAAAGACTTGGATTGATTTAAATTAGGGAGTGGACAGTGATCTTTTACTTAGATTTCCTCTTTAGCCATGCTTAATCTATTCATACTTGTCTGAATATTATTCTCCTTGACACAGATAACACAAGAAATACATATGCTGAATAATTATTTTTTTTCTGTCCTCTGTTAAAATTTCACCACCTGCCTAAGCACTGGATTCATCTTTTCCTTTTTCTTATTACTCTAAGAATATCTAAAAGGAGTCTTTGTTGTTTTGGGCCTTAACATTTTTTTCACAAGTCTCAGTACATTTCTGTACTTTCGGCTTCTTCATGCCATCCTTGCAGATGAATTTTGTATCTGTTTTTAGAAGTCTGAACCTTCTTCCATCTTCTGTAATGTACTTTTTAAAAAATAAGTTTTTATCAGTCTTCTTTAAAAAATACATATATCACTATATTTTCCTCCTGTATTCCTCTCTCCCTCTCCTTCTTAGAAAGCTGTCTCATATGGTAAATAATATTTTTAAAGACGAGAAGGGAAAAGGAAAAAAAAGAGGAAAACTATCATAACTGATTAATACATAAAAAAATCTAAAAATATGTGCAATGGATACCACTTGTGGACTTCTCATCTCTGCAAAGGGTTGGGGTCATCCTCTCATATCTTTTCTTTTGAGGTGCTTTATTTATAATTTTGTAACATTTACATTTGGTAGTTTGGGGAGGAGAGGAAGATTTCTTCCTATTTATAATGTTGTAGTATTGTGCATATTGTTTTCTTGGCTCTGTTTACTTCATTCTGCAGCAATTAGTGTATATATTTCCATGTTTCTTTGTATTCATCCCATTCATCATTTCTTGGAGCACAGTAATATTCTGTTAGATTTTTTGTGCAACGATTTGTTTAACTGCTATCCAAATAGTCAGTTGATAAACATTTATTAAATACTTTCTATGTACTAGGCACTGTACTAAGTGCTGGGACATGAAAAGAAGCAAAAGACAGCGCTTGTCCTAAAGGTACTTACAATCTAATGAGGGAGATAAGCAAATAAATTACAAGCAAACAACATGCAGAATAAACAGGAAAAAAAATTAAAGAGGGAAGGGACCAAAATTAAAAGGGATTAGGAAACACTTTCTATAGAAAACAATTTTATCTAGGATTTAAAGAAAGCTGAGGAAGCCAGTAGGCAGAAATAATGAAAGAAAACATTCCAGTCATGGGAGATCACCAGAGAATACTCCCAGAGCTGAGAGATAGAGTGTCTTGTTTGTGGAATAGTAAGGAGGCCAGTGTCACTGGATTGAAGAGAATGGGAAAGGGAGTAAGGTCCAAGAAGACTGGCATTCAAAGCCCTTCACAATCTAGCCTTCTCCTACTCTTCCAAATAGGGGATTTTGTATTTAATCCTGGAGGCAATAGGGAGTCATTGCAGCTCTGAGTATAGGGATGATGCAGCATGACCTGTCCTTTAAGAAAATCACTTTGGTGACTGAATGGAGGATGGATGCATGGGCAGAGACTTGAGGCAAGCAGACCCATCAGTTGACTATTGCAAAAGTGCAGAAGTAAGGTGAGGAGGGTGTGCACCACGCTGGTGGCAATGTCAGGAAAGAGAAGGGAGTACATTGAGAAATGTTGTAAAGGGCCAATTAATAGGCATTGTCAATAAAATGGATATAACGGGTGAGAAGTGTGAGGTGTAGAGGATGACAATTAAGTTGTGAGCCTGAAGGACTGGGAGGTGGTATTGCCCCCTACAGTGATAAGGAATTAAGTGAAAGGGAGGGTTTAGAGGGAAAGATAATGATTTCAATTTTGGTCATGTTGAGTTTAAGATGTCTACTGGACATTCAGTTTGAAATATCTGACAGGCAACTGGAGAAATGAAATTGAAGCTTAGGAGAGAGATTAAAGCAGGATAAGTAGATCTGAGAATCATCAGCAAGGAGATGGTAATTAAATCAATGGGAGCTGATGAGATTGCCAAACATAGTAGTATAGAGGGAGAATAGAAGAGAGTCCAGGACAGAACTCTGTGGGACACTTACATTTAGAGGGCATCCTGGATGACGATCCAGGAAAAAAAGATTGAAAAGAGGCAGTCAGATAGGTAGAAGGAGAACCGAGAGAGTGGTATCCCAAATGGTTGGTTGGTTGTTTTCCTTTGTGCTGGATCAGGACCAAAATGACATCACCGTGTTGGAATCAAGGTACAGTGTGTCCAACTGTGGCTGATCAGACCAGTATGAGATTGGAATGCTCTACTACTGGTCAGGCACAAATAGTCCATATGAACATTTGGAGTGGAGATGTCTCTAAATTTGTGTATTTTCCCTTGCTTTTGAGCTACTGCAAAGTTCAATGGTCTCTTTTCAATGAAGAGATTATTGGTAACTTTGGAGACAGCAGTTTTGGCAGGATGATGAGATCAGAAATTGGATTGTAAAGAGACAAGAAGAGAATGACAAGGGAAAAGTGGAGGCACCTATTGTAAATGGCCTTTCCAAGGAATTTTGTCATAAAGGGCAGAAGAAATAGATAGATCATAACAGAGATGGAACGATCAAGTATAATATTTTTGAGGTTGAGGGAGACATGAGCATGTTTGTAGGAAATAAGGAAGAAGCCAGTAGGCAGTGAGAGGTTGAAGATAAATGATAGAGTGGGAATGATATAGAGGGCAATCTGTTGTAGGAGATGCAATGGAATGGGATCACTTTTATAATTAGAGGGCTTGCACTTGGTAAGGAGTAAGACCATCTCTTCATGTGAGACAAAAGTGAAGGAGGAGATAGGGGCAAAAAGACATATGAGTGATGAGAGATGGAGAAGAGAGAAGAAGAAGGAACCCATGACAAAAATGTCATTGTTTTCTGTGAAAAAAAAAAAACCCAAAAACAAAAACAAACTACTTTGTTTCTAATTTTTTGATATCACAAAAAAATGCTACTATAAGTATTGAGGCAAGGTATATGAGGACATTTTTCTTATCAATTGCCTCTGTAGGGTATAAACCTAATAATAGAATCTCTAGGTAAACCTGTATGGGCATTTTAGTCACTTTATTTGAATAGTTCCAAACTGCTATCCAAAATGCTTGTATTGAATCACAGCCCCACCAATAATACACTAGAGTGTCTTTTTACCCACCACTTCTCTAACATTGACTATTCTCATCTTTTGTCATCTTTGTCATTTTACAGTATGGGAGGTGCCTTAATGTTGTTTTGGTTTGCCTTTCTCTTATTGTTAGTGATTTGGAACACACTTTTATGTGGTTGCTAATAGTTTGCAATTCTTTTGAGAATTGTTTGTCCATATCTTTTGACTACTTTTCTATTTGGGAACAGCTTTTGGTTTTATATATATGTGTATAACACATATGTACATTATTTAAATGTGTATATATATATACTTATGCATACTTGTGTATATGTGTGAATTTTTAAAATATCTTAGATACCAAACCTTTAACAGAGAAGTAAAGATTTTCACTTCCTATTTGACCAGTTTCCCTCACTCATCTTAGGTGAATTCATTTTGTTTCTGCAGAAGTTTTTCAGTTTCATGTATTGAATTATTCAGTTTATTTTCTGTGATTGGTTCTATCTTTTGTTTGGTTAAAACACTTTCTCTACCTATATTAGAGAATGGCATACGATCTGCTTAACTTCTATTTACTTTATGGAACAGTCTTTAACGTCGAGGTCACATGTCTGTTTAGAATATATTGTGCAATATGGTGTAAAGTGTTCATCTATGCCTAATTTCTGCCATACTGCTTTACAGTTTTCACCAAATACAATGATAGTTCTTTCCTAAGAAATTCATGCATTCTGGTTTATTGACACTGGGTTATTGAGTTCCATTGTTTCTAATTCTCCTTTGTTTAGTCTTTTCCATTGATCCATATCTCTATTTTTTAAACCAATAACAAATGGTTCTAATATAATTTCAGATCTGGAAAAACTATTCCCTCTTCATTCCTAACTTTTAGTTATTTCTCTCACTATTCTATTTTTTTCTAAAAGATTTGTATTATTTTGTCAAGTTCTGTAAAGTATTTATTTGACAATTCAATTGGCAAAGCATTAAAATATAAATTTATTTTGGTAGTATTGTATTTTTATCATATTAGCAAGACCCAGTTATGAACACTGAATGTTTTTCCAGGTTTTCAAGTGGTTCTTTATTTTTTTAAGGAACACTTTAATCAAATCTATGTAAGTATTTGTGTATGTATGTGTTGGTAGAGTGATCCCTAGGTAGTTTATGTTTTTTTAGTTATTTGTAATGGGATGTCTCTTTCTATTAATGCTTCCTGGATTTTATTATTATTATTATGTGGAAAAGCTTTTGATTTTAATCATTTATTTTGTAGAATATGATTGCTGAAGTTATTCATTGTATCAATTAATGTATTTGCTGATTCCCCAGGATCATACACTTTTAAGGTCATTATACAGCAGCATACCTGGTGTTTCCTTATTCAGATCAGTCACCAATTTATCATTCAGAGTTTTGTTTTGGGGAGATTCCCATTCTACTTTAGTCTTCTCTTTTTATTTAAAATTTTTGCATTAATATTCATTAGGAAAATTGGTCTACAATTTTCTTTTTCTATTTTTGAATTTCCTGGTTTAGGTATCAGCAGGATATTTGTGTCATAAAAGGAATTTAATAGGACATATTTGCCTATTTTTTTCAAAATAGTTTATATAGAATTGGAATTAATTGTTCTTTAAATGTTTGATAGAATTCACCTGTGAATCCATCTGATCCTGGAGATTTTTTCCTAGAGAGCTCATTAATGGCTTGTTCAATTTCTTTTTCTTTTTTCTTTTTTTTTTTTTTAATACTGGAAAACTTTTTATTGTAGGTAGAGTGGGATATCTGGACACAGTTTACATGATTCCAATTTTGTTGGCAACATCTAAAGCATCATAGTCTGGAGAAAGTTGGACATAGGCCTTCTTCTCTCCATCAGGCTGGATCAGTGTGTTGACTTTGGCTATGTTGACGTCATACAGCTTCTTTACCACCTGCTCGATCTGATGCTTGCTGGCCTTGATGTCCACAATGAAGACCAGGATGTTGTTTTCTCAATCTTCTTCATAGTGGACTCAGTGGTCAAGGGAAACTTAATGATGGAACAGTGGTCAAGCTTGTTCCTTCCTACTTTTCTGAGGGTATTTGGGCTGCCGTCAAAGTCTTAGTGTCTTCAGTTGCCAGAAAGTGGGGGATGTTCGGATCTTCTTTTTGTGGCTATGAACACCCTTCAACACTGCCTTGTTGGCCTTCAAGGCCTTGGACTTAGCTTCAGTCTTGGGGGTGGAAGCACTTCTTTGTCTTTGGCACCAGCTTGGGGGAAAGGGTTCAATTTCTTTTTCTAAGATAACAAATATTTATTCTATTTCCTCTTCTGCTAATCTGAGCAATTTATATTTTTTATAAATATTCATCCATTTCAGTTAGATTATTAGATTTATTGACATGTAATTAGGCAAAATAGCTCCTAATAATTACTCTAATTTCATCATGATTGGAGGTGAATTCACCCTTTCCATTTTTGATACTGGTAATTTGATTTTCTTCTTTCTTTTTTAAAATCAAATCAGCCCACAATTTATCTATTTTATTTATTTTTTTCATGAAGCCAGATCTTAGTTTTATCTATTTGTTCATTAATTTTCTTACTTTCAATTTTATTAATCTTTCCTTTGATTTTCAAGATTTCCAATTTGGTGTTTAATTGGGGATTTTAGTTGGTTCTTTTTCTATTTTTTTTTTAGTTGTATGCCCAATTCAGTGATCTGCTCTTTCTCTATTTTATTGATGTAAGTATTTAGAGATATAAAATTACCCCTAAGTACTACTTTGGCTGCATCCTATAAATTTTGGTATGTTTTCTCATTGTTGTCATTCTCTTTAATGAGATTATTGATTGTTTCTATGATTTGTTCTTTGACCCACTCATTCTTTGAGATTAGATTATTTAGTTTCCAATTAATTTTCAATCTTTCCACAGCTCCTTATTGAATGTAATTTTATTGCATTAAGGTCTGAAAAGTGTGCATTTAATATTTCAGCTTTTCTGTGTTTAATTGTGAGATTTTTGTGTCCTAATACATAGCCAGTTTTTTTTTGAGGTGCCATTTATAGCCGAAAAAAAAGGTATACTTCTTTCTATTCCCATTCAATTTTCTTCAGAAATTTATCATATCTAACTTTTCCAAAATTCTACCTATCTCCTTAACTTCTTTCTTGTTTATTTTGTGGTTAGATTTATCTAGTTCTGAGAATAGAAAGTTGAAGTTCCCCTTTAGTATAGTTTTACAGTATATTTCCCCATTTAACTTTTCCTTTAAGAATTTGGATGCTATACCATTTGGTGCATATACGTTTCGTATTGATATTACTTCATTGTCTATGATACCTTTCAGCAAAATGTAGTTTCCCTGCTTATGTCTTTAGACTATTTTTACTCAAAAAAGTTTCATGCCTCATGGCATGAAAAGTTAAAGTTGACAATAAATTTTATAGTAAAACATCTAGATAACCATTCCCCCAAAGTCCACAGTTTTGCCCTATGTACTGTTGCCAAAAAAAACCATTTGGATGGTTTCCTGAATTCCACTTTTCATTTGAATGTCTTGGTATGGAGACAATGACAAGGTACCAAGATCCTCACCATTACCCCGCACTCAATCAATCAACTTTAAAAATTGAATGCATCCAAAATTTCATTAAAATACATACAGAGGAGAGCCCTAGGGTTACTATTTAGGAAGAAAACATCAGATTCTTGAAATAAATGTCAGCCCTACACTTATTTATGATTCAAGTAGTTTTCATTTGCATTTTCAAACAACCAACTTGTGGTGATTACTTTGGTGATAGCATGTTTCAAGCTTGCCACAATATGACATGTATAAATAAGAAAATCAGACCCACTCTGAATAAGTCTTTGGTATTTTGATATTCTAAGCATTTGACAAACTATCAAGAAAAGCTTAAGCACCATTTTCATCAGAATCTAAATTCAAGAAGAAGAATCCATGACCCTTGAAATCAAGTTTAAATATTTGAAATTCGTTGAGTAGTTTCATGAAAATGAATTGTTCTGATGATAGCTTATTAAGGAGCTTTCCATTTGTTTTCACCTTAGAGTGAAGCATAGCAAAATACACTTCTCATGATTCCAGACAAGCATAATGCTTTGATCTTTCATCATGATTCTGTCATGAATTTCATATCAGTGACTTTGAAATCCTATCGGTATTTTTCTTCAGTGTTTAGATAGAAGTTGTTATAGAGTGAGCTTGGTTCTCCTTGCTCTTTGGTTAAAAGGGAAAGAAAATCACCTTTATTATTCCTTATTGACTTTCTGCTTTCCCTGAGTGGGTAACAGCTCATCTCTCTTCCCTTACCCCTGAACCCCCACAAAAAAAGATGATGCCCTTGACTATTAATTTAATTTGACTTGAAAAAGCTTGTAGATGCTATTGATTGTTGAATGGTCCTGATTACTGTTGAAATGGGCAATTGAGGAATTTTGTCTGCCTATAATTCCAGAACAAGAGGAAATATGTTTAAATAAACTACTAAAGGTTAAAGGAGAAGGAAGAACACTTTGGCCAAGAGGGCTGTTTGTCACTGAAATGTGTACTGGAGGTTATTATAGCTGGCTATCTCAGGAAGTTTTAGAAACAGGATAGAGACTTTCTCTCATTTTGGATGCCTTATTTCAAATCTTGCCAAAAACTGGGAATCATTTACTAGGATCATTAAATTATCCCTGAATGACTCTTAGAATACTGTGATTTTATGGCTATACTTATCTGATGCAAAAATTAACTGGGCAATTCAGCTGTTTTCCCTTGATCTTAATATAAGATTCTTCCTCTCTATTTGAACTTCTTTGGATTTAAGGAACTGGAAGGGTAGAAATTTCCTCCATCCAGTATAGATCTGCAACTCTCATGTAACTTCTAGTCTTATAGAATTTCCTAGGGCATTGAAAGGTTAAGTGATTGACAGCTAGTACATATTAGAAGCAAGATCTAAATAAACCCAGGTTTTCCTGACTCTAATGCTTCTTAGTCTAGACCAAGGGATTCTTAATCTTTGAGGAATCATAGAATATTGAACTTTTATGTTGCAATACTATGGGAGAGCTGGGCAATTTGCATACATGCAGTTTCTCTTCAGCAAAAGCAGCTATTTTGGGTGAGATTTTTTCCAAGCCAAGGTCTGACATATTTTGCAGTGAGTGTACATGTGAAATATGCAAGTTTTGTTTGTTTTGTGAGTGCTATACTTACCATTCAACATATGCAGGGTGGTTAAAATTTATATTTAATATAACTATTTAAAAGTTTTCCTTTTGTCTGATGTAATATTATATAACATACAATATTTTATGATATGAAATTCACTGGACAATAGTGTGTCAAGTACACCCTTTGTGAACCACTGGCCTAGGCATCACTATACCAAAAATCCAAGTTGGTAGAAAAATAAATATAATTTTCAAAATATTTAATGAAGGAAATGAACCAACTCCCAATGAGCCTTTATTTAAAAAGTGCTATGTGGGGCAGGTAGGTGGTGCAGTGGATACAGCATGGCCTTGGAGTCAGGAGGACGTAAGTTCAAAGCTGGCCTCAGACACATAACATTCATTTAACTGTGTGACTCTGGGCAAGTCACTTAACCTGAATTGCCTCACCTCACCAAAAAAAAAAAAGTGCTAAGTGAGGAATATAAGAACTGTACAAATAGAATAGAGTTCACCTCAATAAAGAGCTTGGGTTGAGCTAAGCTGTATGATCAGCATTTTTAGACAAAATAATTAATTTCTTCACAAAGTTTTGCTATTTGTGTTGTTGTATGCTGTTGTTGTGTTACCCTCCTATTGACAGAGTTTTTATAAAAACCACTTGGACTTTATAAAAGCTATTTTCTTTTAGGCAATTGGGGTTAAGTGACTGGCCCAGGGTCACACAGCTAGTGTCAAGTGTTTGGTCTGAGGCCACATTTGAACTCAGGTCCTCCTGACTTCAGGGTTGGTGCTCTATCCACTAGCTGTCCCTAAAAGCTATTTCTTAAGAAGAATTCAAGATATTTTCACAAATGCTTTCCTATTTATCCTCAAAATTCTCTATAACAAGAATAGACATTAGAATCCTGTTTTCCCCTCTCTTGACAAAATAACTCACAGAGTATCTCATCAGTGGAATGTTTTTCAGCTGTTTCTGCTAATCAATCACTCAGAATTCCAGGACTGAATCACAGCACTGTGAAAGTGAGCTCAGAGGTCATTGAGTTCAACACTTCCCCACCTGAATGTGCATCTCCCCAATGATATCCCTGACAAATGGTATCCAGCTTTTGCTTGAAGATTACTACCACTCCTGGAGGAATCTTATTTTGTTTTGGATAGTTTGAATTTATAGGAGGTTTTTCCTTATGTCACATATAGACTAAATTTCCCTTTTTCCTTCTCTCTTACTTCTGCCCCTCAGGGTAAGTTGGATAACTTCCTTCCATGACCATCCAAAGAAAATGCTTTATCTCTTTATTTTTCCTGTGGTTTACTGTATCCCTATCCTACTTTGAGCCCCTTCAGGACAACTCAGGCAAAGTCAGCTTTCATTTCTATGCGTTGGTGAGGATGAGGGTACAAACTGTATATACCTTAGACAAATAGGTAAATAGTTCTTCATCACCTATTTTATATTTGCACAAGCTAGTTGGCACAATAATTTGAATTTTTCAGCTCCATCTCATTTCATCTCCTGTGTGGCATTTATTTCTCTCATCCCCTGGCCATTGCAGAATGCAAACCTTTTCTAGCTGGCTTGTCCAGATTCACTCCTTCACATTGAAATGGTTGATGTGGATTGATCACCCAGTCTCTCTTTTAATTTATTATTAATTTTTTTTTACAAAATTCAAGATAATTGTCCAAGGAGGTTTCTCAATTTTCCCTTACTCAACTTTTTTCTCTCTTCTTTTCATTCTTGTTACACTTTCTGAATTTGAAATTTCTTTAAACTTTCTATCATTAACCATCTCATTCTTAGAGAACCCATCCAGATATTCCCACCTCTTTCTTAGCCATCCCTCTCCCTTGTTCTGACACATTTAAAAAGCCACATTATGTAGTCATATATTTCATATGGTTCTGCTACAAATGGTAGTTTAAATATTACTAATGTTTTAAGAATCCATGATTTTGTCAGTGTGGCTACTCTATCCACAAATATGTCTGACTTAGTAGATAGTCTTTGAAAGTTGCTGGGGTTGACAAATGAACAATTAAATAGTCAACCTTATATGAATTCAGCTAGGCTGGTCCTCAGATAACAGACATACAGACCACTTACATATTAGCATATTTAAAAAAATATTTGCACTTTGATAACCAGACCAGCAAGCCTGGAGCAGCTCTCTAACACAGAATGGGAGACATTGGGACTTTCTTAGGTTACAGATACAGAGCTGCTAGGACCAACAAGTTAACAAATGAAGACACTGAAGGTCAGAGAGGTTAGGAGATTTGTTCAGGATCACACTGCTAGTGAATATCTGATGTAGGATTAGAAATCAGGTCTTTCTGACTCTAATACCAGAATCCTATCCACTGTGCTACTTAGGTTCTACTTTCAGCAGAGGCCCATTCTTATTCTCTGTCTTCTTTGTTTCCCTAAAATTTGAAAATGTTTGACAACTACAGTGGAGGGAATGGACAGTAAACATAGAACATCTAGGGAAAAGAAATGGGAGGAAGGAGAATGAGGGCCTCCTGACCTCATGGATCTCATTTTCTAATGTATGGGGTAAAATGGATTTATATAAAATGACTAAAGAATGCCACATGGCATCATATAATAAAATATGAAGACAGTTTCTCTAATTGCATTCTAAGGAAAGTTTGACACTCAAACTTACATTCTTACTTAAATATGATATTTATTATATCAACTAAAGGCAGTTAGGTGGCATGGAGATACTAGACCCAAAGTCAAGCAGGGCTAAGTTCAAATCTTACTTCAGACCTGGAGTCAGATAGTCAAACGTTCAAATCCCACCAGCTGTATGACCCTGGGAAATCATTCAATTTCTTTCTGCCTCAGTTTTCTTATCTGTAATAGGTAGATAATAATAACACCTTCTTCCCAGGGTTGTGCTGAGGATAGAAGAAGATGATTTAAATTACTTTGCAAATCTTAAAGTGCTATATAAATGTGATGATGATGATGATGATGTCGATGTCTTGAGGTCATTTCCTCTCTTATTCTCCTGGTTATACGTTTTTGCACCTTTATTCCTATCACTTGGCCCTCCCTATCCAATTCTCTACTTCCCACAAAGGGAAGGTACAAAGGTCATCCATTCAGCTGTGACCATGCTTTTCCCCACTTCTGCAGGCTTACCTCATCTAGTTCCTCTCACAATAAAACCAAATTTGACCTAGTGACAGTTCCATCTACATTCACTAGCAATAGTAATCTCCCTCTATTCTTCTTAAATACACTAGCTAAACACTGCCCTCTGTACACTGAAAAAGGCATCATGGTGACTAATGAAGCATCTTCTCTTACCTGGGACCATCCTTAGTTGCCTCTCTTTCTTCCCCAAGAAAACACTGAGTTCTCCTAATTACCACGCTAATATATCCAATGCCAAAAGTTTGGTCAAAGTGCTGTACTTTAAAATAGGGTAGTCAATGACTTTAAAGAATGCTATGCATAATAGCTTCCTAAAGTATTTTGTGGGGGTGTTAGGATACCATGATTACAGCCAGCAGCCTAATGCTCAGTTTTTGAAAGACCTCAGTGATCAGAAAGTGGAATTAATATGCATCAATCAAATGTGCAGGGTTGTTAGGGAGCCAGAAAGTAGAAAAGTAAATGTTTGATAGTTAGGCATTTAACAGAGATCCCACTTAGAAAAAAAAATACAAGTTTTAGAGGGAAATCATCAATCATAGGCATTCAATAGAAAACAGAAACCAAACAAACAATAATTTATTCATTTGTTTGATTTATGGAATGTGTCGATTGCCTCAGCCTCTGGAAATACATCATGATAAACGTATTAAGAGCAATGAACAATAAAAAATGGTCTGTGGTTTGGCACTGTTCTCAGACAGAGACTGGCCTAAAACTATGGGCTTTATACTGTAAATATTTAATCAACAAATTCAGGGTCTGTCAGACCATCAAGAGAAGAAGCAGCACCAAAAAAGAAATGGCAAATTCCAGGTCACAACTATATTACCATAATCAGAGAATCAGTACAATTGATCTATGGGGAAGAAAGACAGTAGCTGTTGCTGAAAGCCCTAATAAGGGCACCTTCCTTTTTTTTTTTTTCTTCCCATTCTATGGCTGCCTAGAGGAAGTGTAAAAAAAAAAAAGAGGGAGAACCTGAATTTCTGGGTTGTTTATTGATGGTGGGGGAGAGAGAGAGAGAGTAAGAGAGAGAGAGAGAGAGAGAGAGAGAGAGAGAGAGAGAGAGAGTTTGTACCTTTCTGTAGTAGAGTAGTATTGATGAGGTCTAGATTCTTGGGGTTCTGGGACCCCAACATGGCACGACAGGCCCTGCCCAAATGAACTTGACCCAAATCTTCTTTCATCCAGAGACAAAGTTTTATTAGGGATGGGCCATACAGGCCAGACTCTTAAAGAATCTGAACATTAGTGATACCTGTATGGACTAGCGGGCATGAGGAAATCTCAGTGTTTAAATGGGGGCCAGGGTGGATTGTATATACACTCAAATAATTTTGGGCAACCAGAGGAGGAGCTGGGAAGAGGATCTGGGTGACTGGGGGAGGAGTTTAGGGAGAAAGAGAGTGTCTGGATGGAATCACCTGGGAATAGACAATAGACAACGAAGGGCTAGGCTTTTATTAGGGTAACAAAGAACTGGAAGGAAGAGGTGATAAGATCAAAGGTGGGATCAAAGACTAGGCTTCATCAGGATTTCAAAGGGAGATTGGGAGAGTTGGAATAAGAGATAAAGAAAGGCAGATTGAGTGGAGGATAGCCTTAGGCAACCGTTTGAGACCAGAGTGAGGTAAAAGAAAGTTTAAGGGTTTTCTGGGGCCCATAGACAAATGGGACCCAAATTCTTTTTGGGGCGAGGGGCAAAGGTCTCAGCTTGGGCCCATACCCCATCAGTATGATTCTGGGAAATCCCATTCATTACCTGGATGGCTTTCCCTTATATATGTGCTTATGTTCTCTTTAGTTGTGCATGTCCCTGGGGAAATATTATGCATTAGATCATGTTATGAGCTGCTTGAGATCTTGAGCACATAATATGACAAAGGATAGAAGTGGATAATTGTTAGTGATAGATGTATTCCTGACAGTACCTTTTGAGGGGAGAGAGAGAGAGGAAGAGAGAGACAGAGACAGAGACAGAGGCAGAGACAGGAAAGAGGAAGAGAGAGAAAGAGAGACAGAGAGAGACAGAGACAAAGAGAGAGACAGAGACAAAGAGAGAGACAGAGAGAGAGATAGAGGGACAGAGAGACAGACAGAGAGACAGAGAGAGACAGAGACAGAGACAGAAACAGAGAGAAAGAGAGAATAAGCATTTATTCAGCACCTACCATGAGCCAACTGTGTTCAGCACTTTGGAAAATTTTCTCATTTGATCCTCACAACAACTCTGAGAGGTAGGTGCTGCTATTATTTCCGTTTTACAGCAAGAGAACCTGAGACAAACAGGGTAACTGACTTACCCAGGGTCACACAGCTGGTAAGTATCTGAGACCAGATTTGGACTCAGGTCTTTCTGACTCCAGGCCCAGCTCACTATCCACTTAGCTGTCATCTCTCTTTCTTAACATCTCAGGAGTGTCTATTTCAGAGGTCTCAGGACTCTGAATAACTACTTGGTAAGACTATAATCACTATATCTCAGTGTCACCAGTACTTGGGAGTAATTACAGAAGGGTAAGGAAGAAAATTCTGAGCTGGGTATTGACCTAGGAAAGTTGATTCAGCTCACTTATGGAGAAGGTTGCTTTCTTAAAGAGCTCCCAAGGAGCTTCAAAAGTGGATGCATCTGATAAAAGAAGGTAAAGTGAAATTGTTTTATAGCTGTGAAGCAAAGACAATGCCCTGAGGAAACTCTTGAAAGCAGAGTTTGGGCAAAGACTTTAAAAAAAAATGGAGGCTTAAGAAGAGATAAAGGGGAAGACTTTGTCTGTTGCTACCTTTGAAAGTCACGTGGGGCCCTAGCCCCAAATACAAAGGATACTTAGAGAATCTGATAAAATGTAAGGTCTTAAAGGATGGAGAAGCCAGGGTTACCTAATCTCTGGGATCTGGGACATGGCCTTAGTACCAGCATAGACCCTTCCTGAACTATGAATCAGGAGACTTAAAATTTAGTTCTGCGTTTACCATTAACTAGTCAAACCTGTAACTTGGAGGATAGTGTTTACTCTCTCTCAGTCCCAACTACTTCATCTGTCACCTGCAGATCACAACATCTGCCCTTCTACGGGGCTTTGAGAGGCTTCAGTAAGATAACTGAATGGGGAAGTGCTTTGAAAAGTATACAATTTTTATAAATGCGGGTTTTTGCTATTTTTTTTTCTTTTACTTGGACCTATGATTTCATTGGTGTAGAAAACTGCTGGTGCGGTCCTCTTTAGAGAAGGTGTGTGAAAGCTGAAGGATGACTTAGCCAAAATTCGTTTTTCTTTTGATCTATATCGATGGGACTAGATGGCCAGTGAATTCTCTTCCAGTTCTGTGATTTTGTGCAACTATCCCCACCAATGCAAATGGGGGGGGGCACCTTTCCACATATCCATACTGGTAGGTAACTGGATGGTGAAGAGTATAACAAAAATAATTAGGACACAGCTTTTAAAATATTTATTCACTAGAGATTTTCTTCAAACCAGAGATATATGAAATTTACACAATAATTTAGCCTTTAAAATAATGATTAAAGGTGATATATTAAAAAAGTATTTGTAAGATTACTTGTAAAAGTTTTTAACATTAATTTTTTTAAAATTTAGAGTTTCAAATTATTTCCCTCTCTCCCGTCCCCATCATGGAGAAGGCAAGCAGCTTGATATAGGTTATACATGTGTAGCTATGAAAAACATATTTCTATATTAGTCATGTTGTAAAAGAAAACAGATCAAAAAAAAAACCTCAAGAAAAATAAAGTTAAAAAAAGTCTACTTCCATCTGCATTCATACTCTTATCAGTTCTTTTTCTGGAGCTGAATAGCATTTTTCATCAGGAGTCCTTCAGAATTGTACGAGATCATTGTATTGCTGAGAATAGATAAGTCATTCAAAGTTGATAATTGTGCAGTATTGTTACTGTGCTTACTCTTCTGGTTCTGCCCATTTCACTTTGCATCACTTCATCTAAGTCTTTCCAGGTTTTTACTGAAACTATCCTGCTCATCATTTCTTATAACACAATGGTATTCCATCACAATCATATACCACAACTTGTTCAGCCATTTCTCAACTAATGGGCATCCCCTCAATTTCCAATTTTTTTGCCATCATGAAAGAGTTTCTATGAGTATTGTTGTACATATATGCCCTTTCTTCTAAATCTCTTTGGGATGTGGACTTAGTAGTAGTATTGTTGGGTCAAAAAATCTGGAGTTTGATAGCCCTTTGGGGATACACTTGATAAATGCTATAAGAGTTGACATAAGACAAAATCACTGGGGGCTCCGATAGTTAGAAAAAAAAAATGTCAGAAAAAAAAAAAAGTCTTGAGGGAGCCCTAAGAAAAATGCTAAGATTTGGCTCTGTACTAATGAATACATGGTTCTTTGCTTTTCACACTGTTTCTGGCCTACCCTTCTATCTTTATATATTAGTCCTATCAGGGAAAGAAAACTTATTGCTTACAATTTAGATCAAAAGTCAGTTAAAGGTTCTATTGCATCCACACTTACAAATCAAGGGAAGTCTCCATAGGGGAAGGAAGTTTCTGAATATAAGCTGCTATTACGATGAGGATTATTACAGTTCATATTAATTTTCTCTGAGTACTTATAATCCACCAAAAACATGCTCATGCTTGATTTACAACTGGTCGGCCACTGACCTTCAGAACAGATTATTGTGTTTCAGGCGAGGGGACTGAGATTTCCTAATCTGCTTGTTTGTCATAGGTTTTGGGACTACAAAATCAAGCAGACTTTTATTTGTTTTTTGGATGTCCTTGCATAAGTACTGGTATTGAAAATACAAACAGATCTTGTCTTTGGCTGAAAAAAAAAAGAAAAGAAAAACAGTTCTTAGAAGTGACTTCCTGTTTACACTGAAGTAGAGGTGTATTGTAAAACAGCATAACTCATGTCAAGAAAGGGTAAATTCTGTGATCTCTCTCTGCTACCAGATTCCTCCTCTCTATGCTTTCTCTTTTATATCTATTCCAATGTACATATTGTTCTTCACATAGAACATTCATCTGTCTCCTTGCTTTTGAACTGGGGGAGGAAGGGTTAGCATTTATAAAGAGCCTACTATGTGTAAGACACTGAGTTAAACACTTTACAAATCGTATCACATTTGATCCTCAATAATAATCCTCAGATGCAGGTGCTATGATCATCCCCATTGTACAGTTAAGGAAACAGAGGCAGACAGAAGTTAAGTGACTTGCCTAGCATCACACAGCTAGTAAGTGTCTGAGGCCAGATTTGAACTCAGTACCGTCCACTCTAGGGGCTTGACCCTGTAACTCACACATACTTCTCTCTCTAACCTTCAAAGAGGATTTCTTGCTGTTTTTCATACCTGGCATTCAAACTTCCATTTCTATTTCTTCTCAAAGGCTGTCCCCCATGCCTAGAAAGAGCTCCCTTCTTTTTTTTTTTTAATTTGGTTAGTCAGTGGGGTTAAGTGACTTACCCTGGGTCACATAGCTAGTAAGTGTTATGTGTCTGAGGTCAGATTTGAACTCAGGTCCTCATGAATCCAGGGCTAGTGCTCTATCTACTGTGCCACCTAACTGCCACAGAACTCCCTTCTTACCCTTACCTCTTAGACTCCCTACCTTTTAAATCTATTCAAGTGTTACCCAGTTCTCCATGTCATTTCATAGACATTTATATACCATGCTACCCCCATGCATAAGTACCCCCAATAGAATATGTTTGTTAAGGGCAAGTCTTGTTTACTTCATCTGTGTCCCCCTTTGACAGTTATCTGGTGTCTTATGGTGTTAGTTACTTGTCTTGTTTCCTTAATTAGATAAGAGCTTCTTGGAGATGAGCCATGATTTACATTCCCATTATAATCTCCATGATGCTAAGTGTTAAGCATTCAGGAGGTGCTCCATAAAAACTTCTTGGATATTCAATAGTATTCTTGAATTGAATTCTTGAAGAAAAAGTTAAAAAAAAAAGAGAAAAAAAAAGCAAATGAAACTTCTTTGGCACCCACATAGCATGTCGAGGATCTACATGAAAAGATGTGAAGAGCTAGGGTAGAAGAAAAGAATTAAAAGAGGGATATCACAATAGCACAGAAAATTACAAACAGCAGGTTAGCCAAGTATTCTTTGTACATAACTTTGTACTGCCCTGTATGATACCTAGGTAGTAAATTCCCCTTTCTCAGTACAGTTTGCATAGGGCAATATGGGGCTTCATTTTCATTATATATTCTCAAGCTAACTGCAGGGTGCTCTGGGTAGGAGAAGATAGCTAAGAACGAAAACTTGACCCTGAAGAATCTATCAAGACTTCCAATGCCAAGATGTAGGAGTGATGAAGGAACCCTCTGAAACCCTCCCAAACCCCTCCAAACAACAAGAAAGTTGCCCCAGAATTTATCTAGGACCAGAGAAGCGACTTACCGGAGTGGCAGGAAAGGTCTGTCTCACTAGAGTGGGAGGGGAGCTAGGTCCAAGAGCAGTAGCAGCAGCCAAGACTCACAGCAGGGGGCCTGCAGCAAAGCCTCCAAGCCTAGGGCCATGCACCTTCCTGCAAAGCAGCAGCCCCTTAGGCAACTGAGCAGTCTGTACAGCATAGCTAGGCTTTACCCCTAGTGACCCCACCCCTAGCACAAGTCACCAGTGAGGCCCTGACCCCATTGCTGACCAGTAGTGAAGGCCCATGGTGCTGGCCAACAGTGAGACTCCACCCCTGGGCCTACCAGCAGAGAGACCCTGTTTCCATAGCAACCCAGCAGCAGGGCCCCACCCCTGGGGCAGGCCTGCAACAAGATCACTGTCCAAGGCCAGCCATCAGAAAGATTCTATTACTATAGCAACCCGGAAGCAAAGATCCAACCCTGGAGAAGGCCAGCAAATAAACCCCACACCCAGGGGATTCCAACAGGGAGGCCCACCCCCCAATACAAGCCAGAAGAGAAGCCTGCCCTCCAGAGAAAGCAAGCAGCTAAGCCCTGAAACCCAGGGAAAGCCAGCAGTAAGATCCAAAGGCTCAGCAGGAAAAGTTTGGGAAGGTGCGGGACCAGGGCCCAACTCTCACATAGAAACACCAAGTCACAAAAAATTCAGAAAAAAAATTATCAAAAAACAAAAAAAGAGCTTCAGTATAGAAAGTTACTATCATGATAAGGAGGAACAAGGCATAAACTAAGAACAGGACAATAGTGTCAAAATGGCTACACATGAAGCCTCAAAGAAAAATGTAATTTGGTCTCAGGTCCAAAAAGAATTCCTGAAAGAGTTTAAAAAGGATTTTAAAAAGCAAATTAGGGAAGTAGAAGAAAAATTGGAAAAATAAATGAGAAAAATGCAAGAAAATCATGAAAAAAGAATCAACAGCATGGGAAAAGATATATATTTACTGAGGAAAATAACTCCCTAAAAATAGAATTAGCCAAATGCAAAAGGAAGTACAAAAGCTCACTGAAGAAAATAATTCCTTAAAAATTAGAATTATACAAGTGTAAACTAATGACTCTATAAGATGTCAAGATTTGATAAAAACAAAATAAAAAAATAAAAAAAGGAAGAAAATGTGAAATTTCTCATTGGAAAAAGAACTGACCTAGAAAATAGATCCAGGAGAGATAATAGAAGAATTATTGGACTATCTGAAAGCCATGATAAAAAAAAAAATCCTGGACAACATCTTTCAAGAAAATATCAAAGAAAACTGCCCTGATATATTGAAACCAGAGGGCAAAATATAAATTGAAAGAATTTCACCAATCACCACCTGAAAGATATCCCAAAACGAAAACTCCCAGGAATATCATAATCAAATTCCAGAGCTCACAGTTCAAGGAGAAAGTGCTACAAGCAGCCAAAAGGAAGTAATTCAAATATCATGTAGCTACAGTGAGGATTACACAGGAATTGGCAGCTTCCACATTAAAGAACCTGAGGGTTTGGAATATGATATTGGAAAAATAGTAATTGCTGATGGGTAGACCAAGCCAATGTAATAAAAATGATAATTCTACCTAAATTAATCTATTTATTCAGTGCCATACCAATCAAACTATCAAAAATATTTTATAGAGCTAGAAAAAATAATAAAAAATTTCATCTTGGAAGAACAAAAGCTCAAAAATGTCAAGGGAATCAATGAAAAAAAAAACGCAAAAGAAGGTGGTCTAGCTGTACCAGATCTCAAACTAAATTTTAAGATGGTAATTATCAAAACAATCTGCTACTAGCTAAGAAAGAGTGGTAGATCAGTGGAATAGATTAGATAAAAAAATACATTATAGTAAATGATCATAGTAATCTAGTATATGATAAACCTCCAACTCCAAGCTTTTAGAACAAAAACTCATTATCTGACAAAAACTGCTGGGAAAACTGAAAAACCGTATGGTAGAAACTAGGTATAATCCAACATCTCACACCTTATACCAAGATAAGGTCAAAATGGGTACATGATTTACATGTAAAGAGTGATACCATAAGCAAATTAAGAGAGCATGGAATAGTATATCTGTTAGAATTATGGATAAGAAAAGACTTTAGGACCAAAGAAGACGTAGAAAGCATTGCAACATATAAAACAGATAATTTTGATTATACAAAAGTAAAAAAAAGGTTTTTCACAAACAAAACCAATGCAACCAAAATTATAAAGAAAGCAGAAAACTGAGGGGAGGAGGGAAATGTGCAACAAGCGTCTCTGATAAAGGTATCATTTCTCAAATATAGAGAGAACTGAGTCAAATTTATAAAAATACAAGTCATTCCCCAATTGATAAATGGTCAAAGGATATGAACAGGCAGTTTTCAGACAAAGAAATCAAAGCTATCTATAGTCACATGAAAAAAATTCTCTAAATCACTCTTGATTAGAAAAATGCAACTTAAAACAACTCTGAGATATCACCTCACACCTTTTAGATTGGCTAGTATGACAAAAAAGGAAAATGTTGGATGTTGGAGGGGATGTGGGAAAACTAGGACACTAATGCACTGTTGGTAGAGTTGTGAACTGATCCAACCATTCTGGAGAACAATTTGTAACTGTGCCCAAAGGGCTATAAAACTGTGCATACCCCTTGATCCAGCAATACTACTGCCAGGTCTCTATCCCAAAGACATGCAAAAAAGGGGAAAAGGATCTTTTTGTACAAAAATATTCATTGAAGCTGTTTTTGTGGCATCTAAGAATTGGAAATTAAAGGGATGCCCATCAATTGGGGAATGGATAAAAAGGCTGTGACATATGATTGCAATGGCAAATAATTGTGCTATAAGAAATAACAAGCAGGATGATTTCAGAAAAAAAAAAAAAACACCTGGAAAGACTTACATGAATTGATGTATAGTGAAGTGAATTGAACCAGGAGAACATTGTACACAGTACCAGCAATATCGTTCGATGAAGAACTGTGAATGACTTAGCTATTCTCAGCAATCCAGGAAAATCCTGAAGGATTTATGATGAAGCATATTATCTGCCTCCAGAGAAAGAACTGATATTTATTGAATATAGACTGAAACATGCTATTTTCACTTTCTTTTGTTTTTTTCTTTTACTCGAGTCTTTTTGTCTAAAATGACTAATATGGAAACGTTTTACATGATTGCACATGTAAAACCTGTATCTGATTGCTTACCATCTCAGAGAGGGAGGAGTAGAATTTGAAACTCAAAACTTTAAATAAGAATGTTAGAAAATTTGGGAAAAAAAGAATCTATCAAGTGAGTAAGTATCAAACAATTCATACAGCTACACCTTCTTTGAGCCATGGCCTTGATTCTAGTTCAATTCTTCCATGGGGGGCTTTTGAAAAATCACTTACCCGCTTTGGGCCTCAGTTTTCTCATTGATAAAATGAGAGATTAGGTTAGATCATCTTTAAGGTCTCTTTTTGCCCTGAAATGCTCCAATTCTAGAATTCCAACTGAACCTAGGTAGGCTGCTTCCATTTCATCTCTTTTGAAATCCTATGATTTCAAATAGGTTTTTTTTTCCTTTACACATCTCTCTCTCCCTGTGTTCTCGTTATGTCGCCTACTCCTACTTTCACTGTTGTTCTCCCTCTGTGTCTGTAAATTCTCAAAATAGAATTTAAGCTGACAAGATTGCACAAAGGGTCAGTTTTCCTTGAAACTAGAAGTTATCAAGAAAGGCAGGCATTGCAAATGATCATTTCTTGAACTTTTCCATAACCGTTCAAGCTTTAAGAGTGTCTCAAGATTGGTGCTGTCCTCAGTTTTATATTCCAATTTAAATGGGTATCTCTATTTCTTTTGGGTATTGTGATTTGGCCCCTTGTCATGTTTTCTCTCCTTGTTTTTGGTAATAAACAAACATTTCCAGCGTATGAATGTATAGAACATGGCAAATATGTATGATTCCTCTTTGAGCAGAGTTGGAACTAGCATGGGGAGAAATAGTCTTTGTCCTAAGTGCATTTACCTCTCAGGACAACTGTTATCTCTCTGCTTTGTTTTGTTCTACTCCAGAGACACAGTTCACTGCTACTGACCTCCTCCATAGGACTCTCTGAAGGGCACAGACTGACCATTTTCAGTCAGGAACTGTCTACTCTACTCCCAGTTCTTTTCCAGAATGAATTTCCCCAGGTTTGGTTTTCCCTCCTTATATCTCCCATATTAAATATGCATTTCCTAAGGGATACAGGAAGGTATCTAGTAAAAAAAAAAACAAGTGCATTCAGTTTGGGGCATGTAACATACTTCATTGGATTTTCATCTCCAAGGCTTTCTTAAAATTAATACAAAGAACTAAAGCAACTGACCTTGTGAACCTCATTATTGAGTTCCTATTGTATTGCTCCAAATCACCGGGATGCAATGAAGAAACCAGATTGACCTTTTCAAACACCCATTCCTTTAGTGGTTCCCTAAGTGTCCAGTTTCATTACACAAACATGAAACATCAAACTGAGAAGTAGCTATGCAAGGTCAAGACTAGGAATAATAAAAAAAAAGAATTGAGGGAAGGAGTCTTACCCAAAAGGAATTGACAAAGATTACAATCACCCTGCTAGATGACTGGCTGCGGATAGCAGCAATTCCAAGGAAACATTTTGCTATTTAGCCAGCAGTAACTGTGAATGCTGGTTCTCATAGGAACAAGTTAGTGCTCTCATTTTAAAAGAACATTTGGATTCCCTTTAAAAAATGATAGATGATAAATGAGACAACCTAGAGCAGAACTTTTATTGAAACATGTATAATCCTATACATATATAGTATAATAGATTATATCTGATTCGAAATATTTTTTATCCAAGAAAGGACAAAATGTATTTAATATGTTTTTGAAGCAGTGTTGAATGTTACTGTTTATCTTTACTCAAAATATCCTTTATTCTTTTGCCTTTTCCCCTTCATTAATATCTTCAGCTGTTCACTTTGAATTATTAGCATCATTCATAGATACACAGTGTTAGAGACAAGGACCTTAGACCTTAGAGAACACAGAGTTTAAATTTTTTACCTGATTGATGAAGAAGGGAGGGCCCAAAGAAGGTGATTTTAGCAAAGTTACAGAGACAATATCAAATCCAGAGTTAAATCCAGAGTTTCCAATCAATTCCTTGTCCCATATCCTTTCCGTTAGACCAAATTATTCTCATTTTTGTACTAAATGTTAGGAAAGACAAATAATAGTAGCTGGTATTTATAGTTATTTAGGCTTTACAAAGTACTTTTCATATATCAACTCAATTCATCCTTATAACACCCTTAATACTAAGTACTATTACTATTCTCATTTTATACATGAGGAAATTGAGTCTGAGTCACTTGAGTCACTTTAAGTGACTTGCCCAGAGTCACATATCTAAGGAAAGTTTGAATACATATCTCTTGATTCCATGTCCAAACATGCCATATATTAAACCACCAGATGCCCTAGAATAACCAGAGAATGACTTCAAGATCATTCCATATGATGATTGGGTGAAGAAACTAAATATGGTTAGGCTGGAGAAGAGAAGGTTTAGGTAGGGCAGTGAATAGTGTGTACAAGAAATGGTACTTGAGAATGGGATTTGAATTTCTAGATCATGGGTTAAAATATAGAAATGACTATCCAGGGATGGGGGGCACTTACTAAGGGCCACTGAGACTATATTGGCATGTAGACTTAAAAATCTACTTAAAAGGTCTTTAAATTGAAATGGAGAGGGGAGGGAGATACTACCTAAGTATATCCATGAAGCCACCATAAAGAGTAGTCATAATGTAGGAAAAAGATCAGAAGTAGAGGTATCTAGAAGTCTGCAGGAGACAAAATACAAGAAAGTAGTCAATACTAAAATCCATGGCATCAGATGTCTCTGTCTCTACCAAAAGGCAGAAAAGCTGATAATGTCTTGATTTAACTTAGTAGCAATTTAGTCCTTCGCAAAGGGAAGGAACCAACAAGAGGGGACTTTATTTTGTATGTAATTTTCAGGAACAGAGAGGAACCAGTTGTGTTGGGAATATTGGGAAGTTTGGATTGGAATGACCATTCTTACAGTCTATAGTAAGGGAGAATAAAGCTGGGGCTAATTTTCAATTTTGGGAGAGTTTATTTCAGAAAATTCAGAGGAAGAGTGGGGAGGATCTCATCTTATAGAGGGAACAAGAACCAGATAAGAATCTGATACATGCAAATATACATATATATATACATATATATATATACACATATGTGTATATGTATTTTGTCTATATGTGTCTGTATATATTTGAAACAAGGCCAAGTAATGAAGAATAAATAAACAATTATACTTCAGAATAGTTTTACAAATACTAAATACTCAATGAAATTAACCTAGTCATGGAAAATAAAAAAAAGTTCAGTTTTTTTTAAGTACTCTGTGAGTGAAAAGAAGATAGTTGAAGTAGATATAGGATCACTGCTAACGTGAATGGCATAGTTATAAATGATGCCAGGAAGAAGATAAGAGTTTTTCAAATCTCATTTTCTTTTTTCTTTCTCAGATAAGGAGAATTCCATCCTGTGGAATTAGGATGGAACAAAAAATCCTAAAGGAGAGGTGATAACTGAGTAATGCAAGGAGAAAATAGGAGAACACCTTGATGCCTTTGATGAGTTTGTATCACTAGGGTCAGATCAATATTATCCCATCTCTTAAAAGAAGTGATAGACATGATTACTGAGCCACTGACAGTGATCTTTGACAGATTGTGTAGAATGGAAATGGCACCACTAGATAGGAGGACAATTGTTATCCTAATTTGTTTTAAAAGAGAGAGAATGAGGGACAGAAATTAGGGGCCAATGGGTTTGACTGTGATTCCTAGTAAAATTATTGAATGTTTTATTAAGAGACAATGAACATCTAGAAAAGGGAATGGTGATCTGAAAGAAGAACAAGTCATACCAGACTAACCCTTTTTTCTTTGTTGAATAGGATCCTAAACTGGGAGAACAGAGGAATTCAGGAAATACAGTTGAGCTGCGTTCTTAAGAAAGCATTTGCTAAGTTTTCTCATTCTTTTCTTGTAGGAAAGACACGGAGACCTGGGCTAGATGATACTACTGTAGAAGCATATTGAAACCCCCCTTTTCAAATTCTTTAGAAGTATTAAGAAATAAACACTTCTAGGGGCAAATAGGTGGCACAGTGGATAGAGTACTGGCCCTGGATTCAGGAGGACCTGAGTTCAAATCTGACCCCAGACACATAACACTTACTAGCTCTGTGACCCTGGGCAAGTCACTCAACCCCATTGCCTAGCCCAAAAAAAAGAAAAAAGAAATAAACATTTCTATAGTCTCAAAATGCCAGATTTTTCATTTTAGTAAAGTAGGTATAAAAAAGTTAACATCTTAAATAGGGAATGAATAAGGGTGATTTAAAAAAAAAAGCTTAACTCTTGTCTAGATAAGATCATTTCCCCCATCCCACACCTCTAAATGAATGGAGCCATGATTCACCTAAGAAAAATGTCTTCTTTTCCATTCCAAGATTCAGGTATTCATCCAGGAAGGAAGTTTCTTCAATCTTTGAGGGCAATGACAAAGCAAAGAATCCAGTTGTTTGAATAGTTTTAGTAGAATGTTTTGAATATTAAGCCAAAACTGTATTTTAACATGTTATAACTTTTTACATGTTTAAGATTCTTATAAATGTTACTACAAATTGTTTTGGTGCAGAGAGAAGTGTCCAAGGACCTGGGGTGGTGGTGGAGCCGGGGTGGACTATGCCAGTTTAAACATTTCTCTAAGCTAGAAATGACTTGGATTTAGAATAATGTTAAATTAAATTAAAGTATTTCCAACTTTTGGGTAAATGTAGGGTATAGTATTATTTTTTTCCATCGATAGTACAATTAGTTGGATTCTGAACTGAATGAATGGTTGGACCCCAAAATAGTTATTATTGTTATGATGTCCAATTAGAAGGAGGACTCCTGCGGAATGCCTAGTCATCTCTGTTTGGTTCTATGTTGTTTAACATTTTTATCAATGACTTAGTCAAAGAAGGCATAGGTGGCACAAAACAAATGTGGATAGCGCAAAGTGTCAGATTGTAGAAAGTCAAATATAATAAGACTAAATTTAATGTAGATAAATGTAGTTTTACAGAATATCAACTTTACAAATACAGGATAGGGGTAATGGAGCTAGAAAACAATTTCTCTAAAAATGGTCTGGAGATTTTAATGGACTGAAAGGTCAATATGAGGCACTAATGTAATACAGTGACCAAAAATGATTAGTTGATCATAGGCTGTAACTAAAGGCACAGGCTTGAGAGAATATGCAAATATTTATTCATTAAAATTAGAAAATATTTAAGTTAAACCTTAAAAGTGTTATATAAACGCTATTATTATTGTTATTGTTATTGTTTTTACATGTTCAGATCATAACCTTTGACCTTTCTTTTTAGACCTGAAAGGGTAGAAACCCTTATAAAGAAAATAAGCTTGAAACCACAGAGTGTGAGGAGGTTGCCCCAGTATTTTTTTTTTTTGGGAAGGCAATTAGGGTTAAGTGACTTGCCTAGGGTCACAAAGCTAGTGTCAAGTGTCTGAGGTCGGATTTGAACTCAGGTCCTCCTGACTCCAGGGCTGGTGCTCTACCCACTGCACCTCCTAGTTGCCTCCCAGTATTTTGTTTTACCCTTGAGGGCATGTTGGATACCACTGTTCTAGCTAAGTTTGGTGGGCACTGAGGTTCCTTAGCATACATATATGTATGTATGCATGCATGCATACATACATACATACATACACCTATCTCCCTGGGTCCCTGTTTTTCCTTGGTTCCTACCCCACTCAAGATATACCTCTCTGTAATGGGGATTTAGACTATTACATACAGAACATGATATAAAACTAACATGTATATACAGCCAGCCACAGATTAATAGAGATTAAACATTTACTGTGTACCACATAGTGTGCTAATTGCTGGAAACATAAATAAAAGTAAAAAGACAGTTTCTCCTCTAGAGGAGATTACATTCTATGGAGATGACACTATTAAAAGGAAAATTCTTTGTTCAGACTTTCACCCTTATTAAGGAGACACAACTCAGGACAAAGAGGATTAAAAGGAGTTTATTGAATATGTCATATTGGCGGGCTGATCACTGACTATTATCAATGGCTTCAAGATGGGGCCAGTTTTTATTGATAAAGACAATTTGTATAGATCCAGGTCAGCAAAAAGAGATTGGTCATTGCATCTCAGTTCCTCCCCAAGGTAGCAAGTAAGGACAATTTCCAGATACAAAGAGGTAGGAGGATGTCTTACTACATGCCAAATATCAGGCAATATGAAACTGAAGACTGGGTGACGTATTCCTCCAACACTGATTGACAAGCAGGTCTGGCATCAGTTAGTTCACTGAGTCAGCCCAACTTTCAATAACAATAAAGTGAGGGGGAGAGCTTGTAATGTCTGGAGCTGAGGCAGGTTAGAGGTGATCCTGCCTTGACATGCGGACTGCTTAAAATGGAAGTTGGGGAGGAGCCCACCAATTGAAGGAGGCAGGAGGGTCTAGGGAGGTAGGAGTTACCTGGGATACTTGGAGAGATTAAACATGAACGAGGTTTATGCATCATCTCTGCTAGAGGAATCAGGCATGGGGAATAGCCTCAGAATAACAGAATTGAAATTTTTGGAAGTAAAAGGGATTTCAGTGGCCATAGATTCCAACTCATATCCCAAAACTATCTCTTCCATATCACAAATGGTCACGTGAATTTTTTGTGAAGGCTTCTTGTGAGAAGGAAACCCGTAATTCCTAAGGAAGCCCATTCTGGTTTTCCCATAGCTTGAAGTATTATGGAGTTTATTCTATCCTCTGTAACCTCTACCCATTGCTGCTCTCTGAGGGAAGAACTTTCTAAAAGAAGTCTTGTTGGTTGGATCTTCAATCATTTTTCAGTGGTGTCTGACTCTTTGTGACCTCATTTGGCAAAGACTGGTTTGCCATTTCCTTCTTCAGCTCATTTTACAGATGAGAAAACTGAGGCAAACAAGATGAAGTGACTTGTCTAAGATCACACAGCTCATAAGTATCTGAGGCTGGATTTGAGCTCAGCTGTTCCTGATTCCAGGCCTGTCACTCTATCCACTGCATCACCTAGAACTGCCGTTTTAGCCTCTTGTATAATTATCCCATTTCTAGAAATGTATCATTGGATCACTGATGGAGAGGGACCTTAGACATCATCTAGTCCCACCCTCTAATTTTATTGATGATGAAACTCAGCCCAAGGAGATTGTACAACTTGTCCAAGGCCATCCTGGTAGTAAGCATCAGAAGTAGATAAAAAACCTAGACTCACTGACCCTCTTCACTGTACAACACTGCTTTGACCTATGTCAAAGCCAAGAACAGGATGACAGCCGTTTGGGTTTATTGTAACAAAACAGAAAATGCTGCATAGTTATTAATTTGTAGTGTATCACCTGATAAAACTGGAAACTTGCAAAATATAACAGGAAATTTCAATTGCCAATCTTAAGAAAACACTTGCTTTAGCTAAGGACTTCTGAGAGCCTGATAATAGCATTTTCCTCCCTACAAACTTTAGAATAGTATAGCCTATCGCAATAACCTTTCTAGGGGAAGTCTTAGTGCTAGAGACACCATGAGGTTGGGTGTGTGTGAATGTGTCTGTGTGTACTTCTTTCTAAATTTGTCAATAAACCTTCAGGGGGTTTCTTGGTTGTTATAGCTTCTGTTTCTTTATACTTCATTAATTTATTTAAGACCAGAGGAAAAATTAATGGAGAGAAAAGATGTTAAGAAGTAAGATTAATTTGATTTCATTATGCACTGAATTGAGCCTTGTTCCATGTAATGTGGGAAGGAATGCACCTAAAGAAACTTTAAAGCCAAGTAATTTAAACTAATCTCTTCATGGTTGATCTTTTTTATTATATTCTAATAAAGCAGTGATTAACTCAGTCCAAATTCCTGAAATGAAATTTGCATTCAATGTATATCTTGATCAACTAAATGTTAATTTTCTGTAAGTAAAGGCCTATTGACAGACTATGTCCTAGGACTAAGCTCCTAGGTTGGGGGACGGATGATAAATTTCAAAGAACCAAAGAATTTTAGAATTGAAAGAGGCATCAATGGCCATCCAGGCCGGCCAACATCTGAGAAAAGGGTCCTTCCATAGCATATTTAAGAAACAGTTATCTAGGCTTTTCTTGAAGAAATCCAAGGAGAGGGAATTTCCCCAATGAAGAGGTAGCAATTTTATGCCCAGTTGTAATTGTTAGCAATTCTAAATTTGTCCCTTTGCAAATTATACCCATTTCTCTTTGTCCTAAACTTCAGAGTCAAATAACACAAGTGCATTAGAATCCAAATAAATAATAACAATAATGATATCTAGCATTTATATCTCATTTTAAGCTTTACAGAATATTATCATTTTATCTGTACATCAATCCTAGGAGGTAGTGGTGTGATTATCCCCATTTAACAGGTGAAGAAACTGAGGCAGGGAGAAGTTAAACTCTTGACAGAGAAGTAGTAGAGTACTATGAGTAATAAGACACAGGTTTTTTGACATGGTGAATGTGGGAATTTGTTTTGATTAACTATTTTTATTTATTCCAAGGTTTTTTTTCCTGCTTTCTTTCTTCCTTTCTTTCTTTCTTTCTTTTTTTTTTTTTTTTGTTGGGGAAGGTGGGACAAAAAAAATACATATTTGATCATTGAAAAATTACAATTTAGTTAAAACAAATTATTGATGTACAACTTCCATAAAAATTCTGTTTCATCTGTGTGACAAGATGTTCCAGAGTTCCCAATGGCTATGTTATTGTTGTTGTTTTTTCAGTCGTGTCCAACTTTCTGTGAACCCAATTTGGGGTTTTCTTGGCAGAGTTACTGGAGTGCTTTGTTATTTCCTTCTGCAGCTTATTCTACCAATGAGGAACTGGGTCAAATAGAATTAAGTGACTTGACCAGGGTCAGACAGCTGAGGCCAGATTTGAACTCGTGAAAATGATTGGTCTTTCTGATTCCAAGCTTAGTGCTCTGTCCATTGCACCACCTAGCTGTATTAGAGGCGTATTAAGTTTAAGTCCTAAAAACTGGAAAATCTTCAAGAATAGGTCAAGTGTTAGACTTCTGAAAACTGGACCAACTACATTTGGAAAGGCTCAGCTCTAAGGTTGATGAGGGACAACATGGTACAGTGAGTAGAATTCTGGCCTTAGAATCAGGAATATCTAGTTTCCAGTACTGCATATACTACTTACTAGTTCTGTGACCACTTAACCTCTCTCTGTGCCTGAGCTTGCTCATCTATAAAAGGAGGGAGTTAGAGTTGATACTTCCTATGGTTTCTTTAAGCCACGTAGGTGCTAAGGATTAGAGTATTTTCATGAATAATTTTCCACTCGGTGTAGGAGAATGCTTATTCCTTTATATTCAGAGGAAAGACAAATTCAGTGCTTATGAAGCATTTTTGTAATTTGGAAGAATCAATGACCTCTGAGTTTCCTCTGGCTTTTAGACTCTATGAAAACTAGTGTCCATTCACTCATAAAGAGAGTCAATTTCAGGAGCAAAGTCAATTACCAGGATAGCGTATGTAAAGCAGGCAGTAAGTCATATGTAATGCAATTAAATAGTGTACTTCAGTCTCTAGGCATGTCAACCCAACATATTTAATGAGTGGCAAATTAACTTGAACATCAATGTTACAATTAGCAGTTGAATCATAGTTTTACCCTCCCCTGTCACCACCCAAATTAAAATTATCACAAAAAGGGAACCTAATGAGTTATTTATCCCATTACTAAGGCTAGAGATTCCATCACTTATTCCCCGAGTCTCTCACTTCCACTTGTGGTTCATTTTTAATATATAACAGAACTTTAACCTTTCACCTATGGCTGCAACATTCTCTTAATAGCTTTTGGTGAATAGGATATTAACTGTCTAAAGCATAGGAGGGAGAAATGTTTGAGAAAGGGCTCAGTTGAACCATCATGATTAAATATCTCTTCAGATTCTGTTAAGCAGAGGTGTCAAACTCAAGGCCCACAAACCTCCTGAGTACCTGAACCAGCTTAAAATGTAATCAAGAAATGTTTAACAGAATAAATAAAAATACAACACAACATAGGTAATGTGAATTTGTGGTTTTCTATATATGTGGCCCACAAGGATCATTTCCATTTGAATTTGACACCATTGGAATAAGGCATATTCCAAAAATCTCTCTGTCCTACCCATTAAAGCAATTATTATATAGAAAGCATATAAGCAAATTTCTTTTGTCTAGTGGTATGCTTATAGGAGAGGCAGCTAAGTGGCTCAGTGGATAGAGTGCTAAGCTTGGAGTCAAGAAGATCTGAGTTCAAATTCGGCTTCAGACACTACTCAGCTGTGTGAGCCTGGGCAAGTCACTTAACCTCTACTTATCTTAATCTCTTGGGAGCCATTTCCAGTTATCCTGATCTATATCTTGCCACTGGACCCAGATGGCTCCAGAGAAAAACAATGAGGCTGATGACTTTGCACAGCCCTCCCTCACTTAAATCCAATTCACAAGCAACAACCATCTCAATCTAGAAAACAAAATGGCAAACCACTTATCTTTGCCAAGGAAATTCCATAATGAGGTTTTGAAGAGTCAGACACAACTGAATGACTGAACAACAGTTCCTATAGGATTTTCTTTAAGTACATTTTGAAGTAAATTCTCTATTCTCGATGATTTGCTTTATAAAACTACATGTATGTTCCACTAGAACAAATTATCACATCATTAAAGAAAGGTAAATAAAATGTTACCTTAATTCAGCTAGGAGGCCTTCCAATATGTCACATTGGTTAGAAAGTGGGCTTCTACGTTAGAAAGATAGGGATTTAAGTCTGGACTTCTAATACTTACCAGCTTCATGATCTTGAGTTAACCCTTTAATTTCTCAGTACCCACAAGCAATTCTTAAAGACTGTATAGCAAAATAGTTGTCAGTCTGCATCCCTAGAGGGAGACTTCTCACCTGGAGTTTCCTACACCCTTGGAATAACTAGTGTGACAGAAAAAAAATCAAACTGCTCAAAATATTAACATTCATATTGAGGTGTCATCACCATGTCATAAAAAGGCTGAAAGTGAAAATACAGTACCAGAAATCCCGAAAGTATAATAATCTACCTTATACTCCTTCAAGTATTACTCTACTGTAGAGAAACCAATTCCTAAAGCTTAAGCTCTTTCAGTTTTTCCCAGTTTTTTCAATTTTAATTTTAATTTAATTTTTAATTTTAATTTTTATATTGAAGATATTTCCTTTAGTATATTTAATACTTTCCAATCACTTTAAATTGCTGGTCCAAGTTTCTAGAAAATTTTTTCCCTACTTTTTGTTGTTGTTTAGTCATTTTTCAGTTGGACCTGATGTGCTCTAGTAGGCTACAACTTCAATTCACAAGGCAATAGGTTGTTTATGAAGCCTTTCACAGGGACAATATGTAGTTAATCTGATTATCAGTACCTGAGAAAGAGGTAGAAAATGTGTGTGTGTGTGTGTGTGTGTGTGTGTGTGTGTGTGTGTGTGTGCATGTGTATCTAGTGTATCTATATGGAGGAGAGGGAGTGAGAGATTTTATTAACACAGTGGCAGGACAGAGGCTCAATCTATGCTTCTTCCTTACCATCAAAGTTGGAGTTGATGGACTCCTGAAACCAGATTGGTTGTAGGACAGTGAAACATGTTTGAGATTCTCACCTGAAGCTTGTTCAGCTCTATATCTGGAATGCATGCAATGTCGATAGATTACTCAGCCTGGGGCCTGCACTGGGACTCAAGAGATTCTTCATTACTGGATTGGCGTTTGATATGGAATGGAGAATACACAATTAATTAACATTACTAGCCATAATCAATGGACAACATTACATCTGTACGAATTATATAAAGATTATTGTACTAGCTGTCAGGGATAGAAAGAGGTAACTTCACAGAATTTAAAATCTGATTATAGTGATAAGGCATATATAGATAATAGTTAACGTTTATATAGCACTTTAAGGTTTATGAAGTGCTTTTTATATGTAGGGATTGTTTCTCACTACGGCCTCACTATCCCAGAGTCAGGTTGGCTACATCTAGCCCTCAATGTTATAGTGATACTTTTAATGGGTTAGTACATTTTTTTCTCTAATGCCATCTGCTTGGACCACCATTACAGGTATTACTGCCTAACCGGCCCCCCCCAATCCCATTAGCCACCAATGACTAGGGCCTTATTACCATGTAAATAATTAGCATCAATTAGATTTCATTATATAACATTTACTTTAAAGGTATAGCAAGAACAAAAATCCAAACATTTCCCTTCAGAATTGTGGAGGTACACTCTCTCCTATCCCACCTTGTTCTCTAGGGAGAGTCCCTCAGACTTAAGACAGTTCTACATAGCACTGATACCACCAAGTTCATGTCCAAATATATCATCACTCTTGGAATCATCTGCCTCAGCTGCCAAGGGGTTGGATCCTGAAGGTTGTTCCTTGGGGCATCAATGCTCAGCTGGCTGTGAAGCCCAGACAGCTCAACTTCAAACATGGCACATGCTTATATATCCAAATGGCTCATTCTTCTGATCTTCTGAGACCCAAGAGATTTCCTAAGTAATCTCCCAATTAATCTTTACCTAAACCAAAACAAAATCACTGGTGCAGGCAAAAGCCAAGGCTTGTATTTATGGAGCTACATGTTGGCATAAGAGGGAGAGGGATCAAGGCTTCTCCCTTTATGGCACTGCTGATCACTGGATGCTGCCAGCAAATGGATCAAACTAAGACAAATGATCCAGCTAAGAGAGTGATGGCTGTGTCCAATTAATATCTTTTGAAGGCATCTTGAATTCTGTTTCCACAGCTATAGCCAAAGAGACTTCCATTGACCATGTGGTTATCATAATAGACCAGCCAGAGAATATATATGAATGCTTCAAAATTCCTCTAAGGTGCTTCCATTATACATCATCCTGACTCTCTTAGAATCAGGCTCCTCTAGACATCTACATGTGGTGAACTGCATTAGCCAAGAAAGCTAATGCATTGTACACTGGCTCAAAAAGACCGATCTTTTTGTCCAGTTGCACATGAATTGCCTAATCTGATCCTCACAAAACCCCCATGAGGTAGGCATTATTATTACCCCCATTTTACAGATAAGGAAACCGGGGTTGACATAGATGAAGTAACTCATCCAGGGTCACATAGTGAGTCTGAGTCAGAATTCAAACTGAGGTCTTCCTGACACTCAGTCTGGCACTCTATCTACACCACCTAGCTGCCTCTTAATAAAATATAAGTAGCATTTATGAAATGAAAAAACAAATTCCTGTGATATAGGAAATAAGCTGAGGAGGCAGGGATGTCTTTGTGGAGGTGGTAGGATTTGATCCAGGGACTAAAAAATCTCATGATCCCCATATTCTTTTTCCCCAGGCAATTTATTTCCCAATTAGAACGAGAAGTTCAGATGCTCCCGAGAAACAAACCAATCTTATAGGCTTTTCCTGATATCCTATACCCTGCTGGTAAACACTGTGTATAGAGGAAGCACTAGAAACCAGGTCACAGATATACCTTAATCAACACTCTTTTTTATTTCCAGTCCCAGTGCACACTGGTAGCATTAGAATTCCTCCCATGCCTTGGAATACCTCTCTTGCATTTATGCAGCATGTTCCAGGACCACACTTTCTCCAGTATCACTCTTCAATAATCCTTCATTCTCCAAATTCTTTGCTACATAAAACCGAGCACTTTTTCATAAATATTAACTCACATTCCATGAACCATCAGTCTCAGCTCCCAGGTGAGTAGCTCAGTTTACAAATCGAGCATCACTAACATTGAAGCAATCTTATACTGCTTCTAACTAGACCCTGGAAAGGTACCTTCTTCTCCAAGAAGAGCTTTAGGACCTTCTAGCAGGCTTCTTTCTTTTTCGCCTCCTAACACACGCATCTTCTATATTTGGATCATGAAGGAAGATTTGAACTAAGAGAAGAGCAGAGGAGGGAAGTGGACATTTTAGATAGGGAAAAGTAATAGGAAAAAAGGCACAAAATTGGCAGTAACAGGTCACTAAAATTTATATAATCCATTAAAGTCTAAAAAACACTTTAAAAATATTATCTCATTTGATCCTCACAACAACCCCTACAAGAAGCTATTTATAAATGATGAAACTGAGTTTGAGAAAAGCGAAGTGATTTGCCCAGGGTCACATAACAACAACAATAACAATAGCTAGCATTTATATAGAACCAACAATGTGCCAGACACTGTGTTAAGCACTTTACCAATATCATCTCATTTGATCCTTACAATGACCCCAGGAGGTAGGTGCTATTATTAACCTCATTTCACAGTTGAGGAAATTGAGGCAAACAGAGGTTAAGTGACTTTCCCAGTATCACACAGCTAGTAAGTGTCTGAGGCTGGATTTGAATTCAAGTCTTCCTTACTCCAGGCTTAGTGTTCTAGCTGGTGTCAGGTAAGATTCAAACCCACGTCAGCAGTTCATCCTTTTACAACATTGAAGCTGTTCATGTCATGGTTAAGAAATAATGAGCAAATCAATTTTGTTGAAAAGAAAGATTCCTATAGGAGAGATAAGGTTCTCAAAGGATAAATAGGGATAGGGAATAGACCTTTAATTTCACTTTTGTCAGAAACCCCGAAGTAGAGAAGCTCCAACTATTTGTGAAGGACAGCATCTTCTTTGAAATTTGTAGTCAGTAAGAGATGCTAAGAGCACTGAGAAGTTGGGTGATTTGTCCAGGTTCTTACAGCCAGTGTGTTTAAGAGGCAGGGTTTGAATCCAAGACTTCTTAGCTTTGAAATGAGCTCTCTGTCCACCCATTACACTAGGCTGAATGTCAAGGAGGGCTACGGGGACAAAGCCAAAGATGATTTTCAATTCCAAGTTAAGGAGTTTAGACCCCATTCTCACACTGATGAGGAGCTAACCAGTCTGGGAAGGAGGATGATATGGTCAAAGTAGTATTTTAGGGTCTTCCTTCCCCATAATGCTAGTCCCTTCCCTCTAAGGTTATCTCCAGTTTATCCTGTATATATTTCATTTGATGTCTCCTCATTGTTTGCATGTCTCCCTTAGTACTCTCTAAGTTGCTTGAGAGCAATGACTGCCTTTGACCTTTCTTTATATCCTCAGAGCTGAGAAGGGTACCTGGAACAAAGAAGATACTTAATATGTGCTTGTTGTTGACTAGATGTCGTGAGTAGAAAAGCTTGGGAGGAAAGCCCAGAGCAGGGGTTCTTACCTTTTGTTGTCATTGTTTGTTTCATGGACCCCTTTGGCAATCTGGTGAAGCCTTCCTTTACTCCTGATGGAGATTTTCTGTTATTAGGATATGTTTAAAGCATATTACCTTTTTTTATATTGTAAACTTATGATAAGAGGACTTTGAAAATTTCATTTACTCGGTGGGAGAAGAAATCTCCAGCATAAATATCTGGGAAAGTGGGTGGAGCTGACCTCCTCAGCAGAGTCAGGAATGAAGATTCACTGAGCTCAGAATCTGCAAATAAACTAGGAAGTAGAGACTTCCCCCAGACAGAGATGGGGACTTAGTGGAATATTTAGTATGGGGGGAGGAGAGGAAGAGCTTTTTAAATAGGAAGAGAAAGCAGGTCCCATGCAGGGTGTGACCAAAAGACTACTAGGCTCTGAGAAATTGTGGCACATAAATAGGAAGAAATTAGACTATTTTAATTGCTTCATAATTAGGCTTCATGCTTCTATTTTCTCCCCTTTCAAAGTATTCTTCATGTAGCTGCCAAACTGATAATCCTACAACATTGTCATGGCCACAACAGACCCCATCTGCCTATTTAAAATATTCTACAACTTTCTAATTCCTATTAAATAAAATGCACAGTTCTTAGCCTGGCATTTAAAGCCCTCCTCAATCTAGCTCCCTCCTATGATTCCAAACTAACTGCATATTACCTCTCTTTGTACCCATTGTTCTAAGTCAAATTGATCTGTTAGCTTTTCCCTGGACAGGGCATTCTATCTTCCATCTCTTATCTTCTTGCTTTGGTAAAAGTGGTTTTCCCCATTTCTTGGATGCACTTCCTCATAACTTCTCTCTCTTAAAAGCCCTAGCTTCCATCAAAATATAGCTCAGGAATCACCTCCTACTAGCAGTCTTTCCATAGCTTCTTTTCCCCAATTATTAGTCCATACTCTTATTTGAAATATCTTCACACTCATTTACTCACACACACACTGTCTCTCTTTCCTAAGCCCAGCACAATGTAAGTACCTTGAGAGTAGGTCCTTTTCCTTTTTTTGTTCTACCAAGTTCTGGCCCACTTTCCATCTGCAGCTCTCTTTGGTTTCACTCTAGGAAACAAGATGCCCCTCCCAGCATTATCTGATCTTCTAATCTCCTCACCATGATGCTAACTCAGTCTTGGACACTCAGACAACTTCCCACATTCCTCAATCTCCTCCCTGCTCTTATTGGGAGAGTACTAAACTGCTCCTAAAGTCTTCCTTTATAGAAGGCAGAAATTGGACTTACAGTTCACTCTGCTTCCCATCTGTAGCTCTGGCTGTTTTCAACATCAAGAAACAAGACGTCCTTGGTACCCCCTGTTTATCTCGCCTGCCATTTCCAGCTTCATTTTGTATCTTATCTTGCCCAATTAGATTGTAAGCTCCTTGAATCAGGGATTGTTTTTCTTTTTCTTATTTGGATCCCCAGCACTTAGCATAGTGCCTGGCACGTCGTGGGTGCTTAATAAATGTTTATTGAATTGAATTGAACCATAGTACCTTGTATAAAATAAGTGCTTCCTAAGTGTATTTTCAATTAAATTATTGAATTAAACAGGAGAATGGTAAGAGTAGCGTTATTTAAAGAGTAAACCTAGTGTAATCCTTGACAAACCTCCCACACATACCCTCAGATATTTGCTTCAGAGAAATGAATCAAAGCTGAGAAAATGAAAAAAAAAATAAAGGAAAATACAACTTTCATAGGAACTGAAGCCCTTTAGGTCTTTTGAGAGATAGGAGGCATAAAGTTCATACCAACATAGTGAATTGCCTATTTCAAGATAGGAGTTCTACAGCTAGAGACATAAAACTGATGAGACCAGTGAGTTTATGACTAAATAAGCAAGAGAGAGGATAACACAAAATAAAATAGACAGTTTTGATCATATAATTTTAAAAATTGCCTTGACAAGCCTGATTAAGATTAGAAACTGTGAAAAAAAAGTCTGTACCACAAACTTCACTAGTAAAGATGTCACATTCAAAATATATAAGGACCTGATTTAAATTTATAAGACAAAGAGCCATTTGCCAATAGAAATGGGAGATTTTGAAAGGAGGAAATACAAGCTTATCAACTACCACATGAAGAAATGTTTTAAATCACTAATAACTCTAGAAAGGTAATTTAACTCAACTTTGAGGTTTCAATTCATATTCATTACACTGGCAAAGAACACAAAAAGGGAAAATGATAAATGTTGGGCATACTCTAGGAAAATAGGCACATTATTGCACTGTTGGTGGGCTGTGAACTGGTCCAGTCATTGTGGACATCAATTTGGAACAATGCTGAAAAGGTTCCTAAACTGCATATGCCCTTTGACCCAGATATTTACCCCCCTACTAGGTGTTTGCCTCAAAGAGATGAAAGATGAAGATCATCTATAAATAAGTACATACATGTTATAGCAAACCTTTTCTTGGTAGTATCAACTAGGAAGCTAAGAGAGTGTTCTCATATTTGGCATTGGCTAAACAAATTGTGTTATAAGAATCTAATAGAATGTTATTGTGCCATAAACAATAACAAAATTGGCAGTTTCACAGAAAAAAATGGGAAGATCTCTAAACTGATGCAGAGTGAAGTGAGCAAAAGCAGGAGAATAATTTACATAATGACAACGTTAGTAAATAAAACCAACTTTGTAAGATTTTAGAATTCTAATCATGCAATGATAAAGTCCAAGAGTCCAAAAGACTGAAGATGGAGCACATGACTCATCTCCTGAAAGAGGTAATTAACCTATAATATAGACAGACATACATTTTTAGATATGGTCAATGTGAGAATGTTTTGCTGGACTATTCATGTATGTATTTAGGTTTTTTAAAAAAAAATTTGGGGACAGCCAGGTGGCACAGTGGATAGAGCACTGGCCCTGAAGTCAGGAGGACCTGAGTTCAAATATGATCTCAGACCAAACCCTTGACACTTACTAGCTGTGTGACCCTGGGCAAGTCACTTAACCCCAATTGCCTAAAAAAAAAATTTGCCCATTTTGTGGAGGTAGTGGGAGAGTGATTATAAATACTTGTAACACACATATATATGTATATTTATACACATATATGACTTTATACACATATATTTTATGTATTATATATTTATCATATGTGTTGTTGTTTAGTCATTTCAGTCTTATCCAAATCTTCGTGGCCCTGTTTTGTTGTTTTCTTGGCAAAGATACTGGAGTGGTTTGAAATTTCCTTCTCCAGCTCATTTTGCGGATGAAGACCTGATGCAAACAGGAAGTGACTTACTCAGGTTCACACAGCTAGTAAGTGTCTCAGGCTGGATTTGAACTCATGAAAATGACTCTTCCTGATTCCCAGCACGACTCTTCCTGATTCCAAGTACAGTGCTCTATCCACTGTGCTACCTAGCTAATATGTATATTATATGCATATATCATACATATATGCTATATATTTCTGTCTGTACACACACATACACACACACACACACACACACACACCTTTAAAAACAACACTGGGTGGGTCAGGTATAAGACAAAGGGAAGTCACTCATTTCCTTGAACTTCAGGTTCCACATCTGTAAATGGAGAGATTTGCACTGGATAGCTTTAAGAGGTCCTTTTCAGTGCTATATTTATGACCCTATAGTAATAAGAATATATCAGCCTTACCAACTTGAATCTATGTTGGCTAGGAATCTGACAACTGGATTTAGTATCTAATCCAGAAAAAGCAACATAGAGAATATTCACAAAAAACATATTGAGCTGTGGTCTGATTGACTCAGAGAAGTATAGGCTATTTCTTACGCCTGAAGGATATGATCTGCTCATCTCGGCCTCTTCGAATCCCTGTTTTCCTTTAAGACTCAGTTCATGTTCCACTTACTTGATGAAACCTTCTCAGTTTCCCTCAGTTATAAAGGCTCCCTCCCACCTTAAATTAATCTCTACTATATTTATTTGTGTACGTGATATCTGGACTCAATAGCGGAACATCATGGGATTTCTTTATGATTGTCTTGTATCCCCAGTTACAATATCTGGCATATAGTAGGTATATAATAAACATTTATTTAATAAATGCATAAATGAATGAATATAGTTGAGTAATTTAGGCTGACAAATATAAAATGTCCTTTCAGCAAGAAGTTCCCAGGTCCAGTTTTCTCCTCTTTATACATTCTTCAAGACAAATACTTTGTGAAGGGGGCCAAAAGTAAAGTCTAATTTCTCTGAACCCACTCATACATTTTGATTGGCACTATATTGACTGAAAATATTAATACAACATTATAAGAATACATTGTTCTGTAGTTATATTTAATGAAGGACTGGTATGATTTTAAAATCCATATTTAAGACATCATGTTCTTGCAACACCATAAAAAGTATTTAACCCCTTTCTCTCACAACTCTTCTATCCTCGCCACTGACTGAACACTATTATTTTGTCTAATAAGAATCCACTGTTATATACTATACAAGGTTTTCATATCAATAAAGAGATCTGAAATTATTAGTACAAGTAACGTAGGAGTGAAAATTGACAATCAATTATTTCACATTGAAGTTGCATTTTATTCTATAACAAAAAAGAAATTAAGTCCCCGTTTATCAGTCTAAAAATTCATCTGAATGTTAGTATTCTCTCAACTTAAATTTGCTCAGGAATAGAGCAGAAGAACTTGCTATGGAAACAAAAGAAAAATAGAAAAAAATTAATAGGGCTAAAACATTTTTATTTTTATATCACAGGTAGACATATTAGTTTAAATATATTTACCAAAACTAAGTACAACGATGGTTTCCAAAAGAGAATCCGTTTTCATTCTTTTTGACTATCAGCATGAAACAATTATTGCTTGTACGTAGGAAGAACTGAGTAAAAAATAATATTTTTGGAACTAATAACTTAGTTTGAAATACAAGTATTTGTTCTCCCCACCTGCACATGTCGGGGACAGCCATATTATAGCCCATATCTTCACAAGGTTACCTCTTTCTTTTACTCTTTTTTCTTAAAGGGACCTAGACTTCTCATCTTTTGAGGGAAGAGAAGAGAGTCTCTTGAAATACTTATTTTCCTTTGGGGGAACCTGCTATGGGGTCCCTGACACACTTGTATGAATATGTACGCATATGTTTATATATGTATATATATATCACATAGACATATGTATATTTAACTATTGTTACATGCCTTTGTGATTTTGTCTTTTAAAGATCAAATTTGCACCTTAAATTCCATCCTTATTCTAGCTTTCATTTTTTAAAATTAATTATCTAAACTACTGTATAAGTAATTGAAATTGTTTTACTATCATTTTTAGGTCTCTTGTCTTAATTACCATTGTGCTTTCCTTCTCATTAGGAATTTTTGAGTCAATCTCTTTCACATCATCGTATTTATTCATTATAGTAGAACTATTTTATTCTTTAACAGTTTTAATTTGTCTGTGCTGCCCTTGTTTGTATACTTTTTATGCTGTTTATTGTTATTCTTTTAATCCATTTGGTGCATTTCTAGCTATTTTGGAATGCCATTGGACAATTGGGCTTAGGGCTCAAATACAATGTCTCACACAACATTCGCATAAGGACTCTTTCTCTTTCTCCCTCTCTCTCTCTCTCTCTCTCTCTCTCCCTCCCTCTCTCTCTCTCTCTCTCTCCCTCTCTCTGCTTGATGATATGCTAGCTATATTAAGATGCTGTGAGCCACTGGACCTTACCATCTCTCTTTCAGCCTTCTTGCTGAAAGTCTGTCCTTCTGTTCCAGATAATGTTGGAGCAGACCTAACACTGATGGGCCTTTCTTCCATCCAAAATTGTCTGCTCTCTTCAAACCACTATAGCTAGAAGAGTTCATGGACTGGTCTCCCATTCTTGGAATGACTAATAGTCATCTCTGCTTCTTAGAATATCTTGTTGACTTCAGAGTTCAATCAAGTGCCAACTTAGTAGCAAATTCTCCCTCCTCAAATTATCATGTCTTTATTTTGTCTATAGTTTGCTTATACTTAGATGTGTACATGCTGTCCCCCCCTGATAGAATGTATGTTCCTTAAGGGCAGGGACTGTTTTTTTTTTTTTTTTGTCTTTGAATCCTGAATACTTAGCACAATGATGCTTAGCTTATACTAGGTACTTATTAAGTGCTTGCTCATTAATTAATTCATGGAATTTTCATCCAGGTTGGGATTGGAGAAAGTAATTGTATTGCTGCCAAAGGGAGATATCAAGAGACAATAACAGGGACAGCTAGGTGGTACAGTGGATAGAGCACCAGCCCTGGGGTCAGGAGGACTTGAGTTCAAATCCAGCCTCAGAACTTACTAGTTGTGTGACTCTGGGCAAGTCACTCTACCCCAATTGCCACACCAAAAAAAAAAAAAAGAAAGAAAGAGAGAGAGAGAGAGAAAGAGACAATAGTGGACTATGATAAAGTCAGATAGAATTAGAAACATTATATTCAGGATAACAGTTACTGAATGATGTGCTGGATTAAAATAGGAGAGGTGTACTTGGTAACATTTTGTTTTATTACTACTGTTTCTCCCCCATATAGGATTACTTTATAATAAATTATTCCATTCTCTCATTATTCTTAGTTTTACTATAATATTTGAGACATTTTTCCTTTTTCTTTGTAATGATGTTGACAAGGGAAGCCAAGATCCACTCACTTACTCAGCCATCTTCGCAAATGTCCTCTACATACATTTTTTTTTTAGTTCTAGCCACTTGATTTTACTTATGCAAAATATTTTAAATGTTAAATGTTAAATGATTCCTCCTCTACACAGGAGTAAAAAGCAGTGGAGGCAAAAATTGGTATGAAAATCTTAGCATGAGAAATATCCCACATCATCTCAACATAGTGGAAGTAGACAAGAACAGCACATGAATGGGAAATGGAACAAATTTATCAATATTTTAATAACCACGTATTTTTATCATTGGTAGTAGAGCCACCACATTTGGGATCTAGCACCTCACTTTCAACATGAGGATGTAGAAATGACACTTGGGAACATCACAATCATAGCAGCTCAGATTTAAATTTTCAGAGGCTACCCAGTCCAGTCCATAAATCAACAAGAAGCCCCTCTATGACATATCCATCAAATGGTCATCCAGCTTTTTCTTTCTTTTCTTTTTATTTCTTTTTTTCTTTTCTTTGCTTTTTGGTCAGGCAATTGAGGTTAAGTGACTTGCCCAGGATCACATCACTAGTAAGTGTCTGAGGTCGAATTTGGACACAGGTCCTCCTGACTCCAAGGCCGGAGCTCTATCCACTGCACACCACCTAGGTGCTCCCAGTTTTTTCATTAAGACCTCTAGGGCAGAGGTAGAGAATCCAGCACTGCCTAAGCAGCGCAACTCATTTTTGGATAAATCTGATTGTCAAGATATTTTCCTTTGCATTAAGCTTTTTCCTCTTTGTAGAACAAATCGAATTTCTTTCCCTTGTAATATTTCCAATATGTGCAGTTTATGTCACTTCTAAGTCTTCCATTCCACAGTTATACTTAATCTGTTCCTTCAACCAATCCACATGTGTCAGGAGCTCGATGTCTTTCTTGTTCTCCTCTAAATGCTCTCTAGTTCAATGATATTCTTCTTAAAATACAGATCCCATAAGAGATAGTACTAGCTTAGAGTTTAAGGGGGGAAATCTCCCAACCCCTTTCTTCTTCTTATTTTTGGACACTATGCCTCTCTTGATTAGTCTAAATTTAATTGGCTTTCTTCTATTATGCACTTCACTCAGGTTGTTGTTGGTCCACTGATACCTCTAGATATTTTTATTTGAGGGGGAAGATTAAATTCCTAGTGGCCACATCTCCCCCATCTTAGATTTATGAAATAAATTTTAGAATTTAAATATAAGATTTTATATTTATCCCCATTATATTTCTCCTTATTAGATTCTCCCAATGCTATAATTTGTCAACATCTATTAAAATTTTGACTCAGTCATCCAGTATGTTTATTATCTTCTTAGCTTTGTACAATCTCAAATTTCATAGGAATGCCATTTTTTTTTACTTTATATGACATTAACAAAAATGTTAATCCAAGTCTAGATTGAACATGTACTTTAGTAGAGGTCACCTTCCAAGTTTAAAAAAAAATTAGTTTCCAAAGTTGAGAAGACCAGACAAAGGATATCTGTGCCACAAAATCTCAAAAACATCCAGGAAAAAGAGGAAATTAAAAAGAATGGGAAAATATTGTGGAAAATATTATAACTACCCCAAAAGGGCACATTTATTAGGTGTTTACTATGTGCCAAGCATTATGTTAAATTCTGGGGTTATAAATCCAAGTAAGTAAGAGAGTCCCTGTCTTTAAGATCCTTAAATTCTATGCATTATAGTGGAGGAAGACAATATAAAAAGGAAAGTTGGAAAGGGTCGGGGTGGATATGAAACTAGCAACATGGTTTGAAGCCAATCTCTGGTAATTGAGGTAGTAGCTTGGTTTTAGGCAGCATTAGAAGAATATGGGGAGAGGCAAACTAGAAAATAACACATTAAAATAACAGAATTAAACACCTAAATAGTAATCTTTAAAATTAACGAAACTAAATACAGAAAGTATAATTAATGAATAAGACCACGAGCCGTTTAAAAAAAAAACCAATAACATAGATAAATCATTAGAAAATAAAGCAAAAGCTCACCAATCAATGAAAGGTGTTTTCCAGGTCAGATTCCAAGTTTCCAGTGGGGAGGAGGTGACGGTATGTAAACTTAAGCAGCATATATGCTTTGCTTCATGGAAGTGTATTGTTATAAGTATCAAATATTCATAAAATCAACAGATTTAGAGGTTGAAGCTATCTGAGAGATTATCAAACTCTTCCCCTTAATTTTACAGATGAGGAACTGAAAGTCCCAGAGGGAAGTGTCTTGCTCACAATCAGAAAATTGCAAATAATGCATCTAGGATGTAAACCTTGGTCCTCTGATGACAAATCCAGTGTTTATTCCACCATATCACAGTGCCTCTTGTAATCTAATTCTGTGATAAGACATAGAAGCATTAGATACAGTTGGTTTATGAAAGAGACATTTATGAAAGAAGTTATGAATCCATGCATGTGATAGTGGTCATAATGTTTTGATGGTTTTGGATTCCTTTTCTTTGAAAGTATGTGTGCTTTGCTGGGTGCATATTAGTTAGAAAGGAGACTTAGGGAACATCTTGTGTGTGCATGTATATGTATTTCCAAGAGTGTGATTGTAGAAACACCACTTGGTATTCTCATCTGGGTTGTCAGAGGACCACTTCATTGGGACCGGACAGAGCAGAAACCAGGGAGCACTAACACTAATCAGGATGAGACGAATGATCAGAGAATCATCTGAATCTCCTCTCCAAGTCCTCCCCATCCTTACTTCACTGGTTCCTGACTCTTGAATGTGCCAATGGATATTTTTTCACTTGTTAAACTCAGTTTTTAAAGGTTTGTTTTGTTTTGTGTTTTAAAATGAGATAACCAAGTTCTAAAAAAGTGAAATGCCTTTTCCACGGTCACACAGCTAGTTAGTGGAAAAAGTGGTATTAGGACTTCATTTTTGCTGATTCCCAGCCCAGCACTCCTTTCCCTAAATCAAGCTAGTGTACTATTTTAGACTCCAGATATATTGGCCAGTTTTGATTTCTGCAGCAGCTTTGCCTTCTCAGAAACACATACATGCATACAGATTTGTAACCTTGCTCATTTACTTATCAGCAAGTAACAATTTCACAATTTCTTTTTAATGTATCTCTAACTCTGACAAAAGTACTCTTCTACATTTTGAGGCATGAGCCTACAAATTCATAAATGACCACTGATTATTCCTCCCTTATTTAATCTTAATAATTTAATTTCTTTTATTTGAAGAAAAGTGAGATAAAGGAAAAGAATGGATCTTTGTCATTCCATGCTAAAGAAATACTAAGGCAATGACAAAAGAATAAAAAAATGTTAGTGTTGTAAGCTGGCAAGGTATAGCAGAAACATTGTTGGACCTGGAGTCAGGGTACCTGGGTTCAAATGTCAACTCCCTTATGTACTAGCTGTTTGACCTTAGTCAAGTCCTTCACTTCTCTGAGCTTCATCTGGAAATGGGCACAATAGTACTTATGTTATCTACCCCACAGCATTAACTAAATGTGAATTATTGCCATCTAGTCCAGATTCACCATTTCACATATGATGAAAATCACACCTGGAGAGGTTAAGCAATTTGACAAAAGTCACACAGAAAGGAAGTAGCAACATCTAGACAAGAATGTAAAAAGGGGTGTGCTGGATTCATCTTCAACTAGTCCATGAGAGCCTAATGTCAAATTTTAAGTTTGATGTACATATTAGAAATTGACAAATGCTAAATTCAGGGCTAGATATATTGTTTTGTTGATTGTTCAGACTAAAAAAAGTGATGGAGAAAAATATTAATAATGTGTATATATATACATACACAGGTATCACATATATATTATATACATTGTGTATATATGTATGTGTATATATATATATATAAGATTGAAGTTAATTTTTTTCAAGGAGTCAGTGGACAGACACTTATCAGCACACAACTGAATGTAGATCTGATCTGTGTGACAGAGTGAAAAAAAAACTTTATTTGGAGTCAGGGACACTGGGTTCACATCCCTGTTCTGAGTTCAATCCCTACTCTGGGCTTAGATCCCTTACTATTTATGTTATTTTAGAAAATTTTCAACTTCTCCAGGCCCCAGTTTCTTTATCTGTAATAAGAAGAGATGGATTAGATGACTTTATTGATCAATTCCAGGTCAAAACATATAATTACCCAATGATTTTATGATTTTTAGTCCCAAGTCCTTAATTGAAGAACACAGTTTGGGAGAAAAGGGAAATGAAGGTGCTTAGTCATTACTGGAACCCAAGTCAATTTTCCTTCCATTACTTCTATTTGGCTTAATAGCTCACCTTTGTAAAGGAATTTAAGTTTTTAAAAAAAAATACTTAATATGCATCAGGTACTCATAATTGTGTTTTATGTAACACTTAATTTGATCCTCACCAAAGTCCCGAGATAAATTCAATTTCCCCATTTTAAAGATGAGGAAACCGAGTCACAGAATGATTAAGTTAATTGCCAGAGCACATTCCTAGCAAGTGTCTCAGGAAGGTTTCCAATTCAGGTCCAATATACTAGACTGCTTGGGTTAGCATATATAGAATTCTGGTTGTGATAAATTCTGAGGTTTTCTAAGCAGCTGCAGGGAGTGTAGGTAGGATTCTGGTAAGGGAACCCATGAAGGGAGAAGTCATGAAATAGTCTAGTTTTCCTGCCTTTATTAAACTTGCCTTTTCTTGTCCCTGTGACACTTAGCCCCAATACCATGAGAACCTTGTTAATATCATTCCTTATATACTCTGTTTTTAAAATGCCAAAATCAAACCTCATGGAAATGGAAATCCAAGCAGTAGAAAACAAACACTCAACTTCTATTTGTATTCCCTGATTGTAATCTCATGTCTCACTCTCAGTGGTCTAGAAAATTAAAGACACCTGTCAAGTCTTCCATTACTGAGTTAATTATATAGCTGGGAGCAAAAGAACAGTAATAGAAGGTAGAATGTACATGAATGTGCATGAGCCTATTAACCACCATCTATTCCAGGCAGTGTTACTGATGCTCCTCATTAAATGCAGCCAGATCATTGAGTATTGTCCTGGACCAGAACTGAACATTTGCCTTTCTGCTAAGGTGGATGACCTACCTTGTGAAACTATTTGTCACCAAGACTTAAATTGATAAATATTTGATCCAGTTGAAAATCTGTTTGCGAGGCCATGATTATCTTGTGATTTTTTTTAAGTTTGAGGAACATGGAGTTGCTTTCTGATGTACCTAAAATACTAATTGTATCATCTGAAGAAGTTGTTAGATTAGTCCCTATCACTACCTTATTTGCTATCAGCTCCAGCACATCAATAAAGTTCTTGCATACAATCAGAAAGACAATAGAATAGCGAACAAACCTGATAAATAACCTTTTCTCTGCAAGTACTATTAGGGTATATTATATCTCCCAAGCTAATACAAGCTGTCTTTTTTTTTTCATACAGGCAAGAAATTTGTCTTTAATAACTTAGGGAAAATTGTATCTGAAACATCAATTCACTCCACTAACTATTTATATGTCTGTGTGCACACAGTCTTAGGAATGTTAAAGAAAACATTCAAAGAAAAAACAAAAGAAGACCTGGAAGACAAAAATTATCCTTGTGTTGGTCAATATCTAATTTCTTATTTGATACCATTTCATGAATTGATTTTTTGGTATTCTCCTCCACATGTGAGGTTAATCCTTACAACAAATACTAGTTCAATCGAACAAACAAATAACAACACAGGATCTCTATCACAGGCTAGAGTTTCCTTTGATAATGTCGAAATTTTTAGCTAAATAATATTTCTATTCCCACATCCACTGGGTACATGTATTCAGTGAAGTATCATACATGGAGATGTGTCAAACTAGGATTGCATGGAAGATGCAGAATTCAATCAAAATGGGATTCCTTACTGATGGTGAAGTTATATAGACATTCCATTCTGTGTAATAAGAGTTCTCAAAGTGTGGTTCAGAGATGCCTCCTGACCCCTGAGACCTTGTCAAGGGGTCGAAGTGGTCAAAACTCTCTTCATAATACTACTAACTTTGAGGGGGTCCTTGATAATGTTTTAAGAGTATAAAGGAATTCTGAGAACAAAGTTTTTTGAGAATCACTGGTTTAAAACATCACGATGATTCCTTTGAGGCTTAAATCATTGTAAAGCTTCCTCAATTAAATCCATAATCACCAAAGGATAAACCTTGCCAATTAGAATAGAAAACTGAAATGTATTAAAGAACACATGTGGCCCAGAATATCTCATGCAATTGGAAGAGTAGTCCATTGAGTTCATTTACAAGTATACATATCTTGGACAGTTACTATAGACAGACCACATCTATGGTAACTTTCTTAGTAGTCCCAGAATGGGATATGAAGTACAAATTACATTGGAATATATTTGGAAAATTTTTTACTGAATTCAATGACTCAGGCAACTCAATGCCACAAACATTCATTCTTAAAAATTTCAATATTCTTCTGGTGTATGTCTCCAAATGATGAAACACCATTTAATATTACTGGTTCCTGAATCTTAAATGTGTCAATAAGTATCCCTTCAATTAAGAAACTCATTTTAGGTAGTTTATTTTGTGTTTTTATTTTAATAAGTCAGCCAGGGTCCCAAATGTGAAATGACTTGCCCAAAGTCCCGCAGCTAATCAGTGGAAGAATTGAATTATTTAACATCTGTATTAATTCATAATAATTGGGTTCTTTGTCCTTTATTTTATTTCTATCTAATTTTTTAACACAAATAATTCATTTAAATGTCAGGTTGGACCTGTTTACCTTCATATAATATCTTTTTCTTATTTTTCCTATTTTTTCTAATTTTGATCTTTGCTCTAATAAGCCTGAGGTGTATTAAATAGCACACAGAGGGTTGATTCAGGATTGACTCTTTACATAAGTAACAAATAATTTTTAAAATTGATTTCATTTTTGTATGTGATGTTATTTAGTGATTGCAATGTCCAATTCTTTTCAATCTCTTTCTTGAAGAATATATTCATGTGTCTTACAAGTCTTTGCTTCTCTCATTCCTTATTCCTGATTCATATTTTTCAAAACATTTTTACCATCCTGATTTATTGTTACCTTTGCATTGGAGTCAAGTATTAAAATTTATCTTTAATTTGTTGGTCAGTACTATATTGTTTGTAGACATTCTCTAGCCCCATTATCCTCTACAAGGATATTGGTGCATAAACTACAATTATTTTTATGGTAGTTTTTGGGGTGAATATTTATCATGATCTCTGAATATGAGATGACAAACTAATTTTCCCATGAAATAATGTTTGTTTGTATCTTTGGATGTATGAGAAAACCAATTCTGAGGATCCCTTTATTTGATTTTCTAATAAGGACTTGTAAGCTATCCTTCTAGTGAGCTTTAACATCTTTCTCTCCTTTGGCTTTATTTAAAGTCAGAATTTTAACACTGATATAAGTCAGTTTTAGTAATATTGGTCATTCATTGGCCATTGGATAAATAGCTCACCTTTAGGATGCTAATACTGACATTAAAATTTATAGAGACTCCAAAACTATATGAGCTCCCCTTTCTACAACATTGTCAGTACCTCAGCAGAAGGAGGATGGAGCTGCATAGGGATGAGGTTCATTTTTGTATTTCTCATAGTTTCATGGGTTGTTGGGGCCACAGGAATTATAACCAAATGGTTTGCCCTGATAGTGGTGAATTTTTCATAATTAACTAGGTGAGTCCTCTGAAAACAGACTCAGTCTGGTGCTGGAACTATGCTTGAAGCTTTTTTAGTGTAGAAAAAATGTTCAGAGTTTGGGCGACGCTGAGATTGTCTTTGAGAAACCATGGCTATTTCCACATTACAGTGAAACATGAGGGCATGGTTTTGTGGAGAAAGTATCACTTTATACACATCAATTTGGCAAAGGTGGTCAAATATTGAAAGTCAGTGTTCAAAAGCCTATAGGAGATCATGGACAATAAGACATTGCTGGTAGATATGTGAATTGGTCCAATATTTCAGAAAAAAAACCAACCTAACAATGTGAATTATGTGTTACTAATCTATTTATAGCCGTTGGTACACTGCCTATAAAATGAGTTTATAACCTCAACAGGTCAATGACCTAAAGAACAGTCATATTTGCACAAAATATTCAGAACAGCACTATCTATAGTTGGGGAGGGGGACCCTGAAAACAATTGATGTGCTCAGTGATTGGAGAATGGCTAAGCAAATTTTGTTTTATGAAAGTAATAGAAGGTTATTGCCCTGCAAGGAATGACAAGTATTGAGAAAATTGACAGGTTTATATTAACTGATGCAGAGCAAAGAAGTATGAATTAAAAGAACATAATATACAATAATTACACCTACTCTTCCTTTTGTCAAAACCTTAGCACCCCAATCAGTAGCAAGTATAACTATTCCATTAAGAGATTTCCCTAAATATGACAACATATCAATCCTGATATAGGTAACAGGGATTTCCAGCATGGAGACTTCTTCATTTGGTAGCATTTGAGATGGCCCTAGGAAGATGTGAACAAAAAAAAGATGGAGGAGAAAAGAGTATTTCAAGCATAAAGAATGCTGTGAGCAAAAAATAGAGCTCCAAAAGCATGAGATGTGTTTAAAAGATGGCAATTATTTCATTTTTTTTCTGGAAAGAGTGAAGTAGAATCATGTGAGATAGGGCTGGAAAATTAGATTCCAGCTAAGTCATGAAAGCCTTGAAAACCAAGCTAACATGTGAACTTTATTTGTTAAACAAAAGGGAGTCACTTTTATGGAAGAGAATGGAATGATCAGATTTGATTTTTAATCAGAGACAGAGTGATACCACAGAGTGAGGGTTGGTTTCAGAGTCAGAAGACCTGGATTCAAGTCCCAGCTTTGCCTCTTCCAGTGTCAACTTGAACAACAACAATAATAGTTAAGATATATATAATATATATATATATATTATGTATGTATGTGTACATACATATATACACATATATCACTTTAAAATTTATAAAATGTTTTACATAGTGTATCTTATTTCATAATATGAACAAGTTGTCATTTTCCTGCCTGGGCCTCAGTTTTCTTATCTGTCAAGAAAGAAAATGGACAAAATATCCCTTTTAGCTTTAATCTTATAATTCTATACTTACCAAAATTCTACTTATCTCTGAATCCATCCTATAAAAGTATTACTAAAAGCCAGATTGTATTGTTGAAGTTCCATAGACTGTCAAGAGTTTAAATGAATTGACTTGAAATTAATAGCTCTGATCTTTAGATCTGTAAAGAATGAATATGAAATTCCTCTTCTGATCTACTACAGAAAGTTTTTTTTGTTGAGGTTTTGCAGTACCTACACTGTTAAGCAAGCACATGTGTAGAGGTTTTGGCTTATTTTAACACAATAGGTGTGTACCACATTAATCCTAAATAAACACATAGTTAAATCTAATATGAATATGGTTGCTTTCTCTTCCTGGGCAATGAATTATATAGTAGGAGCATTAGTAATATAAATCTGAAGAGGATTGTAGTAAAATCTGAATTAAAATGCAAATAAAAATAGGCAATCAATCCACATTTAAGTATACTGTTGTTCAGTCATTTCATTTGCGTTTGACTCTTGTGACCCAATTTGGGATTTTCTTGATGAAGATACTGGAGTGGTTTGCCATTTCCTTCTGCAGCTCATTTTGCAGATGAGGAAACTGAGGCAAACAGGGTTAAGTGATTTACCCAGGGTCACACAGCTCATAAGTGTCTGAGACCAGATTTGAACTCAGAAAGAGGAGTCTTCCTAACTCAGGTCTGGCAATCTATCCACTGTACCACCTAGCAGCCATATATTTGGTTTTCTCTCTATCCTTCATGACAACCTTTATTTGTATCTTTTATCATATACAATATTAATACCTAAAGACCATTATGGATTTTAAACATGACTTTAATTCGTTCTTATTCTATTTTAAAATGTCTGAATAAATGTAAATGGCATATTTATAAAAGCAAAGATCATATACTCTTTCTTTTTCATTCTTTTTACTTTTAAAATATTTATTTGTTCATAATATTCATTTTTTAAAATTTGGAATTCCAAATTCTCTCCCTCCCTTTAGCCCCTCTCCTAGCCATTGAGAGGTCAAGCATTATGTTATCAATTCTACATGCGAAATAATGCAAAACATTTCCATATTATTCATATTGCAAAAAAGAAAAAGAAAGTGAAAAAAAAACTATGCTTCAATTTGTACACAGAGTTTATCAGTTCATTCTCTGGAGGTGGATAGCATTTTTCATCATGAGTTCTTTGGAATTATCTTGGATCATCATATTTATCAGAGTAGCTGAATCTTTCATAGTTGTTCCTTGTTACAATATTTCTATTATTGTGTACAGTAAGCCCCTGGTTCTGCTCACTTCACTCTACATAAGTTTATATACTTCTTCTGAGGTTTTTCTGAAGCAATCCTCTTTGTCGTTTCTTGTACACCAATATTATTCCATTACAATCATAAACCACAACTTGTCCAGTCACTTCCTTACTGATGGGAATCCCTTCAATTTCCAATTCTTTTCCACCATAAAAGGAGCTGTATGTATGTATATGTATACACACATCCTTTTCCTTTTTTTATCTTTTTGGGACACAGACCTAGCAGTGGCATTGCTAGGTCAAAGGGTATGCACAGTTTTATACCTCTTTGAGCAGTTTTAAATTATCTTTCAGAATAGTTGGATTAGTTCATAACTCCGCCAGTAATACATTAGTGACTCCTATTTTCCATATCTCCTCTAGCATTTATTTCCCTTTTCTGTCATGTGAGGTAATCAGCTAGGTGTGAAGTGATGTCTCAGAGTTGTTTTAATTTATATTCCTCTAATCAATAGTGATTTACAACATTTTTTCATGTGACTATAGATAGCTTTGATTTCTTCTTTTGCAAGCTGCCTATTCACTCCCTTTGACCTTTTATCAATTGGGGAATGGCTCTTATTTTTATGTATTTGACTCAGTTCCCTGTATGTTCAAGAAATTAGGCCTTTATAAGAGAAACTTATTATAAAATTTTTTGATCTTATTAGTCTATGGTACCATTTAGCAAAATGTAGTATCCCCGATTATCTCTTTTTGCTTTTGCTTTGTTTGAGATCATAATTGCTATCCCTGCCTTTTTTTTTACCTTAACTGAAGCATAATAGATTCTGCTTTTAGCTTTGTGTGTATGTCTTTCTGTTTCAAGTGTGTTTTTTGTAAATAACATATTGTTGGATTTCTGATTTTTCATCCTATTCACATTCACAGTCATGATTACTGCGTATTTCCTTCCACCCTATTTTCTTCTGTTTATTCCTGTCTTTCTCTTTTTACTCTGTCCCATCTGAAAATTCTATTTTGCTTTTGACCACTGCCTTTCTTAATCTGGCCTCCATTTTATCATCCAAACCCCTTTCTCTTATCAGTTTTCTCTCCTATTTCCTTGTTGATTAAGATAGATTTCTATACTCAATTGAATACGTGATATATATTCTTCCTTCTTTGAACCAATTCATATGAGAATAAGGTTAAGTCTTCCTGCCACTCCCCTATTCCATTTCCATTGTAAAAGCACTTTGATGCATGCCTGTTTTATGTGAAATAATTTCCCCCATTTTTCTTCTTCTTCCCACTTCTCCCAATGTATCCCTCTTTCTTACTCCTTCATTTTATTTTAGATCATCCCAACATAATCGACTCAAATCTGTGTCCTCTTCTAACTACCCTAGTAATGATAAAGTTCTTAGGAGTTATATGTATCATCTTCCCACATAGGAATGTAAACGTTTTAACTTTATTAAGTACCTTAAGATGTTTTCCCCCATGTTTACCTTTTTCTGATTCTCTTGACTCTTGTGTTTGAATGTCAAATTTTCTATTCAGCTCTGATCTTTTAATCAGGAATGCTTGGAAGTCCTTTTATTAAATATCCATTTCCCCCCTTGAAAGATTATACTAAGAGTTGCTGAGTAGGTTATTTTTGGATATAACCCTAACTCTTTTGCCTTCTGGAATATCGTACTCTAAGCCCTCCTCTTCTTTTACATGGATGTTGCTAAATCCTAAATCTTGTGTGATCCTGAGTATGGCTACATGGTATTTGAATGCTTTCTCTCTGGCTCCTTGCACTATTTTCTCCTCGACCACTGAGCTCTGGAATTTGACTGTAATGTTCCTGGGAGTTTTCATTTTGAAATTTCTTTCAGATGGTGATCACTAGATACTTTCAATTTCTATTTTACCTTCTTGATCTAAGATATTGGGGCAATTTTCCTTCTTGAAAAATGATGTCTGTGCCTTTTTTTTGATCATGGCTTTCAGGCAGTCCAGTAATTCTTAAATAGTCTTTTCTCAAACTATTTTCCAGGTCAGTTTTTTTTTTGGTTAAGATATTTCACATTTACTTTAATTTTTTCATTCTTTTGACTTTTTTTTCTTGATGTCTCATGTAGTCATTAGCTTCCGCTTGCCCAATTCTAATTTTTAAGGAATTATTTTCCTCAGTGAATTTTTGCACCTCCTTTTGCATTTGGCCTGTTCTGCATTTTAAGAAGTTCTTTGCTTCAGTGGATTTTTGTTTTTCTTTCACTAAGTTATTAATTCTCTTTAAATAATTTCCTAGCATCATTCCCATTTCTTTTCTTTTTTTAAAATTAATTTATTTTTAGTTTTCAACATTCACTTTCATGAGATTTTGAGTTTTGAATTTTCTCCCCATCTCTCCCCTCCCCCATCCCAAGACAACATGCAATTTGATATAGGCTCTACATATACATTCATACTGAACCTATTTTCACATTAGTGATGTTGTAAAAAAGAATTAGAACCAATGGGAGAACCCATGAGAAAGAAGAAATAAACAAAAATAAAAAATAAAAAGAGCAAATAGTATGCTTCGATCTATATTCAGATTCCATAGTTCTTTTTCTGGATGTGAACATCATTTTCCAACATAAGTCTTTGGAGTTGTCTTGGATCCTTGCATTGCTAAGAAGAGATGAGTCTATCAAAGTTAGTCCTCACACATTGTGGCTGTTACTGTGTACAATGTTCTCCTGGTTCTGCTCACTTCAATCAGCATCAATTCATCCAACTCTTTCCGGGTTTTTCTGAAGTCTGCCTGCTCCTCCTCATTTCTTATAGCACAATAGTATTCCATTACATTAATATACCACAGTTTGTTCAGCCATTCCCCAACTGATGGGTACCACCTCAATTTCCAATTCTTTGCCACCACAAAAAGAGCTGCTATAAATATTTTTGTATATATGGGTCCTTTTCCCATTTGTATGCTCTCTTTGGGACAGAGATCTAGAAGTGGTATTGCTGGGTCAAAGTCCCATTTCTTTTCCCAATTTCCTCTAACATTTGTAGCTATTTCTTCAACTCTTCTAGAAATTCTTGTTGGGCTTATGTCCAATTTGCAGTTTTTTTGAGGTTGTGCTTGTTGCTATTTTCCCCTACGTTATTGTCTTTGCTGAGTTTGTTATTGATCTTCCCTGCCCTCATAAGTACTTTTTATGGTCCAGTTCTTTTTTTACTGTTTGGTAATTTTCCCAGCTTATTTCTTGATTTTGAACTTTAGGTTAAAGTTGTAGAGGTATTGTCTCAAGCTTCAGGACTTTTTATGCTACGGTTTTCAGAGCTAGTTCTGGGTTTGCATGTTTTTGGTACTACTAAGGTGGTGTGATCCATGGGAAGGAGTGGTCACTGCTATCCTGGTCTATATATTAGTCTTTACTCAAGAAGGGCCACTACTCCCCTGTAGTTGCAGGTGCTGGTGCTCTTCTTGGCCTAGAAACTGGACCTAGTACTGTCTAAGGGCAATAGAGTTGCCAAACAGCACCAGATCCTATATCCAGTGTCAGCAAAGGATTCCCTATAATTTCTTTCTGATAAGTTGTTCCACCCCCTTACTGTTTCTAGGCTGAGAGCTCCTAAAGCTGCTGCTACCACTGTTACCATTGCCTCCTGGTGCTGCTGTTGTGTTCTCCTGGGCCAGCTTTCACTCCAGTGTCATAGACACTGGATAGTTCCTAACTATTTCCTAACTAGTTCCTAACATAGGAACTGAATAGTTCCTAACTATTTTCCCCACATATTTGTTTGTTTGTTAGCTTTTTAACTCAGTCAGGTATTTAAGTGAAAAATGATATGCAATAAAATTTCCAAGTGAAGTCTTTTTGGTGGAGAACTCAAGAAATTTGCACAGGCTGTTGAAGCAAACAAACAAACAAACAAACAGAAAGCAGATGAGAATTTCCAGTGTGAATAAAAGACTCTAAATACAATTGATAGTATAAATACCCTCATCATCCTTGGCATCTCACAAACATGAATAAGACCTTTCGGTGGGTTAGCACTGGATGTCCAGAAAGGTACATATTTTTCTTTCTTCTTTCCTCCCTTCCTCCCCCTCTTTCTCCCCTTTCTCCTCCTCCCTTCCTTTCCTTCCTCTTATCCCTCTTTCCTTCCTTCCTGCTTCTGACATATTAAATCACTGTATATGATTTTTAAAAATCTGTCATACATGTTATTGAGAAATAAGGTTCTAGCTTATTCAGCTAGTATTTGATTATGTTGGTCATGTGATGAATCACATGACTGGTTTTATTGTTTTAATTAGTGATTTTGTTGACTGTATTATGAACTGTCTCTAGGTTCCAAGGACTGTAGTTTGAATCTGTAGCTTGAGCTACTGCAGTTAGTGTGTGTAGTTTGAGTCAGTCAGCACCAGATAGTACTGAATGAACTTGCAGGAAATAATGAAGAGCAAAATGAGCAGAACCAAGAGAATGTTGTGTACAGTAACAGCAATATTGTTTTAAGAACAACTTTTAGCAACTAAGCAATTCAACTATGTTTCTAAAAAAATCTGTAAAATATATTTAGGGTGTCATTTTATCCATACTATGAATTTTGAATGAGAGAATTATGGTTTTATATTTGTTACATATTATAAAATGAAATCCTTTTCAGATATTGTATGTAGAAAATGCATCTGTGATTTTATTCATCACTATTATACCAACTTAGACTTATGAAATAGTTTTAATTCAGTAATCAACATGTCATGGACAACTCCTTAACCATCTAGCAACTAGCCTTCTCTACCTGAAAAGTCATGAAATCATAGTACACAAAAAGAACTGAGATTGGTGGTGATGCTGTGACAGACCTAGGATGAGTGTTTGAAACTGTTTGCTTTATCTACACAGATCCATTTTGTTCCTAGTCTTCCTTTTCAAATGCAAGTACTCAAATACATCTTGTTTCATTATGTTTCCCATACTTGGCAATGTGAATTGTCCAGTCTCAAAGAGAGAGCAAACCCCTTCATCTATGTTCATATTATATTTTTGGAAGATATTGCCATGTTGCCCCAGAGCATAAATTTTGGGTGGAGTTAGGGACTTTTCATACTATAAGACCTCGTGATTTAAAGCTAGAAGAGGTGTTAAAGATACTATAGCTTTATTCATCATTTTATAGTTAATGAAAACTATTTGGGGAATTTACATGACTTCCCAAGGTTATGTAGATGCTAAGTAGCAGAGATATCTTTCAATTTAAGGTATGGAAAGGATAGAACAAAGTTGGAAATTGGGGAGTTGAAAATTGTTGTTTTTGGTTTTTTCTGATTCTTTTTGACCCCATTTGGGGTTTTCTTGGCAAAGATGCTGGAGTAGTTTACCATTTCCTCTCCAGCTCATTCAACAGATAAGGAAACAGGCAAATGGGATTTTAAGTGACTTGCCCAGAGTCACACAGCTGGTAAGTGTCTGAGGCCAGATTTGAACTTAGGAAGATGAGTCTTTCTGACTCTGGGCCTGGCTTTCTATCCACTGTGCCATGTAGCTATCCCAAACTAGTTAAAAACAAGTTTAAGTAAAAAGATAATAGCATTTAGTTGTTTTTGATGAATTCAAGTCACCAGGACAAGACAAATCACATTCCAGGATACTCAGCAGATGTGATTACTGAGCCACTGTAAGGGATCTCTGAACAATCATGAAAAATTGAAGAGGTGGTCCAGCCTTGGAAAAGAGAAAATACTATCCTGATTTAAAATATCTACATGGAAGAAAATTGTCTATAAACTATAGGCTAGAGAGCTTGACTTTAATTCCTAGGAACATTCAAAAAGTATTATTTAAAAGAAAGGCTAAATAACAGCTAGAAAAGGAGCAATGGCTATTAAAGATCCATCAAGTCTTCATGCCATATCCATCTCAAGTCATTTTCTTTTCTGACAGCATAGAAAGGTAAATTAGGAGAATCCTGCAGATGCCCCTTACCTAGATTTTAGCAAAATATTTAACAAAGCTTTTTATGCTATATTTGTGATATAAATGGGGAGATGTGGGTTATCATTCGGTACATTTAGGTGTTTTTTTAATTAGTCAGATGACTGAATGCAAAAAGTAGTAATTAATGGATTTATATAAATGTGAAAAGGGATTTATAACAAGACTCTAACCTTGGTCCTATATAGTTTAATATTTTTATCAAATTACCAATAATGATGTAGATGGTATGCTTTTCACAGAGAATATGTTTAGATATGATAAGCTTGAATGCTAGAATCAGCAATCAGAAAAGATCTCAAGATGCTAGAATATTGGTGGCATGTCAGGAGATGAAATTTAAAAGAAATAAATGTAATTCTTATAATTGAATTTAAAAAAATCAACTTTAAAAGTACAGGATTGGGGAGGTTTGATGAGATAGAAATTGGGGTGTCTTAGTAGAATGCAAGTTGAATATTAGTCACTAGAATAATATAGTCAGAAAAAAAGATAATATGATCTTAGACTTCATGAAAAGAGGCATTGAATCCAGAGCTGAAGGCATACTAATCTTGCTATCTTCTTCTATAGTCAGAATGTATCTAAAGTATTGTGTTTGGTTCTGGGTGTTATATTTTAGGATGACAAAAATAAGCATTCAGAGAGGATCAACTAGGAGAAAGAATGAAAGACCTCGTAGTCATTCCATACAAAGATCAATTGAAGAAAATGGGAATATTTAACCTGACTGATAGAAGACTTAAGTGGGGACATGATGGCTGTTTTCAAATGGTTGAAGAGCTTTCAGGTGAAGGATGGAGTAGATCTATACTGCTTGATCTAAGTTGGCAGAATTATTCATAATGATTGAAAGTTGTAAAGATTCCAAGGTTGACTTAATGAAAAGAAAATTTTCCTGGAAGTTAGATCTTCCAAAAATGGAAAGGGTTTAGGATATAATGGATTCCTTTCATATGAAGTCTTCTAATAAAATCTGGTTGACAACTTATTAGTTACCTTATAGAGTACATTCTTGTTCAGGAACAGCTTTCAAAAGATGGCATTTGAGATCCTTTATCACTCTAAAATTCTGTGATTCTTTGACTTTTTTTTCTTACTTCTGAATATGATGCATTTTCCATTATACCACACTGCTTCTTTCTTCAATTCCAATTCCTATTTCTGAGAAGTTAATATAAAAGATATATCAAAGGATTACTTTATAGAGCCATAAAAATTAAAAACAAAATTGATCTGAACAAAAGATCAAAAATCTTAAGGCAAATAATAAAAAAAAAGTAGGAAGGAAAGGGACTTATCAATATCAGATATCAAATCATACTCCAAAGCAATCATCATCCAAATGATTTAGCACTACTTAAAAAATCGTGAAGTCAGTTAGTGGAACAGATTAGGTACATGGTGGGTAGTTTAGCATTTAACAAATCCATAGATCAAAGCTACTAGGGTTAAGACTATTTGAAAAAAAATAAACTGATGGGAACACTGGAAACCAGTCTTGTAGAAATCGGGTTTAGATCAACATTCCATATGACATATCAGTATGAGCTCTAAATGGATATAAAGCAAATATGAACGATCATATTATAAACAAATCAGAGCAAGGAATTCTTAAGTTGTGATCCACAGGGGCAGTCTGTGGATATATTTTAAGGGGAAGACACTGTGAACTCAGATAGGAAAAATACATTTTTATTTCAATATAATTGTCTTCCTTTGTAATTCTATGTTTGTCTTAGAAAGAAATTCTTCTTTTCTCTAAATATGATCATCTTTTCTGTCCAATGCTATTTGCAAATACATCTTTTTATTTGCTAATTCACTTTGCTGGGGCCAGGCTCCAACTTCATATCATTGCTAGCTCAAGACCGAGAATGTGATTTCTAGCAAGTCTGATCATAACAACATTCCACTGCCACAAAAGTTGGGAGGCCTGGTGGAGATCATTTAAAAGACATTTTACTTGTGCTCTGACTCTAAAATGAATACAATTAATTCATCAGCAGAATCTCTAAAAAGTTGTTTGTCCGATATCATTTATCCTGAATATGACAGCTTGGCTCCAAGTGTTTTTATTAAAGAAATTCAATCATTGATTTTATAGTTACAAATGACAGGGTGATATTACTTTTTAGACAACTTCAGGCAGTTGGTCTGCATCCAAAACCCATTTCCTTACCCAGTTGTGAGTCATTCATAGATCATCTGAGGTTGAATTAGTATACTTTTCTCCCATATGCTTTTTCCTCCTTTGAATAATTTTTCCCTTTAAATAAGGACTTGCCCAAATTAATCAGTTAGGGAGAAAAGCAAAGAAAATTATTTAAAATCATAATGTTAAAATGCAAATTAAAGAAAGAAAATAAACACCACTACTAGCCTGGATATAAGCAAATCCTTTCCTAATTTTCAGAGTAGTTGTTATATTGTTGCTTGTGGCAAGATCATCAAAATGGAGTTTGTCTGTACATACCTTTTCAGCTGCCATCATCTGTAGGGAATATAACTATATATCCTGTAGGGAGTCTATTCAAGAAATCAAAGAAGCAACTTCTGTAAGAATTTCCTGATATTACGGTTGAGTTCCAAAGAAAGGTTTTATTTCTCGCCCTCCCCTATTCTTAGAAAATATGAAATCCTTGGAATGCCAAGGAGAATCAAGCTATTGAAATGCATTACTATTACTATGTTCTACAACACAGTGGTTTTGATATTAAAAAAAGAAACCTGAAAGAATTCAGTAATGCACTTAGAGAATTCAGCATCCTCCTTGAGAGAATAATCCACCCTCCCCACCATATCTTTTACGTTAGTCAGGGATAAGTAAAAACTCCCCTCTTGTTCAGTAATTTTTCAGTAGTGTCTGACTCTTTGTGACCCCATTGGGATTTTTTTTTTTCGGCAGAGATACTGGAGTGATCTTCAATTTCTTTCTCCAGCTCATTTTATAGATGAAGAAAATGAGACAAACAGGGTTAAGTGACTTGCCCAAGGTCACACAGCTAATAAGTGTCTGAGGCCAGATTTGAACTCAGGAAGATGAGGCTTCCTAACTCCAGCCAGGCCTGGTGCTCTATTGCTCTATCCACTGCAACACCTAGCTGCCCTGCCCCTCTCCTTACCAATTTGCTAAAGGATATAAATTTATTAGTGTCTTCTGTTAGAACTATTGTGATAGAATGTAAATCCCTTGAGGGCAAGAATTATTTAGGAGCTTTTTGTTTTGTTCTTATTTTTTTTTTTTTTGGTCATTGTATTCTAAGCACCCAGTATGGTGCCTGACACATAGTTATTAGATAATAAATGCTTATTTAATGAACTCAATCTGCTTCATCATTTTCTAATTCTAATTTGTGTAGTGCTACTGGAAAATGATAGGTGGAATTTATGCATGACCGTTAAGTCAGAAGACTTCAGTTTTAGTCCTGGCTGTGGCACTAGGTATAAACAGTTCAACAAATATTTATTGTCTCTACTGTGTGCCAGAGATTGTTCTAGATGCTGAGGACACAAGGACAAAAATGGACTAATCTTTGTCCTCAATGAGCTTACCTTCTATTAGAGTAAAATATGTGCATAAAAAAATTAATAGGAAACACAGACAAAGTAATTTTCAGAAGGAGGCCACACTTATCCTGGGGATCAAGATCAGCTTCCTGAGGGAAGTGGTATCTGAGCTGAGCTGTGAAGCAGGCACAGGTGAACTTGTATTTCATCCTAAAGGTAAGAGGGAGCCACTGGAGTTTCTTGATGCGGGGAGCAGCAGGGTCAGATTTATGCTGAATGAATATAAATTTCTCAGCTGTGAGAGAGATGAATTAGGTAGGATTTGCTGTTGCTGAGTCTTTTTATTTTTATTTTTTGTCATGTACAACTCTTCGTGATTTCATTTGGGATTTTCTTGGCTAAGATATTGGATTGGTTTGCCATTTCCTTCTCCAGCTCATTTTTACAGATGAGGAAACTAAGGCAAACAGGGTTAAGCAACATGCCCAGGGTCATGTAAATATCTGAGGCTGGATTTGATCTCAGGAAGTTGAAAATTACTGGTACTCTATCGACTCTATCCATGGCAAGTCATTTAAGTATTATAAGTTCTAGTTTCTATAACTATAGAAAAGAAGATATTTTTCACTATCTCTCAGATTGTTACAAGGTCAGATAATAAATGGAAAATGCCTCATTAATAATAGAGTACAATACAAAAATAAGATATTAGTATTCATTGTCTATTGAAGTGTGGCTAAATTACATATGGATAAAAGTAAAAAAAAAAAATCACTCACTTCAGTTAACTGGAAAATAGTTTTGACCAATAAATACAACTTTTACTTTTCTTTCACATTTTCATTATCCTTTAATTGGTTAATTTAGATCTCCAATTTACTTTAGTTTTCATTCTTTTTATCAAATATTTGTTACATTATTTCACCAAGAGGGCTCATCAGCTCTTACGGGCTCAATTATTATCTTTATGCAGGTGATTCCCAGATGTAGGAATCTAGTCCTAGTCTCTCTAATAAGCCTCAATCTTGTATCACCAAATGCTTTTTGGACATCTTGAACTGGATGTCCTGTGGATATCTCAAACTTAATATTCATCATCAGAGAGGCCTCTCCCCGGCTAATGTCAAAATATAATATGTCCAAAACAGAAATTGTATTTCCTCAAGCTTCCCTTCTTCTGAACTTCTTTCTTATTGCCAAGAGCACTTGGCAACCTCCCAGTAAACCAGGCTTTGCAATTTCAACCTCGTCCTCCACTCACCCTCATCCCACGTATCTGATCTATTGCCAAATCTCATTTCTCCCTTTGGAGTATTGCTACTAAATGTCCTTTTCTTTCTGCTCATGTAGCCTGCATTGGGGGCCACTGAGATAGCCTTCTGCTTGATCTCCCCCAGATTTCTCCTCTCTCAAGTTTATCTTCCTTTCAGCTGCCAAAATAATTTTTCTAATGTGCAGGTCTGATCGTGTCAACCTTTCTCCTGTCTTCCCGAATTGCAATGTCTCCCTGTTACCACCAGCTTCAAATATAAAACTATCCTTTGGCATTTAAAGCCCTTCCCAATTCCTCCTTCCTACCTTTGCAGTTTTCCTACACTTAACTCCCTTGCACACACACTACAATCTAACACATTTGCCTTTATGCTGTTCCACCCACAAGACTTTCCATTGCCCAACACCGATCATTTTCACTGGCTGTTTTCATGATTAAAATGTGCTCCCTCCTCCTCTCTGCCTCCTGGTCTCCCTGGTTTCCTTCAAGACTCAGCTTAAATCTCTACTTGTACAGGAAGCTTTTGCTTTTCACCCCTTACCCCCTCAACTCGGTGCCTTCCGTCTGTGATTACTTTCCAATTATTTTGTGTATATTTAATATCTAATAGTTGCACGTTGTATCCCCCATTAGAATATGAGCTCCTTTCTGGCAGGGATTGTGTTTTACCTTTTTTTTTTTTTTTTTTTTTTTTAACTACCCAGTGGTGAGCATGGTGCCTGACACATAATAAGGGCTTAATAAATGCTTGTGTTAATTGACCTCTTCACTGAGATCACCAGGTGGTGAAAGGTGAGAACTACAGCCTATATTTTTCAAAGCCCTAATTAAAGTCAAAGAGATGACTGAATGCTTTTCCTTGCTACTGGGGCGTTAACTGAGAGATAAAGGCGACATCTGGAAAGTTCATATGCAAAGCTTTCTAAAAAATATACTTGGACCACCCAAATAATTCACAAGATTATTGTTAATTACATGTTTAATGTTTATTATGGCACTATATTCATTTTAGGCCAAATTTATTACATAGTAAAGTTATATATTTATGTGCTACATGTACCTTTATAGCACATTTGGGACTCCTATATAATCCATGGATATAGTACATTTATCTACATTTTATAGGACTTGGATCATAATTTTATTATGTTAAATTATTGTAGAAGATTATAGTTGCTATATCTTTACTTTTATGACATTATTACTTATTTCTGTGATTTATATGACAAAGGTTCCTTGACTGGGGATACTACCCCCAATTATAATATTGTCCCTATAGAAAAGTACAATTTACTTTATGATGTGGCAATGCCTGGCATATAATAAGATTTCAGTGAATCTTAACTAGAAGAATAAATAAAAGTGAGGGTTGTCCTTAGCAGGACCAGTTTGGTCTTTAAAATACCTAATGGCCAAGTGAAGCAATCATTCCTGTTCCAACCTCCCTTATCTCCTCTAGTCCCCCACCTTGCTATATATTTATATATTTGTTATGAAACATAGATTAAATGCCTGAAATTATTACTAAAATACAAATCTGATCATGGCATTTCTCCTACTCAAAAGTTTTCAATGGCTCCCAATTGCCTCTAGGATAGTGATAAGGAACAGACCTTTTATAGGTATAGGGAGCTCTCAGATGAGGAAGCTCCCTCTTCTAATGAAATTTGGCAAGTCCTTTGCAACTTAAAGTCTTAGAGAGGGGTCCAGAAGATTACAAGGGTAAGTGACTTGCCCAGGGTCACACAGACAGTATGTATCAGAGACAAGACTTGAATCCAGGTCTTTCCTATTTTCTAACCAGCTCTCCATTCATTATACTACATTGCCTTTCATTGACTCTAGAATAAAATGCAAAAATCTTTAGCCTGTCATTTCAATTCCTTCATAATCTGGTTCCCACTTATCTTTCTGATCTTGATGGACATTACTCCTCTTCACTTAACTTTCCTTTTTGGTCGAGCTGCAATATTAGCTTACATGATCTTAAAACTAATTTTTAAATACTTTGCATTTAATTATATGCATATGTTCAATGGCCCCTCCAATCCTTCTCCTTTATAAAATATAACCCCCTTGAGTCAAGGATGTTGACAGAAAGGGCTGTTTTGTATCCAAAGTGCCTAGCACAGGTCATAGGAGATGATTAATGAATGATTGGTGAATTGAATTGAATTGTTGAAATGTAAGGCTGCCCTGACAGGTATTGATAAGACTAACGAATTTATTTTCAGCTCTTTTGTTGGATCCTCAGCCAAGACCAGCTAAATACCTAGAAGGACCCTTCAGGCAATTTTTAAGTCCTTTTTTAACCTCACTTGACACTCCTCCATCTTCCAAATGACAGGCTCCCCTCCTAGTTAGGCAAAGGGAAGAGAAGTGAATTCTTTTCCATTTTTATCATGCCTCCAATAACTAACAGCCAAGCCATGCAAATTACCCTGAAGCTTCAATTATTCCCAAGGAGAAAATTAGCAACACTGGAAGGAGTAAAGACAAAAAGCTTTTTTCTTGAATTTTTCTCACTACCGCAAAGTTCTCTCTTCCTCTTATGTAATCATTCAGTCTTATATCATGTTAACCATTATTATTATACAACACAGTACTATTTTCAATTTATAAAAAGCAACAATGGTACAGGTAGGTATTTCTACTTGCTAATGAATCTTTTATTCTTAATGAGGAGAAGCAACATTTAGACTTTTAAATTCTAAAGCAATCTGTTGTTTGAGTGGGAATTACAGCTTTTTTTTTTTACTTGGTATTTTTTTTTTTACTTGGTATTTTTCCCCCTTAGTGACTGTCTTTGAGGGAAAAATGGTTAGAAACATAATAAGTAAGAGGGAAGAAGGGTTCAGAATACCTGCTCTTGTCTGAACGGCTAGATTTATCGAAAAACAGGACTTGCAGGCATAAGAAAAGGGATGACTATAATTTAGAATTGATTTTCCTCTTATCTATAGATGTTTATGAAGTTTCTAGGGAAAAATGTTTAAAGTAGTCCCCACTGTGTATTCAGTTACCATCTCCCATATTTCTAAGGTCCCCAGTTAATATTTGGCTTAGCCCCAAATCAACAAAATTTGGAGAAATTAGAACGTGAAAGTACATGGTTATATTTTAATAGTAGGGAAAGATCTATATTCTGCAACTGAGGCAAGATAAGTAAGCAGGAAGGGTAGATAGAAAGCTTCTTTAACCCTTATCTAAAGTATCCTTATGTTGTGAGTTTTGTGACTTTGAATCCAGACATCTAGGCCCCAATTTTTTTCCAAACACTGAGCCACATGGAAAAAATTCTCTAAAAATGAAGTGGGGCTTTACTCAATGCTAGAATAAGAGTTTTCACTACCAGAGAGCTCATTTCTGTGGTACAGATGATCAGGTGAATACAGGGACTAGAAAGGGCTCCAAGGGAAGACTTTACAACAAATTATCTCCCTTTCTTTTCTGGAGGCTCACTTTACCCCAAAAGACACAGCTTTCCTGGTTGCTCTTAAAGGGGATCTGATTACCCAGTTAATCTATCAATCAATATTAGTAGCCTACTGCGTGTGTCAGTCACTGGGAAATCTCATGCTGCATCTGCTTTTACCCATAATTCTTTCATTGTAGAATAAAGAGTCTGTAAGTAGTGCAAAGCATCCCATATGATTCAGGTCTTCTTTGGGGATTTAAGTGTAGTTAGTCTTAGTATACTGTCCTAGGGTCTTTGGGATACCCTTAATTCAAGTCTTCATCTGGGTCATTGCAGTATCCTAGGACTGTGATTGAGGCTCTGGTAGAGGGGCCTTTGGCTTTGACCTCAACATTATCTGAGTTAATCCAACTTCTTAAAAGGTCAAAAAAAGAAACTTTAGTAGATTGGTTTCTCCCACTGTGGGTTCCTTATAGTGTATCAAATCTGGTATATATGATATTTCTCCCTGTTTTATCCTCCCGTGATAATGGGCTTCCTGTAGAAGGTAGGATTTTAACGGAAACTTGAATGAAGCCAGGGAAATCAGAAGATGGAGATAAGGAGGGAGATCATTCCTGGAGAGCCAATGAAAATGCCCAAAGTCAGGAAATGTGAGTGTTTTGTTCAAAGAACATCAAGGAGGTCAATGTCCCTGGATTAAGTATATGTGATGGGGTGCAAAGTGTAAGAAGACTGGAAAGGTTGATGGGGGCAGGGTGGTGAGGTTACAAAGGCTTTGAATGCCAAATAGAGAAGTAACCCGTGGCCCTCTGATGTGCAACATTCTGAATGAAAGTACATGTTTTTTTTTTTTAAGTATTTGGATGGGGCAGCTAGGTGGCACAGTGGATATACTGCTGCTCTGGAGTCAGGAAGAACTGAGTTCAAATCTAGCTATGTGACCCTAGGCAAGTCACTTAACCTGTTTGCCTCGGTTTCCTCAAATATAAAATGAGGATAATTATAGCACCTACCTCCTAGGATACTTGTGAGGATGGAGCAAACGAGACATTTTTAAAGTGCTTAGCATAGTGCCCAGCACATAGTAGGTGCTATATAAATGTTAGCTATGATGGTGATGACGATGACACAGAGCTATATGGGGTAGGCTGGCTGTTAGATGACAGAGTCAGGATCCAATACTCCTTGAAAAACCAGAGTAATGAGATAACTCTGGGAAGATGGAATTTAATAGGTGAATATCAAGTTCTATAGTTTGGCTTAAAAAACTAGTAATTTTACTGCTCAACTACAGGATGGGAAAGATATGACTATGCAGCCATTTCTGCGAAAATAGGATGGAGGATTTAGTGGACTTTAGTCCCAAGGGACTGTTTTCCTTTATCATTTTTCTTTTTCACCCTTATACTTTTTCCACTTCCTACTTTCAGAGAACGATTGTGTTTAGGTGAACAGAAGAAGAAAGGTAGACAAGATGGTCAATTGCTAGGAAACTGTACTATATGTTTTGTATTAGTACAAATCATGTCAATGATGTAGCTGAATTGCTAGAGCATTTTTCATCTATAAAGCACATTGAATCGATAGTTCCCTTGGTTATCACAATGCACACAAGTCTCATTTCTTCAAACAAAGGATCCATCTTACCCTCACAATTCATGAACGCCAAAAATGACAGGTATAAATTTGAAAGTGGCATAGATATCATTTGATTCATAGTAATCTACCAATTTAGCTTTCTTTGAGTGTACTTTATAACAGAGGTGAGAATCAACTTTGGATTTCTGGGGCTTTACATTTGCAACAGTTTCAGGAGGCCCCAAGCCTCTTAGCACCCAAGTCTGACTGTCATTGCTAGGCATACACAAATATGGAAAGAAAAACAAGAGGTACTACAATAAGATAACTTGTTTAATTAGCATTGCGTGCAGACGCCTCCACCTCCCAACCACCAGCTGCCAGCACAACCCTGGACTCTACCACCCTAATTCCAGAATATTGCTGGATCAATCACCAGGCACCTCACACTCAATGGTATACAATTGAATTAATTTTTTTCCACTGAACACCTACCATTTTTCTTCATATCTTTGTTGATTATATCCCCATGTTCCCAGCTCTCAAGCCTTGAAATATTAGGATCATGGTTGATTCTTCCATTTTCTTCAACCCATACATTTAGTGAATTAAGTCCCAACCTTTCTAGAACCAAAATATCTTTGAAATCTATGCCCTCTTTTTCACTTCTCTTGCCACCAAAACTAATACAGGATTTTCTCTCTCTGAAACAATTATCCTAACTTTCTCATTGGTCTCTTCTAGGCATTTACTTCTCCAATCCATCCTTCACAACACTACCGAAGTAATCTTACTGTATGGCCCCAATTGTATCTCTTCACTTGTTAAAAATAAACAATTGCCTTCCATTCCCTAGAAGGTTAAATGGAAATATATTAACCTGTCAATCAAGATCTTTTATAGTCTATCTCCAACCTATGTGTCTAGCTTTATTGTACATAATTCTCACTTTTTATATCTCGTATGCTACGCAGACTGGATGAGTCATTTCCTAATCTTGCTCTGTCTTCTTCTTTGTCTGGACCTTTGTGCATGTGTCCCCCAACACTGAGTATCACATCAATCAATTAATCTACAAGCATTGGTTAAGCATCTATTCTGTGCCAGACACTGTACTCGTTACTGAGGATACTAATACAAAAGTGAGATTACCCCTGTTCTTGAATAGCTTACATAGTAATACAGTCAGCATCATATTCTATCATAGGATCATAGATTTATAGCTGCAAGAGCATGATTAGGAAAATGATATCTCCAAATTCCCACTTGTAGATATCCTTCTCTTCTGTTAAGACCTAGATCCAAGGTCATCTTCTCTATGAAGACCTTCTTGAATTCTTTAGTGACAAGGAATCAGCCTCTCCTATGTACTTTTCTTCTTATTGCTTAGTAATCTGCATACATATCTCATGGTCTTACTATTGAAACTAACCACTAGGTTAGTTGCAGCACCTTCAGGCTTAGGTTTTGATAGGGAAGACTTAAAGGTTGAAGTATATAGTAATTCTGCCCTTTGAAGCTATAGTTACGAAACTTATTAACAGAATCACGATTTTGCTGCTAATTAGAGAGAGAAAACTCTAACAATGGGCCTGGAGTTGGAATACAGCTCAGATACAGCTCTGTGACTTTAGACAAATTTAACTGATCCCTCTGTGCCTCATCTCTGAAAGGAAGATGATTATAATTGTCTTGTGTATTTCAGAAAATTGTAATGAAGGTCAAATGATTGAATAGTATCTTTGCTTTGTATTTGTATCCCAGTAATTTGCACAGTGTTTGGACTCTACCAGACACAGTGAAAGCTTTTTGTTCTATTCATTTAAATTAAATACATTATATATAAGGTTTTTGAAGCATGGAGTACAAACTAAGGTGGTTATTAGTGAAGAATATGAGCACTTATACAAACTTTCTTTGTCTTTTGAATGATGATCCACTTACTCTTCATCTTTCACTGTGAATGAGAATGGCCATTTAATACAGTTGTTGAAAGCATCACAGTGACACACAGAAATTAAAGAATATAGTAGGCAGACAGTAAATTCTGGTTGATTGGCTGACAGATCCATAGGTCATAATTATGATGTAGATACCACTTATACGATGACGTATTTTTCAATGTTTTAATGTTTATATCATATAGTAATAATATAAAATGTTCTCATGCCCAATATCTTCTGCTTGAGGAGGATTGACAACTTCTGAGTTGTCACTGCCTCTTAAAATAGAAAAATGTAAACTCTTATAAGAACAGTGATTACTCTTAAATCTCTCAAGGGTTTTTTCCCCCCTCATCCATTTTTAGCTACATAGAGAAAAATAATCATTCCCACTCTGCCCCAGGTTAGGTAAAGGAAAGTTGAATTTATGTTCAATCAGTTTGTTGCAGGAAAACCAACTCTTTTCTTGACCCAAAAGAAGAGAGCAGGAGAGGGAGACAAAGTGATCATGTAGGTTGTTGTGTTGTCTTTTATTATTAAACTTACTCCTGCTATTTTATTTCAGTATCTGTTCAAACTAGGAAAACTGTCTAAGCCTAAAGAGACCTTTATGAATGCACAGGAGGAAATATGAATGCCCATTGACTAATTTAGATTTAAACAAGTCATGTATAAGAGGATGGAAAAGAAGGACAAGTAATAAAAGATGAAATCAATAGAAGTGGTACCTTTCTGATTCTCCCCAAATGTCACTCAATCATCAATCTAACTTTAGTTGCTTTTTACCTTAATTATATAGTCATTAATATGCCATTTATAATATAATGTAAATATGAACTTATATACATTTTGCTTATATTTTATTTTTTTGGCTATATTTTATTTTTGGGCAGCTGCGTGCAGTGGATGGAGTGCCGAGTCTGGAGTCACGAAGACCTATCTGCATAAGTTCAAATCTGGCCTCAGTCGCATATTAGCTGTGTGATTCTGGGCAAATTACTTAACCTGGGCAAATTACTTACTTTGCCTCAGTTTCCTCATCTATAAAATGAGCTGGAGAAAGAAATAGCAAATCATTCCAGTATATTTTCCAAGAAAAGCCCAAGTGGGGTCACAGAGAGTCATGCATGACTGAAAAATAATTGGACAACAACAATAACATTTTATTTAAAATTGTATATGGATATGTCATCTTCCCTGATAGGATGCAACTTTTTTGAGGGTGGGGATTGTTTCAGTTTTGTCTTTGTATCTCCATTGCCTAGTACAATACCTGGCACATGATAGGCACTTAATAAATACTTGTTGATTGACTTACATCAACATAGCACTCTCCCCTGTCTACTAAAAGGAATGTACAGTGCTAAGAGTATTAAAGTATAGAATAAGATGAGGCTGGTAATGGACAATAAAATAGATTTTCAGTCTAAGTTGAGGGCAAGACAATCAAAGACAGGAATACACTGGCTAGATGGAATGGGAGAATAATAACATATGACAGGGTGATGGTAGAACTACTCAACTCATATTTTGCTTTTGTTTCCTTTACCAAAGAAAATATCTATCATATTGGAAATTAAAGAAAAAAATAAATAAATGTGAATTGAAATCAAAGTGGAGAGATAGTAACAGAGCACCTTACTTGTCTCACTAAGTCAGTCTCCGCTCCCAGATAAATTGCATCCCACAGTACTCAATGAGCCAACTGACCTGATTGCTAACTCTTTGTCTGAAAAAGGAGAGGGAGACAGGGGAGGTGGCACAGGACAGGAAAGCAAAATGCCTTGCTTTTCAAAAAGGAGAAGAGAATAATCTGTTACCTGGAAACAAACTTGAGTTCATGTTCTTTTGCTTCCAAACACATACACTTAACTAAAATGAGGCAAAAAGATAATGAATTTTGTAACATGTTTAACTAATAGATGAGAATGGTCCTGATCAGCATATTCTCTATGTTTAGATGGGTTGTTCTGGCTAATAGCAATTAGAGTTCACAAACACAGTACCTGTAAGTCATAGTGCTTCTAAGGTACTTAGAGTCAGTTTAATGTCTGATCATATCCTTTATCTCTTTGTTATGAACCTGATTGACTCCATAAGATTACTTGAGGCCACAAAATCCCCATTGTTGTCATCATTAAGAAGGTAGGTCAGTTGGTCTGTGGGACAAGAAGGCAGCAGCTTTTATTACCAATAGCCCCAGTGAGAACCTCAGTTTCTCTTCCCTTTTGAGGTTACCTGTAGGTCCTTCATAAAAGCAGAGATTGCACAGGGTTCTGGAATAATTTTTGTAAAGTGGTCCTTAAGATAGAAATTGACTCAATTGACAGGAGTGAAACCCAAGAGAGACTTCTATGTGGAAAAGCAGTACATTTTGTTATGTTTGCCCATGTTGTTATCTTTGATCTAAGGAGAATCTTGTGAGGTGAGTTTCACTGTGTCATTGGAAGTCTTAAGGCACACCATGTACCAAAGGGTTGTGCAAGACAAAACTAACGATATCCATTTTGTGAAATTAGAACAACAATAGCATTAGAAATGCAATGGGAGGCCATTAAAGAAAGAAAGTTAAAGGAGCCTGTTAAAGGGATTTTTTTATATTTTTTGAGAGTGGATTTGGCACCAAGACTTCTCTCTATGGATTTCAGGCTTTCTTTTCACCATCACCATTCAAATAACATATGTGCACACAGATGTATTTATGTATCTGTGTATATTTGTATATATGTGCATATATAGATAAAACAATATGCAGGTATATACATTATAATATAAATACTATAAATATGTATTTATAATAGAAATAATAATAAAGTATTATTTGTCTTATACACAATAATAAATTGTTAGCCTAACACACATATATGTATATACATATAAACACATACACACACATATGGAAGTATAAAGATGAATTACATTATCCCTACCATGCAAATGCATGTGATATTAATGTTTTCTCTTCATCCTGTGACAATGATCTTGGTCTTGCCATTAGAGTACACCAAATGTTCTGATTTTCTGTCTTCTCTTTCTCTTAGTCAGTTCTAACTGACCCTGCTGACCTTTTCTTTACATTAGAAATTTTGGATCCTCTCTGGAGGTAGTACAGTTGTAGGAAAGAGAGACAGATTTGTAGTCAGAAGCCCTGAAATTGAATCCTGACTTAGTTACTTACTTCTTAGGCAGCTAGGTAATTCAGTAGATAGAGTGCTTGGTCTGGAGTTAGGAAGATCTGAGTTCAAATGTGACCCTGGATATTTATAGTGGTATGACCCTGGACAAGTCACTTAACCTCTGTTTTTATCAGTTTCCTCAGCAGTAAAATGGGATAATAATAGCACCTACCTCACAGGGTTCTTGTCAGGATCAAATGACATATTTGTAAAGCACTTAGCGGAGTGCCTTGCACAAAGGCACTTAATAAATGCTGCTTTCCTTTCTTTCATTCCTTCCCAGGCCACATTGACAATAGGAGAATAAATATGAGGATCACTTGAAGGAACTGGGGATGTTTAGCCTGAAGAAGAGAAAGCTCAGTGAGGATGTGATAACTACCTTCAAGTCCATGAAAGATTGTCAAGTTGAAGAATAGCCTATGAGCCAATTGAGAGCTGGGACTCCTTTCCCCTCCCCCACTGTTTCTGTTTCCAGAGCTTAGCACAGCTTCTGGTGCATAGTAGGTGATTAACGAGTGCTTGTTGATTAATACATGCTCTGTTTGGTCCCAGAGGGTAGAACTGGGGAACAATGGGCAGAATTTACACAGAGATCCACATTAGAACTATTCCAGAGTGGAATGGGAGGAAGTGGGGTCCTCTTAACTAGAAGTCTTCCAGCAAGGCTTGATCACCACTTGGCACCACTTGATCACCACTTATAGCAAGAATCCTTTTTCAAATGCTGACTGAAATAGATGGCCTCTGAAATTCCTTCCAACTGTGATACCTTATGATTCAGCAGTTCATTTATACTGTCTCATCTATTCAAAAAAAAATCTGTATTAGATATCTATCTCTTCCTACGCTAAGTTGTGTATTCTTTTTGCCTTTCTCCTTTTATTTTGTTGGGATGTATTCTTAGTTTTGTTTTGTTTTATTTTTAAGTGCCTTTTTGTTCCTCACCTTTCTGCTCTCATATGTCCCCATCCTATATAATTTGGCAAAGATAGAATTTCTCTGCCTATCCCCCACCCCTTGACACCTTTACATTCATGTCTTCAAAATATACATATGAATAATAAAGTAATCTCCCTTCAGTTACTTCTATTACATCATTTAAAAATATTTAATTTACAGTTTATTTTTGGTTTAGGTCTGTGATTTCCTTGGTGTAAGGAATTCCCTACACCTCTTTTGCAACTTTCAGATTTAATGAGTTTCCTGGGGCGTTGAGAAGGTAAGTGACAAAAAGAGTATGTGTTAGAAAAGGGATCTGAACTCAGGTCTTCCTGATTCTAAGACTGGCCTTAAGTTACAGTTTCTCAAAGTACTGTTACATCTTAATAAGATACTCGAGATTCTCAGGGGAGTGGCATAGGAGTTCTGACCCTTACAGTCAAAATCACTTTTTAAGGAGTTTGTACTTTATTAAGGCCTTACTTTAAGCTGATCACAATGAATAGTTATAATGCTAATGAAATAACATGATATACTTTCCTATGCCCTCAATAATATATAATTTTGAGGATTATCATGACACCATGCATAGCCTTAATTCTTTATACATGTCAAGAGAGGGGGTGGTACTTGTGTTGAGGTGTAGATGCTAGGGGTGCTGGGACCCCAAAATCACAACATTCAGGTCCTCCCCTAATGAATTTAACCCAAGTCTTCTTTCAGCCAAAGATGAGCCAGATAGGCCAGACTCTTATGGAATCTGACCGTTTGTGATGCTTGTAAGGACGAGCAGGCATGAGGAAGTCTCAGCCCCTAAATTACTGCCAGGATGGATCTTATGTACAGCCAAGTAGTTTGGGGTGACCAGAGGAGGCGCTGGGAAGAGGCTCTTGAGGCTGGGATGACTGTGGGGGGGAAAGGTACTGGGAGAATCCAGGATGGGAGTATCTGGGAGGTTGAATGGAGTCATCTGGGAATGGACAATGGAGGGCTAGGCTTTATTAGGGTAACAAAGAACTAGAAGATAGAGCCTAGAAAATAAGGAAGACGTTGAATAGGATCTGGATAAGATTAAGGATGGGAAATATAACCCAGGGCTATAGATAATGGAGGACTAAGCTTCATTAGAGTATCAAAGAACCTGGAGATAGGGCCTAGGTTTAAGGAAGAGTCAGTTGATCTGCGTAAGAATAAGACTAACTTCAGGGGACTACTAGACTTCCCAGACCAGATAAGTGAGTCCAAGGAAAGTTTACAGTGGCCTGTAGACAAATGGGACCCAAATTCTTTTTGGGGTGAGGAGGAACGGTCTCAGCTTAGGCCCAGATCCCATCACCTGGGGCCACTGGTATAGCTAAGTAAACTTCTGTACTTCCAAATTGTCAGCTTCCATTTATACAGAAAACAAACTCCCAAAGAGCTACACCCTGGTCACAGACCTGATTGGGGACATTTGGAAAAATTAGCAAGGGCCCCAATGGTACAAAGGAAGGGGACAAAATATCACTTATTGTCATAGTCATTAGCTAAAGAAGCCCTAGTTGCTGAGACCGAGTATGAATTAACTTCTAAGTGGCAACTTTATAAGAACTGTTAAGGACTCAACCATGCAGAAAATAGTTATGTTATTCTACTTGGCATTTTGGTGTCTTCTGAGCTAATGCTTCCTACTAAGCTATTCAAGTAAATATGGAAATAAAGTTTGGATTTGGCATCTGCTATGCTCATATTTGGTTTGAGAGCAAAGGGTGAACTGATAGCCTTTTGATTTTCTCTTTCAAAATGAAGTGCTAACAACAATATTACTGACACTTACATAGTACTTTAAAGTTTGTAAAGTTTGTAGACGTAATAATCTCATTTGATCATGATCTCATTTGTTAAACATTTCTAACTAATAACCTGACAGCTATATCACTTTAGAGGTACAGTTGATTGCTACAATGGTTGCACTGTTCAATCATTCAACAAATATTTATTATGAATTTGTTATATTTCATGCATTGTGAGAGATACAGGTACAAAGAGTGAACGACCTATGATCACAATAAGCTCACATTCTAACAGAGAATATCACAGGATAGAGAGCTGGAATATACCTTAGAGATCATCTCTTCCTAGCCTCTCACTTTATAGATGGGAAAACTGAGGCCCAGAGAGACTGAACAACTTGGCCAACATTATCACACAGGTAGCAAGTAGTAGAACCATGATTTAAATCCAACACATATCTCATCAAATGAACAGTTCCTTCCATTACAGCATACAGTCTCTCTAATTTCACTTGTCAGACGGTACCAATTTCTAATTATTGCCCTCAAGTAGGTGCTTAGCTTAAAGGTATTTTGTTGAACCAGTGCCCAGAGTTGTCATTTCTCCAAACCATACTGATTCCTAATATACTTTCTTTACACCAAGCATGTCTCTATTCTTCTTAGAGAGAAACTCAGAAAGATTAAGAAAATAGTCTATAGTTGGACTATCAAATAATTGGAATTTTGCACAGACTCCATAAGACCCAGACTAGGTTGTATATGGCTGCTACACCAAAATGTCCTACCAAAGGTAAGATGTGTCCCACTTGATCTTGTCTTGATCATGACCTAGCTTTGTTACTACTCAGCAGGTTTCTTTGTGCTTATAATTCAGTTATTTGGCCAGGTTCTCTGCTGTTCCTCTATCCTGGCCAGACCTATTTGGAGAACTAGTTTTTGTTCTCCACAGTTTGGGAAGGACATTGACAAACTGGAGAATACACAGAGGAAAGAAAATCATGATGTCAAGGAGCCTGGGAAATGTTTGGAATGGAGATTAGTTCAAAGAATTGAGGTAACTTAACAGGAGAAGATTTGGGATGGACAGGAGACAAAGATAAATCTTTTCATTCAATTACCTTTTAGTATTATTTTCATTTACATTTAGTATTATTTTCAATTATGAAGTGTTCTCTTGATTTTTGTTACTCTCCCTTGCTTCAATTGATGCAAGTCTTCCCACACTTCTCTGAATTCTGATATTCATTATTTCTTGTGGCATAATGATATTCTATTATTTTCATATATGATTTGTTCATCTATTACCCAATCAATTAGTATTGACTTTTTTGCTACTATAAAAGGTGATTCTATGAATATTTTGATATATATGAGACCTTTCTATTTTTAACCTCCTTGAGGCATATGACCAGTAGTAGAATTGTTGGTTAAGAGGATAGGGACCATTTAGTTACTTTTCTCACAAATTGATTTCCAGAATGGTTTTACCACTGTCCATCTTTTGTGTTAATATGCCTGTCTTCCTATAGCTCCTTTAACATTGGTTATTTCCATTGTGTTCATTATGACAATTTGAAGGATTTGAGGCCAGATTTTCCTTTGAAATAGCAAAACAAGGACACATAATATAACACATGTGCAAAACTCGTTTTGGACAGGATTTCATTGAAACTTCAAGAACTTGTTAGCACAATTCTCTATAATTATTGGCTATTACCATTCTAAGAATTTCAGGCAAGTCAATAGGGGAGCATTTCATTATAAGAATGATTTGGTCTTTTATGTCCTTCCTGGGCCCTATCTTTATGTGCTCATTGATTGATTATCCATCACAGGCAGCAACATCAGTGTGTGCACTTTGCTTCAAAGATAAATTACAAATTTGCAATGTAGCTTTTAAACTTCTCTGCCTCAAATAATTCAGATGAGGGGGTAGTTAGTAGAATGAAAAGAAATTACTAGCTTGGAGTCAGAGGCCCTGGATTCAAAGCCTCTGATATTTAGTGCCTGACTGACCTTGGATATATCCCTTAACCTTCCTAGGCTTCGATTTTATTTTCTGTAAAATGAGGCTGGACTAAATGGTCTCAGGCGTTCCTTCCAGCTCTGGATCTGTTTTGTTTTGATTTATTTGATATTAAAACTCCCTTAATCAACCAAAACAGATAGTGATGCATGCCTCTGACAGGCAGTTTCATGAGTTGCTAAGGAAATACCCCCTACTCCCCAAATCCCAATGTGTTTTGGTCAAACTCCTATTAAGGATGTTAATGAATTCCTCTGTACTTAGTTAGGCTGATTCTCAGACAACAGACTCAGATTCCGTCCCTAGACCTATACTTAAAGACTTCTAGCTTGAAAGAAAATTCAAAATTTTAGTCTTAGCTGGAAGAGATTTTCAAAAACCAAGATCACTTCAAAATTGATAAAGCATCAAAGTGGGACTTAAGTCAACTTCTTTATTTAAGAAAAGTAATGATTTCCTAGGCATGTTAGAGGTAGTTTATATGAAATCATTAGCACTTTACTAAGTACCTATTATATAAGAATCCACTCCTAGACAATGGGAGTAGAAAGATGGAAAAAAAAAAATGACAACAACCAATCATCCGGTAAGAAGGACAATCTTGTTCAATGCATGTATGCCTTTAAGAATGTAGCATGATTCTGCTCAATTATTCTTTGAAAAGAGATTTACTTCAGAAAATGTGAAATAAAATCCATAAGCACCTTTCATTTGTTTGAAGGAATTCAAAGGACTTTGCTCAAAGTAAACTCTGCAAATTCCAAGCAAATTGATTTCTTAGTGTAATTGCACTGCTACGCTTACCTGCAAGGGCACAAAGACCTAATACGGAACCCAGTGTTCATTCATGCTCCATTCGTTCTGTATAAAATATGCTATCAAAGCAATTAGGTGCCTGACCTATTCAGATGCTTCAGGTAGAGGAGTGGGCAGAGTCAGGAAGTCTACAAATGGTAAGTTTGTGCAAGGCTACTCTTAGACTGTCTAATTGAACATGAATTTTTCCCCATCTTTTTCTTTTTTTTTCTTTTTTATGGTTTTCATTTGAAATAATATAACCACTTAAGCTTTCTTTCTTTTTCTTTTTGCTCTCCTTGAAATGTTTTTTTTTTCCTCTCTCCAAGCTGTTTCTAATAACACTGAAACCTGGATAAAGAATATTCATTAAGCAGCATATGACCCCTGTAACATTGGAGGCATAAGAAGTTTCTCCTTTTTTTCCACAAGTAGCTGTTTTCCCCTGCCTAATTGCACTCCAGGTGGATGTATCTGGTCAGCTATGGAGTGAAAGGCTCCTATTTTGACTCCTTGGAAATTACTTCAGTTTTCTAGTTTTCAATAAAAATCAGAATTATTTCTAAAAGTGCCTTAGCCAAATTAGAAAAGAATCATAGAATCGGAGAAATGGAGAAACCACAAAGGAGATGGTAATGGCTTCGTTATACAAATGAGGAAACTGAGGCCCCCAGAGGTTAAGTGATTTTTTTCAAACTCACATACTTAGCAGCAGAACTGTGACAAAACCCCAGGAAGCCTGATTCTAGAGACAGTATTTTTATTCTGGTGTGCCCTGTTATTCATATATATATATATATATATATATATACACATACACATATATCAGAATGACAAAATAACTATAATAATAGCTAGCTCAATATAGCATTTAGAAGTTTTCAAAATACATATATTATTTCAGTTGATCCTCACAACAAACCTAGGAGATAGGTACTATTATTATCCACATTTTACAGATGAGGAAACTGAGGTTAAATTTAATTGAGGGAAGTTAAGTGATTTGCCCAGGTCACTCTGCTAGTAAGTAACTGAGGCAGGATTTAAACAAGCATGACTTTAAGCTCAGCCCTCTATATACTTTACCATCTATATGCCTTGGAATAATAGTATCTAGTATTAATTTTTATAGAGATTTAAATACCTATGTGGCACAGTGGATAGGATGCCGGTGTGGAGTCAGTAAGATCTGAGTTCAAATGTGGCCTCTGATGATCATTTAAGATCATTTGAACCCCAATAAGGGCCAAAGTCTGAAGGAATCAACCATGAGAAGTATCCTGGCATAACACACATGCTTTGCTTTTCTCTCTGACTGAACTCAAAATGCCCCTTCCTGTGTTAGCAACTGAAGCTGACCAGGAACATTCTTCTATTTATGACCACTAAGGACAAGGTGCCTGGGACCACACACTGTCTTGAATAGTGGGACTTTTCTTGTCTTGGTATTTTATGGACATATGCTATGTTCTGCCCTGTTGATGGTAGGGGAAACATGGATATCCTGGGTCTATAACTTCAAATGACACTCTGACATTTCTCTTGTCTTATTGTATTTACAACCTATTCAATTAAGAAAAGTTCCTTTCTCATGCTATGGTTAAACACGTAGGGAGATCATAAATTTCCATGACAGAGACATCCTGAGTCTAGATTGCTCTAAATATATAAAAAATCTTCCTCTTCTTGCTTAAGTCAGTCAGAATTATCTTCTGACTCTATGTGCGTGAATTCTGCTACCTTAAGAGAAGAAATAATATGAATATATATCACCTAGCTTGTTTGCCTCTTTTAACCAAACTTCCAGGTCAACACCTCAGATACTTATTAGCTGTGTAACCCTGGGAAAGTCACTTAACCCTGTTTGCCTCAGGTTCCTAATCTGTAAAATGAGCTAGAGAAGGAAATGGCAAAGCACTGCAGCATCTTTGACTAGAAAACCACAAATGGGGTCATGAAGAGTAAGACACTTGTGAAATGACAAGACAACAAAAGTTTGCAAAGTTCTGCATATATGTTATCTCATTTGATAATGAGTTGGGCATATCATTTCGTGGTAGCTTCCATTATTACACCTAAACCAATTTTGTGGGGGGTTTTATCCCCATTTTACATATGAGAAAACTGAGACTGAGGGACATTAAATGACTTGCACGGCAGCAAGTGTCAGAGGTAGGATTTGTACTCTGGATAGAACACATACATAAAAAAAAAAATCTAAATATCTACAATCTCTAAAAGCTTTAAAAAAGTATTTTGCCGTTTATAAAAGGCCTCATCTTTCTCCCCAGCATAAGTTTTACTTCAATGTTACCAATTTTTTTTAAATCTTTAAAGTGCATCTAACTAAATTAGCCCAATACCTGCTCATACCTGAAGGCATCTTGGCCATTTGGTCCAAGTATAAAGTGTGTAGAGAAAAAAAAACAGAAAAGAAAAGTGATACTCTGATAATAGTCAGTTCTTATCTAGTGTTCAGCTGGTTAATTTAGGAAAGTCATTTAATGTAAGTGTTACCAACCTTAAAATGAGTGGTTAGGCCTGGATGATCACTAAGGTCTCTTTTAGCTCTTGAGCCTATGGAATTCCTTTTCCATTAAATCAGGAAGCTGTATCTGATGATGCCTAAGATTATTTTCAATTTTAATACTAGATTATTCTGAATATTACCAATCAGTCTATTAACAAACATTTATTAAACATCTGTTGTATGCTAATCACTATGGAAACAAAGACAAAAAGACAGTTTCTGCTCTCCAGGAGCTTATATTCAATCAGAATTCCCTATAATAGAGTAATCCAGAGAGACTAACACTTAAATATATAAGGAAAGAAAGAGAGTGTAGAACCTGTGAATAGGGTAGAAGGGATTATTCATGATACTGAAACAAGGATGGAAGATTTCAAAGATCACTTCCAGCAGATGAGTGCAACAAACTAAAAGAAGAAATCTCTAAAATGAGAGAACTCTTGGCTCTCAAAGATAGTGAAACAAGAGAAACATCAGACAAGCAGCACCTACTCTCCAACGAACATTATTAAAGCTCTTCAAAATATCAGAAGGGGGCAGCTAGGCGGTGCAGTGGATAGAGCATTGGCCCTAGATTCAAGAGGACCTGAGTTCAAATCTGGCCTCAGACTAGCTATGTGACCCTGGGCAAGTCATTTAACCCCATTGCCTAGCCAAAAAAAAAAAAAAGAAAGAAAGAAAGAAAGAAAGAAAAAAATGTCATATAAAAAGTTAGCATCTGAATCAGAAATCTCTGGAAGTTCTGTTTCTGGAGAACAGAAGGAAGATCCAAAGAAGGGGAAACAATAATGTCACCAATTGACCTTAATTGAAGAAAAAGTTTGGGAAAACATTTGTGAAGCTTGAGAGCAAAGGTGCACAATGACTCTTCTGAGCAGAAATGGACAAACTTCAGTCTTACTGTATTTTTGCTGTGTTCTACATATATACTTGAGTGTATTAGCTAATTATCATTTGACAGTTAATTCAGACAACACAAAGTTCTCAATGTTAAAACAACAACAGCAAAAGATAAGTGAAGTGGCAGGCGGAGTTGGGGTAACCTTTCTAGCAAAGACGATTTGGCTAACCACAGGTCAGGTCCACTTTGAAACTTTGTGCTCCATACCCTAGTGAAGCCATCAGATCCTAGATGGAGATCTGAAACAGGTCACCTATCCCAAATGATTTTTTACAAATGAAGAAACTGAAGTGCAGAAAGGTCATTTGTCCATGGTTATGCAATAACAAATTATCAGAATTGGAAGTCAAAGTTAGCTTTAAGTTCAAAATTTTTCACTGACCCATGAATTCCTACCATTTGGTTGTGGCTACTATTGTTTATCTCCACTTTATCTTGAATATATTTTATTTGTATGTACTCATTTGTAGGTTGTCTGCCCTATTAGACTGTGAGCTCCTTTAGAACAGAAACTGTCTTTTGCCTTTTTTTGCATCCCCAACATTTATCACAGTATCTGCACATAGTAGGTGATTAATAAGTGCTAGTTGACTGACCAAGTTAGAATAAGTAAGTAGCAAGCGTAAGTCTGATTTTGTCTATCCCCTCTCCGTATTATAGTTTAATAGCTGTGGGGACTTGAGAATATTCGATTGAACCAAGGTAGAGGTCTTAATGGCCTCGAAGTTACCATCTTGGATCCCGGTGGCTATAGTAAGGGAGTTACTGCCCATCTACTACTTCTCTTCACCTTTTCCCTCTTTTTCAAACATTCCTTTTGAACTGTAATTTTTTTTTTTCTGTTTAAAAGGTCCTTGAACCTTGACCCGGGATGGAAATTCTCTTGGCCTCTTGGCATACAGTAATCTAAAATATCCTTGGTTTGTTATGTATTTTAATTGCTCTGGTTAATTAAAGTTTAAACAATTCTTGGGTGCCCACTCAGGAGAATGATGTCCATAAGAGTCAGGGTGGTGTGGTGGACAGAGATCTAGGCTCGAAGGCAGAGGACCAATGTTTGAAGCCATTCGCTATTATTTCCTTCTTGCGAACAAGTCATTTAGTCTTTCTGAGACTTTCCACATTTGTAAAATTAAGATTTTGAATTTGATGATTGTAATGTCCCTTTCAGATCCAGATCCCTGTTTTATGATCCCATGATTTTCTGGTATTTGCGATTCTCATTGGTCGGGGTATATGGGGGTGGTTTAGGTGTTTCATTGGCTGCACTCACCGTGTCATGTTGTTAGTATGGTTGGGCTAGCCAGAACAAGAAAATTCTCTGGTGACATACTTTAGTTTGTGAGAAATCAAAGCAGAAAGTAGTTGTACAAAGCATGAGGGTCAGTTACTGTGGTATTAGTCATGAAATTCAAGGTTAATGGGGGGGGGCAAGATATGAGGCATAGAGACAATAGCTCAATAATGAGTTATCTCTGAGTCCCAAGAGCCAAGAAGGATACAAAGTCTTAAGTCAGGCTACCGTTCAGGCAATCCGGGCATCCAACAGGGCCTGATCTTGAATGAGTTCATATACAATTTGTCACATTCCTTGTATTGAGTGGCCCCTGTGCCATTTTAGTTCCGGTGTGATGCTAACCCTTCACTCCTTGTTTCTCTGAACCAACTTCAGGTAGGCACAGCTTGTAAGTACTAACACTGTATCTCAAGTGATGTAGTCATAGCTAAGCACAGGCTAAGCACTCAACAGATTGATTTGTATTATAGAGCTCTCAGCCTATGCCTTTTTGGGGTTGCTTAAATTGTTCCTTCCTGAGGGAATCTTATTTTCATTGTATTAGCTATAGCCTTGGGTCTCATCTTCTTTTTTTTGAGGCTGTCACCCTCTCCCCAAAAGTCTTCCCTGTGGACAGACAAAATAAAATAATTCATTGAGTTGTAATTTTTTTAAAAAAATAGTTATTTTATCTTCTACAATCAATCCAGCTCAATGTAGATAATGCTTATCTGCTCTCCTCTAGTTTTTGTGACACTGCTCTTCTGGCGTTCCTTCTCTCTATCTGATCACTTCTTTGCATGCTCCCTTACTGTTTTTTCATCCATGTCATGTCCACTAACCATGGGCATTCCCCAAAGTTCTATCCTTGGAATCCTTATCTTATTGATGAATGCCATTTCCTTTTGTTGATAGGTATAATGATCATCTTTATGTGGAAGATTTCCAGTTCTATATATCTAGTCCTAGTCTCTCTCTTCGGTATGTTCATATAGGATAAGGGATATATTCAAGGATATAAGGATATACAACTACTTCTTGGACATCTTAAACTGGATGTCCCATAGACATTTCAAACCAAATATGTCCAAAACAGAACTCACTATCTTTCCCTTCAAACCTTTCTTACTTCCTTATTTCCCCATTACTGTCTAGAACTCCATCCACGTCACCTAAGCCCACAAGTTCAGTATTATCCTCAACTTCTCACTGTCAATGCACCATCCAATCTATTGCCAAATCATGTCATTTTGTCTTCAATATCTCCTGTATTTATGCTTTCCTTTTCACTTGTATAGCCATCTCCCTAGTTCAGGCCATCATCACCTGTCACTTGATTTATTCTTCTAACTGGTTTCCTGCCTTAAGTTTCTCCCAACTCCAATCTGTCTTCCACTTAGCGGCCAAGGTGATTTTTTCAAAAGCATAGATAGCCCTGACTATGTTATTTCACTGCTCAATGAGCTCAGTGGAGCTCTTTTGCCTCTAAGATAAAGTGTAAAGTACTCTATGTAGCATTTGAAGCTCTTTATAACCTGCCTTCTTTCAAGGCTTCTTACAATTTACTTCCTTTCACATACTCTATGATCCAGCAGCACTAGCCTGCTTGTATTTTCTCAAACATCCTACATCTCCCAACTCTGTGGATTTGCACTGGGTGTCCCCTCTTGTTACAATATTCTCTCCCCTGATCTCTGCCTCTTGATTTCCTTAGTCTCTTTCAAGAATTAAGTCAAAGCCACTTTCTGTGGAAGTCCTTTCTGGATCTCCCTTGGTTCTAAAGTTTCCCCTTTCAGATTCCCTTCTATATACTTTGTATATAGTATTGATATACAATCAATCCTTAACTTTCACTTGGAGGGGGCGAGGAAGAGCAACATTCCTAGAAAATAGTGCCAAAGTAAAAAATGAGAATTTTGATACATTGAACCTATGGGAAATAGAGAATTAGGTCCTGTGACCACCCAAAATGGTAATTTTTTTGCTAGAGACTGCTGAAAATATACTTTTCTGCATACAATTCTTTATAATAAAACATTAATTCTGATAATATTCACTTTTCTTAACATAATAACCTTGAAATAACCCATTAAATACAGTACATAAAATGCAATTGGTAACATGTAAAACATTTTTTCCCACTAGTAATTCCCTAGAATTTTGTGACCTTTTATGCTAACATCTCAATTAAAGAAAAACAAAAACAAAAACAAAAACAAAAAAACATTGATTTGAGACAATATTCACTTTTCATAACACATGAAATCTATAGTACCATAAATATTGTATAGCAAATAAAATTCTTAAAATTAAAACATTTTTAACTGAAATTTTATCTTCTACTGTGTTAGATGGCAGTGTGGGGGCATTGTACCATACACTATACTACTATAAACTTCTCTACCTTGTCACTTCTTTGAAAACCAAGGGAGAGATTACTGGGACTTTAATTGCTGCTGTCAGAAGATGTTGAGACCTTTCAACATTACCTCCAGCACTCTGTTCTTTATGGCTGGTGGATGACATCAGAGATCATGAAGGATGCACCAGCTTGAAATTATCAGTCAGCAACATCTGCTTCATGTATCATTTGAGATTCTTTTTTTATTTTTTTAGGCAATTGGGGTTAAGTGACTTGCCCAGGGTCACACAGCTAGCAAGTATCAAGTGTTTGTTCTGAGGCCGGATTTGAACTCAGGTCCTCCTGACTTCAGGGCCAGTGTGCCACCTAGCTGCCCCACCATTTGAGATTGTTAAGAATCTTAGAGTATGGGATCATAGCAGATGCCAGTCGATGTTTAACCTTCAGGCTGCCATTGATGGTGGAATTGGCCTTGATGTCTCTAGCCAGCTGGTTGATTAGGCCAATAGTAGCTGCAGACATTCTGGCACAAAGTTTATCTAATACCTTTATTTTCTCACTAAGTCACATTACTGACTTTGAACTCTTGGGCTTAGAGCCAAAAGGACTTGCACTGTGCTTTGAGGACCTAATTGCAACACAGAACTTGAATTTTAAAGACAAACAATAAAAACATGCAAGAATACATGGATACTCTTTACAAAGGTGGATGAACAAGACCACCAGTGAAGTGCCTAGTAGGATACCAGCCATTCCAGAAACTTGCATGCATTGTGCCTTTCTCTCTCTCTGTCTCTGTCTCTCTCTGCTCTCTCTGTCTCTCTTTCTCCTTCTCTCCTGTCCATAGCCACAAATGTGAAGGTTGCCAATGCAGAAGTGAAAATGAAGTTATTGGCTTAGATTCTTATAATCTAGCCAATAGCTCACTAACATTCAGACTCCTTAAGAGTCTGCCCCATTTGAGAGATGTTCTAATAAACCTTGTCTTTGGCTGGAAAAAAAAAGAAAATGAAGTTATTAATGAAAACATGGGAATGTTTGAAGACAGGAAAGTTAAAGGTGTGAATGTTGAGGATTGACTGTATCTAGTTATTTACATGTAGTCTCCTCTCTAGACTTTTTTGAAGAAAAAGACCCAACCATGGTTGCCCCTCCCTGTGCTAGGTGACATAATGAATAGAGTGCTCGACCTAGAGTCAGAAAAACCTGGGCTTGACTCTTGCCTCTGATACTTACTAGCTGTGTGTCTCTGGGCAAATCTCTCAATCTCTGCATGCCTCAGTTTCCTCTTCTGTAAAATGGTAATAATAACAGAGGATTGTTGTGAGGATCAAATGATGTAATGTATTTAAAATGTTTTGAAACCTTAAAGTGCTATATGTGTTAGTCATTATTATTGTTATTATTATTATTATTATTTTGATATCTTGGGATCCCATGGGGGTTTGAACTATGT
>NW_020954598.1:5763961-5799736 GCF_900497805.2 Vombatus ursinus
GACCCTGGGTTCTGAAATTCTATGTTAATAGATGACAGGTTCTGACTGCTCCTCCCAAAGAGGAAAAGTTTTGAATATGGTCCCAGAAATGGTTTGTCTGTTGTCTTATTTAAGTTCAGAGGGTCTCATCCCTAGGGTTATTACAGACTGGTCAATTTTTCCAGTCATAACAACTCTTGAAGCCATCTACTAAGGTCTAGAGGGGTTGTAATTTGCATCAATGGAGAGTACATTTAAGATCTACCACACTGTGATGCCAGCCTCCTTTGTCAGTGTCATTTCATGGTATAGTACTTCTTTTTGCGCAAGGGTTCCAGATAAATTGTCCTGCTATTTTTTCCTAAAATCAGTGCTCCATTTCCTACCTTCATGAGTTTGTATAGGCTATTTCCCATTCCGACAATGCACTCTTGCCATTCTTCAGCCTCTTAGAATCCCTTACTGCATCCTTTCAACTGTGCTATAACTAACCCAGCTCAGCCCTTCATTGTCTGTTACCTCCAGACCACCCCAGGCTATTTCCCACCCTTAATCCCATCTAGACCCCTTCTCTGTTACTTCGGGGTCATCTCAGCCTATTAGTCATTCCTTGATCCCATCCAAATCTTTCATCTTTTTCACTATAAAAAAAAAAATCAGTCTTATCTACCAAAGGAGCAGGTTCTTAAAATCCCACCTGCTTCTATTGGAGTTACAATGGACCTTGTCTCTGACTTAAAGAAGGCTTGAGTGGTCCAATTCTTTTGAGGCAGATCCATGCCTTTTGCCTTTGAATTGTGGAATTCCAACACCCCTAGACTGCAACAAGTTCATTATGCCACCTCCAATGAAAAGCTCTTCCTGATTCCACCCCAATTATTAATACTTTTTCCTTTCTCAATTTGTAATATACATATACTCATAAGCTACTATACTGTATATCACTACCACACCTTCAAGCAAAATGTAAACTCTTTGAGGGCAAGAGCTGTTTTCATTTTGTTTTTATATTCTTTGTGTCTAGTGAATTATTTAGTAGAAAGTAGCGCATAATAAATCCATTCCATCCTCCATTCAGCCACTAGAGTGATTTTCCTAAAGTGACCATGTTACCCTTCCTACTCAGTAAACTCCAGTGGCTCCCTATTGCCTCCAGAATCAAATACAAACTGCTCTTTTTGGCTTTCAAGGCCCTTCCTAGCCTAGTCTCCTTTTCCACTTTTCTTACACTCATACTTCCCACTCTGAGCTCTTCAGTTCACTGACACCGACTTCCTAGCTGTTCCACAAACAAGACACTCCATCTCTTGCCTCTGTCCATTTTCTCTGACAGTTTCCCATGCCTGGAGTGCTCTCCCTCCTCTGCTCTGACTATTGATCTGTCTTGCTTCCTTTAAGTCCCAATTAAAATCCTATTTTCTAAGGAACCTGTCCCTAATCCCTCTAAATTCTAGTGTAATCCCTCTGCTAATTTCCTGTTTATCCTATCTATAATTTGTTTATGCATATTTGCTTTCTTATTGTGTCCCCATTAGATTGTGATCTCCTTGAAACTAGGGACCATCTTTCACCACTTTTTGTATCCCCAGCATTTAGTACAATGGCTGGCGCGTTTTAGGCCATAATAAATATTTATTTATTAATTATCATACATTATTTGTGTGTGTGTATGTATGTATATGTCATATTCACATAGGGTATCACACCTTTATCTGTGGTTGCTCTGGCCAAAGGAATGTAAATTTTGATCTCTTAAACCTCACAAGATATCTTGGGGCTAGATTTTTTTCTCAAGGACCATGCCTTAAACCCAAATCACCCTAGCTCTCATTGATTGGCCAACAATAAGTCCCAGGCCAAGTCCCACTTGGTCATTTGGGCCCTGATTGGCTCAAAGTGAATGTAAATAGCAATTGTTTCTCTTTTGGCCAGAAGCCCTGAGAGTTTTCCCCTTCAAGATTTAATTTTTTTTTTTTTTTACTAGATAAAAGAGACCATTCTCAGCCTCATTTCTGATCTACCCTTAATCACTGAATGGGCTTTGCCTCAGTCAAACTAGAGACTTTAGCTTAAAAAGGCCAAGGTCTCCCACTGCATCTGGGATCACCTCCAGTCATCCTGATCTATATCTTGCCACTGGATCCAGATGGCTCTGGAGGAGAGAGTGAGGCTGGTGACTTTGCACAGCCCTCTGTCAATTAAATCCAATTCACTTTCATGTCATGGCATCACCTCCTTGATGTCCTGGTCCTCTTGGAGAAGGAAGGCCAAACTACAACTGGGCTGCCCCCTCAGGAAAAAAAAAAAGACCTTGTTCTTATCTAAATTTTGCCTTTTCTTGAGAGGTCCCACTCCATGCTCCTATTGGTGATTTCCTCCTGAGACCTCCATTTTTTGGAGGGATCTAAGTCAGCCTTCATTCACCTCTTTGCCCTGTTCCTGACTTTCAGGACTTCATAACCAGGTACATTCATCTCTCCCTTCCTCCCTCCTTTCCCCTTTGCACTCCTGAGTTAGAATTAGTGTTGCCTTCCCAAATTAGAATGTAAGCTCATTGAGGGCAGGGACTATCCTTCTTTTTCCTTATATTTTACTGTAACTCCAGTACTTAGCACAGTGCCTGACGTAGTATGTGCTAAGTAAATGCTTGTTTCCTTCTGTTCCTCCTTCTCTAATCCTTCTGCAAAAACTAACATAATAGGTACGTAATAAATGCTTATTAAGATGGAGTTGGTTGAAAAGTGGCATATTTTTTCTAACTCACCCTGCAACCCATAAATTAAGTGGAAAGAAGTGTTTTCATAATTCTAGAGCTATTTCTACAATTTTATTAGGTATCAACATGATAAAATTAAAAAAAAATACCAGATATTCAACTTTCCAAACCTGTACCATTTTTCCATGGTACACTAAATCTCAGTCATAAGCAGTCTGTTTACTCTGCTTCGGGTATTGAGATTTATTAAGAAGATTTTTTAAAAGTCTTTCTAGCTCCTCTGCTCTACTGGTTTGCCTTTTTCACAAACTTTACAGAAAGAATTGCAGTCATATAGATTAGTCTCTGAAAGTGTCATTGTACCACTCTATGATTGTCTTTTTCCAATCAAGAACACATTTTCTCATGCTTTTATTTACTTGCTCTAAGTTTCCTCCTTTGAATGGTAGGGAATATAAGCTCCTTACTGGCACCTGAGGACCATTTTGCTTTGATCATTGTATCCTCAGTGCCTAGAAGAGTGCCTTGTAAGTGGTAATCAATTAATGCTTTTGGAATATTTGTTGAGCAGTTTCAGAGGACTGATGTTGCTTTAAAATTTGGGCCACATAAATATGACAGTCATCTTCTTTAGGTGAGATTGGTCACAACTGCTTTTTATAGCTTAGATTCTAATAGAGGCTGCCTCTTTGAAAGGGACTACATTTCTTTTCTGTTATAAATCTGAATCTATGTAAACATAATTTTGAAAGCATCTTTTCCGTCTAACTTTACATGCATTTAAAATGAGACATAATGTGATTTTACTATCTTTCGAATGAGATTTCATATTAAAGTGTATACTGGATTTTTTTCCCCTCTCAGGCACTTTTCCTTTACATATGGGTGTTTTTGGGCATCTTAGATGCTTTGTTAACAACCTGGGTTATTGGACAATGAATTGGACAAAGAATGCCCTACAGTTTCTAGATGACCAAAAGAGAACCACAGAAGGAGGCTCAAATTGTGAGTCCTTAGAAAGTCTCAGATGGAAATGTATCAATAAACAGCTCATCAAAATAGGATTTCACCTCAAAAGCATTTTTTTTTGTGTGATTTTAACAAAGGCCTGGCTTAGGGAGCCTGAACCAGTTAGTATGAAATAAAATAATCTTTTGAAGAGCAGAAATGTATACTATGTTGGATAGAGATTTTTAAAATGCCTTGGAGAATTGGAGAATGTAAGTGTATGTTTGGACTGCATTGTTTTAATTTCATGGGGTCATGCTATTTGGTATAAAGCCTGATATATTTTTCTACTATTTAATAGCTACTGCAGAAATAGTATTTCTATTTTGTGTTTTTCTTTACAGACATAACTTATCTTGCCTTCCTGAATGGTTCATGGCCCACAGGTCGTGTTGTTCCCTGATAGGCTAAACAGTTGACAGCTTCTAGCTATGGCTAATCCCCCAGTGTTATTAACTCTAAAAGAAGACTGAGAATCTCATAGATGCTTCAGAGAATCAGAAAGAAGAGAAGGGAGATTTAGAAGGCCATAGAACACTGCTCCATATTTGGAGTGCCTTCCCAAAGCCCTGAGTTGTTTAGTAAACCACAACAGTGAATTATATTAGTAACCCAAGTACATTAAAAACAAAAAAGAACTTTTTTTTGTTAATTGTTAGTGCATAGATAATCAGAAAAGTTGCTTAGAAACTAAGTTTTTTTTTAGTTGGGACTTTGTTCTTTAAATATATATATGTATATATATTTATGCACATATGTATATATTTTTCTTTTATTTTCTGCAAAAGTACCAGTGTCATCCCATGTGAGCAAAAAAGTAATTACTGATATATATGCACAATTTGCAATTCTTTTCAAATGTACCACAAAATTATCATGTAAATTTCTTTTTGCCCTCCCCCTCTATCCTAGAGGTGGCTACCGTTAAACACAAATGGGCATATACATGTAAAATTATTCTATACATACTTGATTTATCAGTTCTTTCTTTGGATGCAGATAGCATCTTTCTTTGTGTATTTATAATAGTCAGAATAATTTATTTGTTCAAAGTCATTCTTAAAGCAATGTTGCTGTTACTGTATACAATGTTCTCTTGGCTCTACTCATTTAGCTCTTCATTATTTTGTGCAAGTCTTTGAATGTTTCTCTAAAATCACTGAGTTTATCATTTCTTATATTACAGTAGTATTTCATCACAATCGCATACCACAACTTGTTTAGCCATTCCCCAGTTGATGGGTATCCCTGCAATTTCCAGTTCTTTGCCACTATTAAAACTATTTCTCATTGGCCCAGTTTTAATTCTATATATTTCATCACAGGAGAGTGTAAAAATATTTTATTTGTAATATTTCCCCTCAGTTTGCAATAGAAACTACATTGCCCACAAATATTATAAACAGGGACAGCTGCAGTTTTTTTTTTAAGAATAGGAATTCCTCATTTGATATATCTTTCCCTGCCACCTACTGCACACATTTCTGCAAGCCTAATTTCCTATCATGGAATGCCTATTCATATTCATTAGTGGATTCATGATGTTGTCAGTATAAATATTTTCTTCACTGGGGCAAATTGCCATGAATTCCTACATTCTCATTCTATGTAATCACTGTCCATGGCTATTAGTAAATTCTTAAAACTACTCTAAATGAGTTCAAGTTTCCAGACCCAGAAAAATCACACTAAAAATGTCATCTCAGAGACACTTGTGCAAATTGCTGAGAAATAATGGAAAATGGGACAAATTATGGAAGAATAGAGATAACTCAATGCTCTCAAGATGTTGGTACTGTCAGGAAAAGTCAGCACAATGACTAATACTTGTGAAGAAATTCACCCCAGGGCACCAACAGACCTATCCTAGGGCACTGTGACAGGGGCAGGTGTTGCCTGGTTGCTTTCTTACACTACCAGATCCTGTTGACAAATCCAGGGAGGACTGAAAAGGGAACCTGCACCCAAGGTGGTGTTCCATAATAGCAAGTCACTGAATATACTATAAGTAGAAAGGAGAAAGTTCAGAAGCAAGCAACCACAGTGTGGGGAAGGGGCCAGGAGCAGAGTTAGGTCTCAATTCCAGAACTAAACTTAGTCTGCAGTGGAATGACCAGGGCAGGAATCCCAGAACAGAAAGGTGCCTACAATTCTGTCACTCTGAGTCAATAGTTTTCCAGCTGACTGAAAGGAGTTGAACCCAGCAGCATTTTAATGTTGCTTAGCACTAACCCAGGTCAGAAGCTTGCAGGGCTCCAGATATGGTGGAGTAGGGAAAGTAATTTGACTTTTCCCTAGATCAGACTACTTTAGGAGCACTAAATTGGAAAGGGAATTAACCACTTGGGACAAAAGATGTAAAAACTTACTCCAACAACAAACCCTACGAAAATTAGAATAGAGCAAATAGAAACCAATGACTTCATGAGACAGCAAGAATATTAAAACAAAGTCAAAAACTGAAAAATAGAAGAAAATGTGAAGTATCTAATAGCAAAAAGAACTGACATGGAAAATAGATAGAAGAGAAAGAGACTAAACAAGGATAAACTGCTTACATTCAAATACAGGAATGATTACATGTATGGCCCCTCTAAACCCTATCATCATCAGCTATTATAATGGGTGTCTAAGTAGGTCTGGGAATGGTTCTGTTATGTCTTGATGATCTTAAGAGAAGAATGGAAACAGGGGTGGAAGGGAAAGAGGAATAGAATGGAGGGGGAAGAGAAAGAGAAAAAGAGAGAAAGGGGGGAATGGGGGGAGAGAGAGAATGGAAAAGAAGGTTAAGGTCAGGTTGTAAGTAAACATCTATATAAACAAGGAGGAAGGGGCAGGGGGATCAGTTGATACTTCAACATCGCTCTCTTCAACTGGTCAAAAAAAGGAAGAATATAGGCATAGTTGGGTTCAGAAATATATTACACTAAACAGGGATATAGGAGAGAAAGGGAAGAAGGGGGGGGGAATTAGAAGAAAGGTGTGTTAAGGGATGGATTGTTCCTAAGCAAAACAAATTGTAACTAAGGATGTATAAATAGTTTTTTTTTTTTTTGAGGTGGCAAAGAATGGGAATTTCAAGTGGTTTATCACCTTAATGATGAACTGTAATTCCAGCAGATTAATGATGAGACATGATATGCATCACCTGATAGAGAGGTGAAGGACTCAGTACAGAGACTATATATATATACACATGCACACACACATATACACACATATGTATATTTTTTAACGTGGCCAATACAGAAATTTGTTTTGCTTTACAATACATGTTTGCAACAGGGGCTTTATTTTTCATTTGTTTCCCTGGTGGGGGGAGAGTTTGGGGTGGGAAGGTGAGAAAGTTAATTTTTGCTCATTGAAAAAATGATGTATAATCAAAGAAAAAGAGAAATATCTCTTCTGAACAATTCTATCTCTTGGAAATGTTTAGTCTAATGTACGAGACTCATCCATATCTAAATTCTGCTGTGTAGATATAATACCTCTGTCTAGTGATGGATTGATATTGTCTCTGTTACTGAAAAATTATTCCTTTTGGTATCCAGGACAATGTGAATTTTCTAAAACAACCATGGCATAAATTGACTCTAGCCTTTGAAAATCAAAGAACTCATTACTATAAGGCCCCGTGCCTTTTTATTAGCAATGCATTTTACTCAGAGAAATCCCAAGTTCACAGCATTGAAAAACAAAATATATTTCTGAATCAGTCATTGGAAAGGTGAGCTTGTTTTTTTTTTTCTTTAGTTACCAGATAGCTCTGTTGTTTGAAAGTACAATGCTAATTAATCAAATCTGTAGTATATAATGTAGTAGAATAGATTTTTAAAAGTTTTCCATATTTACAATGTCCTATAAATGAATACCTTTACATATTTACCACAAGTAAACATATTTGACTCAGGAGAGCTAATTAGCAAATGCTAATTTTTTTAACCATTAGTGATTGAAACTCTTGACTATAATATAGATATTTATAAGAACTATTGATTTCAAATCTAAGATAGAGTCCTGAACCACTGCCTTCCTTTAGTATAATTAACTCAATAATGGAATACTACTGAGTACATTAAGTTTGTTTATTTATGTAATTTAGTCCATTTCAGTGGTACAAATATAGCATTTTGTTTCATCCTTTATTTCTCATGCCCATTCATTCCATTTTTGCATGTTTTCTCTTGCCTCTTTCTTCTTTCTCATTTCCAACAAACATTCAGTTAAGAAGTATATCATCGACACAATATTAAGTGCTATTGAGATGTGAAGAAAGGAGAAAATAGTCCTATATTACATCTTCTGATTGTTCAGTCATGTCTGACTCCTCGTGACCCCATCTGGGGTTTTCTTGGCAAAGATATTGGAGTGGTTTTCCATTTCCTTCTGTACCTCGTCTGACTGGGGAGAATACCACATCTAACTGGGGAGAATTCAGTAGATTGACTTGATAGGTGAGAAATCTTTTGGCCGTGGAAGTTCATGAAATAAATTGAAATAAACAAAAAAGACCCTCAGTCTTTTGTAGCTATTTATTGTAGCTTTTGTAGCCCACAATTTATGGTTGTAGAGTGACAGAAAAGGGAATAGAGAGCTTTAGGAAACATATTCTCAGTTTTAGAAAAAAAATATATGTACTAGTTTTCATTTAAATGGGCTTTATAGTTGTATTAAGGGGAAAAAAAGATCTCAATAGGCTGGAATCACGGACTAAAATTAAGATGACCTTGAATAAGGCTAAATGTAAAGTCTTTTATTTGACTACAAAAATCAGTAGCACAAGAAATGGTAATAGTAAAAGCTCACTGTAAGGTATGCAAAGTTTTTTATATAAGTATTAACTCATTTGATCATTATCACAATCCTATAGAGGATAGTGTAGGCATGACTAGATAGCATAGGCATTTCACATGATACATACCCAAATGTTCTAGCTGGATTTCATTTCCGCATGAGTCAATAATGATAATTGTGTGCAGAGGTAGGTGGGGAACACAAGAACTAATATAATATAAGGATATGTTAATAGTAATATAATATAAGAATATATTAATAGTATTGGGGAGAGAGAGAGAGAAAAGATAATTCTGACATATTCTTCCTTGAAAGACTTCATCTAACAAACATGTTGCTTGTCTGCAACACTCTTGAGTGTTACTGAACCAGATTAAAATGTAATTTGGAAATATTTAACAAAAGAAATAAAAATACAATAAAACAAATAACATTATATTTTAAAACTAAGTCAAAATGTGACAGCAGGGATCCTTATTAGGGATTAATGGCTCCATCTCATTTCTCTTTGAGTTTAACACCACTGATCTATACTATTGTGTTAGTTCTGAGTGTTTCATTTTTCGAGGGACATTTACAAGCTGGAACACAGGGAGACACTGTGGTATGGAGAGGGAATCATAGTTCATTGTGACTACTGCCTGGGGAACTGGAAAAACTGGGCTCAATTTCCAACTGTCCTACTTGTATGACCCTGAGCAACTCACTTTAATTTCCTCATCATTTAAGTGAAGAAGATGAATTAGATGGTCTGTGATGTCTCTACCCGCTCTAAGTTTGTTGTCTTGTTGGGGAGATAATAACTATATGACAGAACTAAAAAGTATACAATAAGAGGACAAGGTGAAGGAATTTGTGATGCTTATACTGGTAAAGAGGTTTTTCTTTGGGGGGGCCATTAGGCATGATTTCTGCTTTCATTGAAACATGGTCTTGCCTAAATGGGATTAGAATTGTTCTGCTTGGCCCTAGTGGAAGGGAAAGGGAGGCAGATTTCAGCTCAACTTAAGGCAGGGGTGATATAACAGTGCTATTCAAAAGTAGAATGAGCCGTTATTAAAGGGTAGTGAATTTTCCATGACTGGTAGTTTTCAAGCAAATGTTAGATGACCACTTCTTAGGGGATAATGGACTTAGAACTAGAAAAACCTCACATTATATAATCTAACCCCTTTATTTATGAATGAAGAAAAGGAAATTCAGAGATCTTAAGTAACTTGTTGCTGATCGCTCAGACGGTAACATCTCTGGAATTTGAATTGTTGCGTTGTCTTCTGAATCCAAATCTACATCTTTTCTTAATGTAGGAAGGAAAGAAATGAACATTTATTAAGTACTTATTTTGGGTTAGCAACTGGGTTGATACAAATACAAGCAAACAGGAAAGACAGACTGTGCCCTCAAAGAGCTTATATTCTAATGGTGGAAGGAGGGAGTTGAAAAACAAGGGACAGTATAGAGGGAAAGAGGAAGTAGATTCCTGGTTGGAAGTATGGTTGTAAAACCCACAAAGTCAAAACAGGGGGCCAGGAGGAGTATGAAAACAGGCTAGTCTGGGCCTTTCTGCAAAATGGAGACTTCAGAAGGAACTCATCAGTGGAGAAAGAGAATGGGTCTTGCAGAAGAATATTCCAGGGTGTTCAGGCTGCAAGGGTGGTAACCTCTTCCAGGGCAATGAGGCCCTAAGCATAAGTTTCAGGATGAACCATCAGTATAGAAAGCATTGGTTTGAAAAACAGAATGTCAGAGACAGCTCAGAGTAGAATGAAAGTGATTTTGCATTCACTGAGGATGTTATAAGCAGAACTCACTATTTCAGGAGGGACTGGACCAGATGGCCTGAGGTCTGTTCCCATTCTGTAACTATATGTCTTACTTGATATTCATAAGAAGTTTGTGAGCTAGGTAGGAGAAGTATTATTTCCCCCATTTTGAAAATGAAGCAATAACATTTAAGTGACTCAGGAAATTTCACAGAGGTTGTAACTTGAAGTTCAGTCTTCTAGCACCATATCGACTATATGATACCATCATTCCACTTAGGGACAAAGAGTGGCCCGATTTGCAAAAGGATAATGTATAGTGCAAATATATAGTATATGTGGTCAGAAGATAAGGGAGAATCTTTATGAGAATTGAGTGTGGTTAATCAGGAAAGGATTCTTGGTGGAGGTGATTTTTGAACTAGTTCTTCAAAGAAATGACAGAATGCAGATTTGCAGAGAGGAGACAAGAGTCCTAGATTAGGTTAAAAACGGAATTAGACAAAGAAATGGGGGACTAGCCAGCTATGTTCAGGAAAAGGAAAAGAGATTGCTAAGGCTAGAGAGCTGAACTATCTAGAGGAGTGACTTCCCCCCACCCCTTTAAAGTTACTTTGTTCACTATTATTGATCTTTAATTAATAATTTGGGAAAAACAGAACTTTAGCCTATGGTCTCCATGGCTAAAAAGTGAGCTAGAAAAATTTTCTAAAAATTAGGTCACATGAATAAAATATTTAGAGATCATTGGGAACACTTAATAAAGCATACTATAATTCTGAAATAAAACTGCCTTTTGCATGTTCATTATCCAATTTTAAGAAATGGTATTCTCTTTTCCCTCTTTTCAAACCAACATTCAAAGGATGACATCAGAGTATTTTCAAATATATCAGGCAGGGAAGTGATTAGGTTCTATACCCTAACAGAGCAGACAAGGTGTCAGTGAAGATGCCTCTTGGAAATAAAAGGGACAAGCATCTGGCAGTGATGGTAGGATCATGGTGACCACGGCCAGATGTCTGAGATGCCAGAGAGCTGACATGGCTGGTATCAGAGATGTTATGACTGAGGTAAAATGATTAAATACATACTGCTGAAATGAGGAATGAAAGAAGGTGAAGAAAGCAGCAAGTTATATAACAAGCAGCGAAATGAAAAATCTTATCCACTTCTGCAGCACATACCTATTTATCTTGACCCACTTTTTTCTTAGGCTGCTAATGTGATAGTTATTAACCCTTGTCTTCTTTCTCTTTATGAAAGAAAGTGATTTAGGACTGAAGGGATATATTGAAGTTTATACAATTAAAGAAGAGACATTGCTTTGTTTTTAATTTTTTGATTTTGTTTCATTTTTTGACAAATTTTCATTTTTAGTGTATGGGTAAATTCTAAGCCGTGGTTTCATAACATTTATTTATTTGGTGGCAAGGACCATTTTGACAGGCAGGTAAAGTTTATGGACTCATTAGAATCATGTTTTTAACAACTGAAGGAAATGCTAACTTTCTGTTAGAGGTGTGAGAAATGTTAAAAGTTTGGTTCCCACAGAATTGATAAGAAAACAGGACAGGGCGAGATTAGGTTATTGATTAATAGATTTTTTTTATTGGTTTATTGGTTTACACAAATATATAAACAAGATGAGGGGGAGATTGGTTTTCACAGACTCTATAGAAACAATAGGTATTGCATTGCAAACACAGATATTAAATGGGATGTGCAGTAATGTTGGGACAGGTTGGTGGTTAAAGTCAAGTAATCCTATATAACCGCTTACCCTGCTCCTGTATAGATGTGTGTGATTCCAATGAAGGAACACACCCAATTCTCCCGAGAATTGCTAATAAAGGTGTCTCTTCTCTCACTCCACAACTATGATTTCATTAGGACCCAGCTAACTCTTGTTCGGGGAATTCACTGAGTCCAGTCTCTAGCTGAATTCTGAATTGAATTTGGGGTTTTTATAACAGAGGTTAGTGAAAATAAAGACGTAATTTTTTTTATCCAAGTTTTATGCACATCCCTGAAATCTATCCATGGACTTCTTGGGGTTCTCTGGACAGGTTAATAATTCCTACTTTGAAAGCTCTCCCCCTCCCCCACCCCTGCTTTTGAACATTCTTTTTTATTGCTTTTTTCCTCTTCCTTTATTGCTTTTTTTCCTTTATTTTCTTCTTCTTCTTCTTCTTTTTTTTTTTTGAAGGTAAGCAGGAGATAAAACTTTTAGGCTTGGAACTGGGTCTCTTCCCTTGCTCCTGGGTTAAGCCTCTGGCAAAACTACTTTTGAATTCTATGACTGGGAGAAATTACAATCAGAAGTGAAATCTTTGGATTGGAAGGGCTCTTTTAGGCATGCAGAATTCTAGTTCCACTACTGTACCAATCTGTGCTAGAGAAACTGTTAACAACTCAATAATTCAGTAGAGCAAAGTGAGGACCATAATTTTAACCTGGCCTCAAAGCCTATTCAGAAGTGAGAAAGATTATTGCTGAAATTAGCCTTGTACCTATGAATAATGGTTTTTGTGCACCAGCTGTGATTAATCTCCTCTTGGGCTCGAATAATAAATCTAGTGCCAGCTGACAAACACTGGCGGCAACCAAAATGCCACAGGGTTGAGAAAGGAAGCTAAGAAAATAATGGCTTTGTCTACCCAGAGTGATTTAGCATAAACGGCACCCTCATAACCTAGGAGACAATGCCTCTCTCACTGTTTACAGTAGTAATAATACTACTAGCACTAGTCCCTTACATTTGTATATCACTTTAGAATCTTCATAGTGTTTTCATATACCTTACCCTAATGGCATCATCATTTGAAAAGGATGGTCAGGCATTCCAAAGGAGGATTAATCTAAATAAGGCAGTATATTTCTAAAGAAAAATTCAACATTCATATTCCATGGAACATATTAAAACTTCTAGATACTGGCATGTGGGATATACCAAGGCCTGTGACAACAAGCATCAGGCATGCTTATTCAAAGGGGAGATTCCTATGCTGAGTCTGTTTTTCCCCCCTGCTGCCTCTCAACAGGGAAATGTGGATTGCCCTCTTTAGACTACACCCTTGAGAAGGCAACTACTGGAATCCTTCCACACTGCATCATTCAAATCAGAACATAAGAAGCTAGTTCTTTGCAGCACACAAACAACTTCAGTACAGTGTAAGAAATATTGAAGTACAAAGTCCATATAAATTAAAAAATGTTAATTTACTTTCTTAGTTTATCATCAAGCATTTATTAAGCACTTACTGTGTTCCAACATTATACTCCGCTTTAGGGATACAAAGACAAGGTACATTTTGTCCTGAAGGAGCTCACATTTTTTAATTAAAGAGACAATATGAAAAAAAAAAGACACACACATATGAGAGAGAGAGAGACTAGAAAATAATCTCAGAGGGATAGACACTAACGGTTTGGGCTATGTTTCATTTAATACAGTAAAATTTGAGTTCCTTCTTGTCAAACACTAATTGTCCATGTCTTTATATCTTAGTTTCTGGTATACTATTAAACATGTTTTTCCCAGACTTGTGACTCCATCAGGGTGGGGAACTCCTAGTAATGAAACTCCCTTCACAAATGCAGATTTGCAACACTTCTGCCACTCAATATCTTAGTGAACTGCCAGGGGAGCGGAAATATTCAGTTGCTTGCCCAGAGGCATTCAGTCAGTGTAAATTAGAGGTAAAACAAGAATTGAGGTATTCTAGATTCCTAATCTAACTCTCTTGTCAACTTTGTCATTGTCTTTTGCTTAATACACAGTAGGTATCAATGTTTGTAGAATTGCACTGAATAAAGTAGAATTAATCACAAATTTAATTCAATTCAAATATTTATTAGATACCTATGCATATGACTCTGTGTGAGTTGCTGGGGTACAAAGGCAAAATCAAAACAGTCCCTGCTTTCAAGAAGCTGGTGTTCTAATGGGGATTAAGGTAAGGGTGGAATGATACAAAATAAGACATACGCAAAATAAGTTTTAGGGTGATTTAAGAAGGACTTTACTGAGATGGAAAATGTCTAGAGGATGGCAATACAATGGCCTTGGGACTCTTCAGCATTCTATTATCTTCCTCTGGACATTTTTTCATCTTAGTTGGGTACATCATAGTATGATATAGTGGGTTTTGGTTTTTGCTTTTTTTTTTGCTGTTGTTTTTGTTTGTTTTTGGTGATGAGTTGGATTAGATGGCTGCTAAAGACCCTTCCAACTCTGAAATCTGACATTTCTGTGAAGTGTTTATGTGTATGCATGTATGCATATATATAGGTACATATATAAAAATATGTACACATATAAATATGTACATATATGTGTAAATATATAAATATAAATATGTATACACACATATCTAATAAAGGAGAATTTGGAGTACTACCAATGTGAGCAAACAAATCAAGAAAGTTTCATGGAGGTGATGCGGTTTAGGGGCTCAGGGGTGCTGGGACCCTAAAATCACAACATGCGGGTCCTACCTGAAAGAATTCGACCCAAGCCTTCTTGCAGCCAAAAACAAGGTTTATTGAAGATTTGCCATATTAGCTGGACTCTTAAGGAATCTGAGTATCTATGGGCTATTGGCTAGATTCTAAGAATCAGAGCCTCTTAATGGAGACAAGATGGACCTCATATACAGAAAGATTGTGGGAGGGATCTAGGAGTGGCCAAGTAGTCCATGAGGTAATAGAATTCCCAAGGGTGGGAAATGGAGCCTAGGTGGGACCAAGGGTGGGAAATGGCCAGGAGTCATAGGGAGGTAAAACAATGGAGGGGAGATTGGGTGTAGCCACAATGAAAGGCCAGTTGATGAGATTACAGCCTCAGGGGACCACCAGAGATTTGGGAAAGTCCAAAGTTTTTTCTTTCTGGGGCCCAGATTCTGACCCCCATCAGAGGCAGTAGCATATGACCTGATCCATGAAAGAAGACAAGGATTCTGACAATCAGAGATGAGAAAGGAATGAAATCCATGCATAGACTTTCCTCTCCTGCCTTGTTCCTGGTGTTCAGACTTCAAAACAATGTTTCTAGAACTGATTTAGCCTACAACTTCCTTTAGCTCTTGGGGCCTCCTTCTTCTGAAACATCCAAGCATCCTAGTAGTCTTATCAACCTGAAATGTCTCTGTAAGATCTGCTTTTTTTTCCCATTGGTGAATTTCTCCTGGGGCCTCCATTTTGTGGAGGGACTCAAGCTATCCTTCATGTCCCTCCTGGTCCTGGTTCTTGGCTTCTAGACTCCAAAGCCAAGCTCAGAAGTTGGTCACCTTCATTCCCTACCCACCTTAAGCCTGCTTTTAGTCTCCTTTTATGTGTTGTCTTCCACATTTGGAATGCAAGTTCCTTGAGGGCAAAGATTGTCTTTCTTTTTGTCTGCATTTTTATTCCCAGCACTTAACATTTCACTTGACTCACAGAAAGTGCTGATTAAATGCTTGTTTCCTTCTTTGTTAAAATGCTTGGGAATGGGAGGTGAAATGTAAGGTTTAGCAAATAGCCAGTAGTGTATTTGGCAGAAGAGAATTGGGTATTAAGATCAACTGTATGAAACAAAACTGGGATAAACAGGTGTGTGAGACTGTGACAGACCTTGAATGCCAGCCTGGGAAGCTTGCATCCTATCCGCAAAGCAACAGGGAACTTCTCAGAGCTTTTCATCAGGGGAATGATTTAGTCAGACCTATGTCAGATACACACGCACATATACACATATGTATACATAATGTATACATACACACATACATACATACATCTATAATTTTATTTTGGTAACTTTATATGGGATGAATTAGCAAGAGGAGAGATTGGAATTAGAAAGACCAATTAGGAGAATATTATACTAGTCCAGGAGATAGAAAATGAGAAACTAGTGGTGGCTGTGTGAGTTCATAGGAGATGGAGTCAAAAGATGTATGTGGAATTCAAATAGCCAAGATTTGCAACTAATTGGATGTGGGGATGAGAAAGGGAAAAGAGTCAGAAGTGGCTTGCACATTACTCACCTGGATGATTATAAAGATAGCAGTGCTCTCACTGGAAATAGGGAAGTTTGGACTAGTGGAGGGTTTAGCAGGGAAGATAATCATCTTTATTTTGAATATATTGAATTTCAGATAGTTACAAGACATTCATGTGGGAGATATCCAGTAGGCAATTTGTAATACATGTATGTCTGGAGTTGAAGAGAGAGATTAGGTTTGAAACTGATATTAGGATTCATCTCCATAGAGGATAATATATAAACCCAAGGGAGCTGATGTAATATTAAAAAGAGAAACGTTTAGAAAGAAGAGGGACAAGAACTTAGCCCTAGAAAACATCCAGGCTAAAAGGGCAGAAGGTGGATGACAAAAGAAAAAAAAAACGAATAAGAATAGTCAGATAATTAGAAGGAAAACTAGAAGAGAGAAGTGTTATAGAAAGTAAGGGAGGAGCCTGTAATTAAGAAAGTGGTTGCAACAATGCAAAAAGCTGCAGAGGTCAAGAAGGAGGAAAAAGGGCAAAGGACCATCATTTTCAGAAAGTGAGAGATCTTTGACAATCTGGGTGAGAGCATTTGAGTCAAGTGGTGGGGATCTAAAGTGAATTGAAAGAGATAGAGTACTATACAGGTGACTGAACATGGAGGCAGTGAATGTTGACAATTTCTAGATTTTGACAGTGAAAAGGAGGATAGATGGCTTACAGGGGTTACTAAGCTCAAGTGTAGTTTTTCTTAATGTCAGGGGAGACCCAAGTATATTTGTAGATGGAATGGAATTAGTCAGTTAATATGGAGAAATTGAAGATAAGAAAGAAAGTGAGAGAGAAAGCAATAAGGAGAAAGAAAGAAAGAAGGAAGGGAGGTAAGAAAGAAGGAAGGAAGAAAAATGATAAGGTAAATCCTGGAAAGAAATGAGAGTGGAGGGGATAGAATTTGTAAGTAGAATGGTTGAACTTAGCAGAGAGAAGGGGACACCTTCAGGTCTACTAATCAGCCTCTCCATCTTAATGTTATCCTTTTAAAGAAAACAATTTCTTTTCTGGCTTAGGTCCAGATAAAACCACTGAGTTCATGCCCTGGTTGTAATCCTAGTTATTACATTTTTAGACTGGTTTCTCTTCTCCCTGAGTCCCATTCTTGTTTCCAACCCTTCAAGATTATTCATCTCATATGTTTCATCAGCCCATGTAAAAGATGCTAGTTTGTCAACTCTTCAAGCAGGGAGTTAGCAGAAGAGAAAGTGAGTAGTCCAGATCATCCAGCATTAGGAAATGGTAAGACATACATAGAAGGCCATCAAAGGAGTGAGTCTTAATGCTTTAATGAAGGGATTTTTGAAATGGCTGCCCTCAAAGCTCAGGACAGATGGTGAAAAAATTTTGGCAAGTGAAGCAAAAATGAGACTGATGTGTTTAAATCTAGATGTCTACTTTTTCTCCCTCCTCCCCATATTCCTGCTCATGCATCTAGATAACAATATTTCTTGCCCCCAAATTCATGTTAACCTCAGAGGCATGTCTAGTGTCAAACTATTTGTGGGAATTAAAAAATAAGTTAGTTCACCTGTCAGTCAAATTTAGCCTCAATATGAAATCAGCCTGTTTGAGGAGGTGGAGATGGAAAAAAGCAAGGGGTAAGAGGGAGAAGAAAGTGCTTGTTAATTGAAAAAAAAAATATATATATATATATATAATATATATATATATGTAAAGGAATTAGCTTGATTTGATCCCTCATTTGCATTGATGTCAAATAATATCACAAAAACTGTTGCTTGCCACCAAAAATAAGTACAGCTATAACATATACATATCCATGGATTGAGTTGTTAGTGGCAGGTAGTATATTTTCATTTACTAGGTAACTATTTCTTCTTCTGAAAATATCTTTTTTCAAAACTCAACCAAAATGTGTTTCTGTCATATAGTCATGTCTATAGTTGCCATTTTCTCTGATCTATAGTTCAATAAGTGTAACTTATATTTTGTCATAATGCTATATATTGATTTTACATTCTAGTGGTAGTGCTAACACTAGTAGTGTTGTTGGTGTTGGTATGTGTGTGTATGTATGAATGTATATGTGTGTTGGAGGGGGTAGTAAGGGAGTTTGCTCTTGATAGTACCTGAAGCTGTAGGCATTCATAGTCAATGATCTCTTGGATACAGACCTAGTAGTGGTATTGCTAGATCAAAGAGTATGCACAATTTGGTTGCCCCTTGGACATAGTTCCGAATTGCTCTTTAGAATGGTTGGGTCAGTTCACAAATCCAACAGTGCATTAGTGCCCATTTTTCCCGCATCCTCTCCAACATTTATCATTTTCTTTTCTTTTTTTTTTTCTCATATTAGCCAATCTGATAATTGTGAGGTGGTATCTCAGAGTTGTTTTAATTTGATTTTTCTCTAATCAAAAGTGATTACTTTTTTTTACTTAATAGTATTTTATTTTTTCCAATTACATGTAAAGATAGTTTTCAAGATTCACTTTTATAAGATATTGAGTTCCAAATTTTTTCTTCCTTCCTTCTCCCCCTCCCCCCTCTCCAAGACAGCAAGCAACCTGATATTGGCTATACATGTACAATCATATTAAACATATTTCCACATTAGTCATGTTATGAAAGAAGAATCAGAACAAAAGGGAAAAACTATGAGAAAGAAAAAAAAAGAAAAATAGTATGCTTCGATCTGCATTCAGACTCCATAGTTCTTTCTCTGGATGTGGATAGCATTTTCCATCATGAAGCTTTTGGAATTGTCTTAGATCATTGTACTGCTGAGAAGAGCTAAATCTATCAAAGTTGGTCATCGCATGATGTGGCTGTTACTGTGTACAATGTTCTCCTGGTCTGCTTACTTCACTCAACATCAGTTCATATAAGTCTTTCCAGGTTTTTCTGAAATCCACCTGCCCGTCATTTCTTATAGCGCAATAGTATTCCATTACATTCATATACCACCACTTGTTCAGCCATTCCCCAATTGATGAACATCCCTTCAATTCCAATTCTTTGCCACCACAAAAAGACCTGCTATAAATATTTTTGTACATGTGGGTTCTTTTTCCATTTGTATGAGTATTTTTTGTATGTTGTAATTTGTATTTCTTTGGGATATAGACCTAGAAGTGGTATTGCTAGATCAAAGGACATGCATATTTTTATAGCCATTTGGGCATAGTTCCAAATTACTCTCCAGAAATGGTTGGATCAGTTCACAACTTTACCAACAATGCATTAGTGTTGCAACTTTCCCACATCTCCAACATTTATCCTTTTCCTGTTCTGTCATGTTAGTCAATCTGATAGGTGTAAGATGGTACCTCAGAGTTGTTTTTAATTTGCATTTCTCTAATCAATAGTGATTTAGAGCATATTTTCATATGAATATAGATAGCTTTAATTTCTTCATATGAAAGCTGCATGTTCATGCCCTGTGAACATTTATCAACTTGTATTCTTATAAATTTGATTCAGTTCTCTATATATTTTAGATATGAAGCCTTTTTCAGAAACAGTGGTAGTAAAAATTGTCCCCCAGCTTTCTGCTTTCCTTCTAATCTTGGTTGCATTGACTTTGTTCAAAACCCTTTTAATTTAATGTAATCAAAATTATCCATTTTGCATTTCATAATGTTCTGTATCTCTTGTTTGGTCAAAAATTCTTCCCTTCTCCATAGATCTGATAGGTAAACTATTCCTTTCTCTCCTAATTTGTTTATAGTATCACCCTTTTTGTCTATTTTGACTGTATCTTGGTATACAGTATGAGATGTTAGTCTACATCTAGTTTGTACCCTATTGTTTTCCAATTTTCCCAGAAGTTTTTGACAAATAGCGAGTTCTTATACCAGAGGCTGGGGTCTTTGGGTTAATCAAGCATGAGATTACTAAGGTCATTTATTACTGTGTCTTGTATGCTTAATCTATTCTACTGATCCACCACTCTATTTCACAGTCAGTACCATAGTTTTGATGATAATTGCTTTACAATATAGTTTGGAATCTGGTATTGTTAGGCCACTTTCCTTTGAATTTTTTTAAAAATTAATTCCCTTGATATTCTTAACCTTTTGTTTTTCCAGATGAATTTCTTTTTTCTAGCTCTATCAAATAATTTTTTTTTGGCAGTCTCATTGGTATGGCACAGAATAACTAAATTAGCATTGGCAGAATTATGATTTTTATTATATTGGTTTGGCCTACCCATAAGCAATTGATACTTTTCCAATTATTTAGATCTGACTTTATTTCTTTGAAAAGTGTTTTATAATCATGTTCATATATTTCCTGGATTTGTGTTGGCAGATAGACTCCCAACTATTTTATATTGTTTACAGTTATTTTAAATGGAAATTCTCTCTTTCTATTTCTTGCTGCTGGGCTTTATTGGTCATATAAAAAAATACTGATGATTTATGTGGGTTTATCTTATAACCTACAACTTTGCTAAAGTTGTTAATTATTTCAAGCAGTTTTTTAGTTGATTCTCTAGGGTTCTTTCAGTACACCATCATATCATCTGCAAAGAGGGATGATTTTGTTTTCTCATCACCAATTCTAATTCGTTTGATTTCTTTTTATTCTGTTATTGTTACCTAACATTTCTAATACTGTATTGGATAATAGTGGTGATAATGGATATCCTTGCTTCATCTGTGATCTTATTGGGAAGGCCTGTAGCTTTTCCACATTACAGATAATGCTTGCTGATGGTTTTAGATAGATACTGCTTAGCATTTTAAGGAATGGCACCTTTATTCTTAAGTTCTCGCGTGTTTTTTAATAGGAATGGGTACTGTATATTGTCAAAAGCTTTTTCAACATCTATTGAGATAATTATATAATTTCTGTTGGCTTTGTTATTGATGTGGTCAATTATGTTGATAGTTTTCCTAATATCGAACCAACTCTGCATCCCTAGTATAAATCCTACCTGGTCATAGTGTATTATCCTTAGGATATATTGCTGTAATCAGTTTGCTAGTATTTTATTCAAAATTTTGTATCAATATTCATTAGAGAAATTGGTATATAATTTTCTTTCTCTGTTTTAGCTCTTCTTGGTTTAGTTATCAGCACCATATTTTGTCATAAAATGAATTTGGTAGGATTCCTTCTTTGTCTATTTTTCCAAATAGTTTATATAGTATTGGAATTAATTGTTCTTTTCATGTTTGGTAGAATTCACTTGTGAACTGATCTGACCCTGAGAATTTTTTCTTAGGAAGTTCATTAATGAATTAATTACCAAATTAATGAATTAAATTAATAATTAATTAATTAATAATGAATTAAAGTTTAATTTCTTTTTCTAAGATGTGCCTGTTTAGTCATTCTATTACCTGATCTGTTAATGTAGGTAATTTATATCTTCATAAATATTCATAGATTTCACTCAGATTGTCAGATTTATTGGCATATAATTGGGCAAAATATTTCCTATTGATTGTTTTAATTTTTTTTATTGGTGGTAATTCCACCTTTTTCATTTTGATACTTTTTTAAAAATCAAATTAACCAATGACTTATCTATCTTTTTTCCCCCCATAAAACCAGCTCCTAGTTTTATTTATTAGCTCAGTAGCATTTTTATGTTTAATTTTATTATTCTTGCCTTTTGTTTTCAGGATTTCTAATTTGGTACTCAGTTGGGAATTTTTAATTTGTTCTTTTTCTGTTTTTTTTTTTAGTTGCATGCCCAATTTATTGATATTTCTTGCTCTTTTTTTGTATTTTAAAAACAAAATGGTTTTTCATCACATAATAGTATTTTATTTTTTCCAATTACATGTAAAAATAGTTGTTAACATTTACTTTTATAAGATTTTGAGTTCTAAATATTTTTCTACCTTTGTCCCCTCCCCAAGATGGCATGCAATTTGATATAGGCTATACATGCACAATCCTATTAGATATATTTACACATTAGTCATGTTGTGAATGGAGAATGTGAACAAAAGGAAAAAACCACTCCATTTTCCTCCATTCTATCCTCCCCTCATTTATTTTATTCTTCCTTTCACCCTGTCCATCCTCAAAAGTGTTTTGCTTCTGACTACCATGTCCCCCAATCTGCCCTCCCTTCTATTACCCCCACCTTTGTTCTATTTTGTTGATGTAAGAATTTAGAGAAATAAAATTTCCCTTAAGTACTGCTTTTACTGCTTTCTATATATTTTGGTATGTTGTCTCATTGTTATTCTCTTTAATGAAATTATTGATTATTTCTATGATTTGTTCTTTGATCTACTTATTCTTTAGGATTAGATTGTTTAGTTTCAATTAATTCTTAATCTATCTTTTGATAGTCCTTTGTTTAATGTAATTTTTATTGCATTTTGATCTGAAAAGAATGTGATTATTATTTCTGTCTTTCTACATTTAATTTTGAGGTTTTTGTGCCCTAATATGTGGTCAATTTTTGTGAAGGTGCCATATGCTGCTGAGAAAAAGGTATATATTCCTTTCTGTTCCCATTCAGTTTTCTGCAAAGGTCTGTCATATCTAACTTTTCTAATATTTTATTCACCTCCTTAGTTTCTTTTCTGTTCATTTATTTTTTTTGGTTGAATTTATTGAGTTCTGAGGGGACAGTTGAAGTTCCCCACTAGTATAATTTTGATCTCTATTTCTTCCTGTAACTCCTTCAAATTCCCCTTATTATACCCTGTGTCTATGTATATTCCTTCTAGCTATACTGTTGGTGGTACAATTTTTAAGAATTATAAGTATCATCTTCCAATGTAGAGATGTAGACAGTTTAGCTCTATTGAATCCTGTATGTTTTATTTTCCCTTTTTAGGCTTTTCTTGGGGCTTGATATTGGAGATCAAATTTTTGTTCAATTCTGATCTTATGAAAGCTTGAAATCCTTCTATTTAATTAAATGACCATTTTCCCACCTTAAAATATTATGCTTAATTTTGCCAGGTAGGTGATTCTTGGTTATAGTCCTAGCTTCTTTGCCTTTGAGAATATCATGTTCCATGACCTCGGATCCTTTAATGTTGCAGCTGCTAAGTCCTGTGTAATTCTAATTGTGGCTCTCTGATATTTGAATTGTTTTCTGGCCACTTGCAGTACTTTTTTTTGCAGCACTTTTTCCTTGACCTGACAGTTCTGAAATTTGACTATAATGTTCTTTGGAGTTTTTTTTTTAAATTTTGGGACCTCTTTCCTGAGGTGTTTGGCAGATTCTTTCAATGCTTATTTTGCCCTTTGGTTCCAACATATCAGGGCAGTTTTCCTTGATAATTTCTTAAGATGCTGTCCTGGTCCTCCTTTTGATAATGGCTTTAGTTCAATGATTCTGAGATTATCTCTCCTGCATCTATTTTCCAGGTTAGTTGTGTGGTTTTTTTTTTTTTTTTTTGCTATGAGGTATTTTACATTTTATTCTATTTTTTCATTGTTTTGATTTTGTTTGATTGATTCTTGGTGTCTCATAGAGTTATTAACTTCCACTTGCCCAATTCTAACTTTTAAGGAGTTGTTTTCCTCAGTTAGCTTTTGAACCTCCTTTTCCACATGGCCAATTGTACTTTTTAAGGAGTTGTTTCTTCAGTGGATTTTTGTATCTCCTTTTCCGTTTGGCCAATTCTACTTTTTAAGCAATTGTTTTCTTTTTCCAAGCTATTGACTCTTTTGTCATAATTCTCTTGTATCACTCTCATTTTTCCCTCAATTTTTCTCCCACCTCTTTTATTTGATTTTTAAGCTCCTTTATAAACTCTTCCATGGGTTCTTTCTGGGCTTGAGACCACATCTTCTTTGTTTTTGGAGTTTTGCACATAGATGTTTTGACATTGTCGTGCTCTTCTGAGTTTGTGTCTTGACCTTCCCTGTCACCATTACAACTTTCTACGATCAGATTATTTTTGTTGTTGTTGTTTTCTGTTTATTGCCCTCCTCTCTGTCCCCTTTTGGTCTTTTTTCCTGACTTTTAAATTTGAGTTCTGCTTCCTGGGTGGAAGGGGCACTTTCTCAAGCTTCTTGTGTCCGGGGCTATAGGCTGTGGCTGTTTACCTGGTGCTGCACTGATGTTGCCCTGAGGCTCACTGGGGACCCTTATGTCTGGTACTGCACTGAGGGGAGTGGGGTGACTGGTGCTACTGTAGGTTGTAGCAGTCTGGCAACTTCCTGGTATTGAGCAGGGGTCCCAGTACTGGTGGCTTCCTGAATGCTGAAGAGGGGTGGAGTGGGGTGGGTTTGGGAGGGCCTACTTTGCTGTCTGCCTATTTGCCCAGGGCTACACTGAGGCAAGTGTTTGTCCTGTCCTAGGGGCTACCTGTTCACCTGGCCATGCTGGATTGTGTGTGGGGTCCTGGAGCTGGTATCTGCCCATTGGCTTAGGCACCTATGGAGTCCCCTCATTGGCATCTACTTGTTTGGTAGAGACTGTGCTGAAGCATGTGACAGTTTTCAGAGCTGCTTTCCTCTGACCATGTCAAGGTATGTGGTGGGATCCTGATGGTGCCTGCTGCACAACTCTGGGACTCAGGATTTCCCCTGATCTCTGGTTTGGTGAGGTGGAACTTGCTGCTGACTTGCTGCAACACTTCCTGTCTTGGGCTGCACTCCCCTTTTACCTGAGTGAGATAGGCCTTTCCTTTCAACCTTCCAAATTTCTGATGCTGAAAGATTGTTTCTTATGCTGAAAAGATTATCTTTTTGCTGGTTCTGCTCTTTCTGAATTTGTTTTAGGGCACTATTTTATGGATGTTTGGAGGTGAGTATGGGAGAGTTATGGCGATTTCTTGCTTACTGCACCATCTAGAGGTACCTTTTAAAATAACATATAAAGCATTTAAAACCAAAAGCAAGTACCATACAAAATAAGGATATACTAGAAGATTTCCTAATAGATATAAGAGTAAAGCAAGGATGCCCACTTTTCCCATTATTATTTGATCTAGTTCTGGATGGCTAAGAAGCAGAAACAAAGTCAATGCCCATTGATAGGGAATGGCTAAAGAAATAGTAGCACATGAATATAATAGAATATTACGTTGCTAAAATGATGGATAAGATGAACATAGAAAGGCATGAAAAACTCTGTATAAAGTGGTACAGTGTGAAGTAAGAAGAGCTAGGGAAATAGTCTACACAATGGAAACAAAGAACAACCACACACACAAAACACGGAAGCTTCATAATTACAAAGAACAAGTATAATTCTCTATAAAATACGAGAAGACGCTCCCACAAGAAGTGCAGATGGTTTAACAAATGACTTAAAAAAAAGCGCACAACACACTTTTATGTTTAATCTGCATTATTGTTTTCTCTATTACTTTCTTAAGTCTAGATAACTAACAACACACAAAACAAATTCTGATGTGCAGTGTTTGCTAATTTCTGAGGTGTAAATGCTCATACTGAATATTTAACAATTGGCCCTTATAAGCCAGTATGAACTGGCTCCATCCCTTTGCAGAGGTAGGAGATCTGCAAGTGTGGGTATACATTTTCAGACCTTTCAATATATTGCTTAACTTTGTTGATTTGTTTTTTTTTCTTTTTTTATCTTTAAAAAAAAATTATTTGAGTTTGTTTCCTGGGAAGAGGAGGGAGTGGGGAAGAATACTGGTAGACATTTTGTTACCATAAGAATGTCATTGATAAAAAGCACATTTTTTTTTTAAAGAAACTGGTTTGTCTGACTTACATAGCTAGCTCAAAGATTTGAGACTTAAAGTCATTTCTTTAAAGTGCCAGTTTTACAAAAACAAACATTCTATTAATATTAGCAATGTACAAGTTCAGGTTTTTTGTAGATTTCAGAAATGGCCGGAGATTTGATTCTGCATTTGTTTGGCTTCCATCCATAAAATATTTGATTTCCATGTTTTCTTGTTGCTCACAATGTTTTCTTCGCCTCCTGTCCTACTGAAGCACCAAGGTTGAAATGACATAGCTAGGCAGCAAATGTACTGGCTTATAGGGTTTGAATCTCAGTTCATCTGTATGACTTTGGACTCACTTAACCTTTGTGGCCTTTCCCATTTTTAAAATGAATCTTAAAGTTTCCTTCGACTTTTGTAATTGAAAGAACTATGATTCTCTTTTGGTTTTTGATCTCATCCTAAGAAATATTCTGACTTCTTGATCAATAAATCAATCTACAAGCATTTACTGGATTTGTTGAATATGCCAGGCCCTCTGCTAAGTACTGAAGGTAAAGGACAGAAATAATACAGCCCTGGCCCTTAAGGAGTTTCCATTCTTTATATCACTACACCTGATAATTATCTCTGTTAGGGCTTCCAGTCTTTCTCTGATCTCTGAACTGATATTCTGTTTTTCAGGTGCCTTTCCTCCCTATCCCTCACCCTGTTTTTCTGTGTCTTAATTGCCTAAAATAGGGGTGGAGACTAGAGGCAATGTCCTCATGTGCAGTCCTTTGACTGAATCCAGACTTCACACAACAAATTGGATTCAGTCAAAGGGCCATGTTTGAGGACCTGGAGGGCCACATGTGACCTTAAGGCCACAGGTTCCTGACCCCTGACCTAAAACAAGGTGGAACAAATAAAGGTGCTTCATGTATTCCTAAAGGGGTATGTTGTATGAAAGTTGAGTTTGAAAATATATCCAAAAAAATTTAACCAGAGTAAAATCATGATAAACCCATCAATTTTGGGGCAGGAAACAGGTTATATGATGTTAATAATCTGTTGACTAGAAGAGAGGGATAAGAGAGTTAGCTGAAAACACATAATAGCAGCTATTCTACATGGGAAGTGAAAAAAAAATTAGATTAATTGGGGTGGGAAGGGGGTGGGGGAGGAAGTCATTAGAGGGAAACAAAATTGCATATGCCAGACACTCAATGTTTCCTTAGTTACCTGTTAGAGAAATAGAGACAGAAGAAAGAAAAAGTCTGTATTCCCACATCTGTGATGAAAATAGCACACTTGGCAAAGAAAATAGTCATCACACAGGCTGGCTAGCTTCAAGGGTTGCTTTCAACTTCAAACCTCCAATAGTCAGGGCAGGAAAAAGTCCTAGGAAAATTGCACATAGGCAGATAAGACTATACCTTAAACTGAATAGCCTTTTAAATTTTGTATAGAATATATATATATATATATGTGTGTGTGTGTTTATATGTATATATGTATATATATTTGTTGTATAGGATGGTTACCTGAGGGGGGAGAGGGAGGAATACTTAAGATAACTGGTGATGTAATAAACTGTGTGATGTAAGAGATACTGTTTCTGGATAATTAATCATTTTATTAACCTTGCTAGCAATAATTAATAAAAGGGTGAGGACCACTCTTGAATGCCAAAGACCTTTTATGGAATCCACTCAATGCTTATATGCCCTTTGAAGAGTGGTTATTCCTGAGGGTGGCAATCAACACCAATTGATTAACAAGTAATGAGAGAATGAATATTATAATGAGAGGCTTAATCTAGAGGATCTGGTGGAGTGACTGATCATTCAGTCTTGGTCAAAGAGTCTTATCTATATTCAGATCACCCTGCCTAGGGTGATTTAGACAAAAAAGGGGAATCCATTTTTACCCAGACTTGTCTGAGTAAAACACAATGGGTGAGAATCCATCAGTATACCTAAACTAAAATTTCTTTATCTTTTGAATAGATCTGAGTTTTCCCTCTCATTATCAGCCCTGACTTCAAACACTGCCTGAATAGCTTGGGGGGGGGGCTGATTTCTGAATGAGGAAGTAGAAAAGGGGGAAAAACCTTAGTCCTAATTCAATAATTGGTTATTAATACAGGAGGAAAATAATTATTTCTCTCAAAACATATAACATGAATAAAAAAAACTTATTTTTTTAAAGAATGAACCAAGAAAAGGCAATAAATAAACACAACAAAGAATGTGGTTATTACAATGGAGTATAGCTTGTGTTTAGAAAACTTGTGTTAAATTAGATTGAAAACGAATTAAATGAAAAATTCAATTAAAGTACCCACAAGACTGCATGTATCTCTGAGAGTTGATGCCAAATAACAATTTTATTGAAAAGGAAGAGGGAAGAGGCAACATGGTAATAATGGATAGACAACAACTGGTCTTGAAGACAAAGTCCTGGCTTCAAGTCCCATCACTAACATTTACTGGCTTTGTGACTTTGGACAAGTCACTTAACCTTTTGGTCTTCTAGGCCCATGTATCTGGGTTACTGAAGCACACAACCCTCCCAAATGCAGAGGAACTAGGTTAAAATGTAATTGGGAAATATTTAACAAAATAAATAAAAATGCAATACAACATAAAACAAACAAAAAACCCTAAATAGCCAAACCCCCTCAAATACTAGGCTATCAGTGGTACCTAGTTTCCTATGGTTTCTGGTTTCTATAGCTCTGTAAAACTAAGTCAGAGGCACCTGACTTCTGAAGCTTTGAGTGGTTTTCAAAAACCAGAAACCATAGGAAATGTTCCATCTTAACTTCCTAAGGTTTTGATAATTTAATTTTGGAGTTTACTCTCTCCTGGATCACGGGTGCTATGCATGGCTTCCCCAGGATACCAGTCTAGTCTGACTGTTGGAGTTCAGAGAACGCAACACCATGGCATCCTCCAAGTGCAATGGCTATTCTTCTTGCCCAAGTGGGGCTATTTTCACCACATTTGTGAACCCAGATTGTCTAACTACAGGACCAGATCTCTATCCACTGTCACATTGCTTCATCCTATGATTTAGCATTAACCTAGCATTCAAGATCCTTTACAATCTGATGTGCTACTTTTCTACTCATTTTGTAGTTCCTTTCACACACAATATTTAGCAGCTTGGGGCAGTTAGGTGGCACAGTGCATAGAGTGCTGGGCCTGGAGTCAGGAATATCTGAATTCAAATCTGGCCTCAGACACTTACTAGCTAGTGGTATGACCCTAGGCAAGTCACTTTACCCTGTATGCCTCAGTTTCTTCATCTGTCAAATGAGCTGGAGAAGGAAACGTTAAACTACTGCACTAACTTTGCCAAGAAAACCCCAAATGGGGTCACAGAGTGAGACACTATTGAAATGACTGACCACCACCAACAACAATCTAGCAACTAAAATGAACTTGTCAGTGTATTCCAAACAACATAATCTCTCCCTCATCTGCTTATTTATTTACATTCTCTACCATGACAAGAATACACTTCTTTCTCACCTCTGTCTTTCTGAATCCTCTCATATCAAGGAAGGCAGCTCAAGGAAAGTTATAGTTAGTTGGCTAGAAGCTCTGGACATTGTGAGTTGCTCAGACCTTCCAGATATGAGGTGATGGACCCACAAAGTTATCTTTAGTTATCTTTACCCTCCTGGAGAGTAAAATACATGCAATGGGTTATTTTATGTTTTAACTATTGGTTAATGGGCCCTCAGGAGTTTTGTGTTTTAAGGTTTTTTTTTTTTTTGGTGGTAGAAAAAAATAAATAACTGTTTTATACCTGATATCTATATTATATATCAAGTACTTTTTCTAGAAAGGACTCTATTAATACTCTTTTGGAGACACCCTACACATGACCTATACTTAAAATTTAAAATATTTTCCCTGGAATTCTGGGGTAGAGGAAACAAGTCAGACTTTGTGAGGAAACAAAACAGAACAAAACACACACACACACACACACACACACACACACACACACACACAAACCCCAAAGTCAAGATTCCCTTTTAGACATCAGGCTTCCTTAGGATTCAATATGATCTTTGTGAATCCAGAGCCAGAACCACTTGAAGTTTGGGCTACCCCATTTCCAAAGTTGGGAAAGCATCATAATCTTAAACTTGTTGTCCAAAGACCAAACTATTGGATATATCTTGTATGTACATACAAGATTGCATGTTGTTTGCCCTGCTAGAAATTCCATTAGGGCAGGAACTATTGTTGCTTTTCTTTGTATCCCTGGTTCTTAGCACATTGCCCAGTACTTAGTAAGCACTTCATAAATACCTGTTAATTCGCCATGAGAGGCTCATCACCAGATTCTCCACAGAGTGAAGGAAGCTTCGGTTAAGCAACTCTAAGAGTTACATGTACCAGGTCATAGAACGATTGAGATCTATGTGAAGGGAGTATTCACATTAATGAATTCCCTAATGTATACCAGATGAACAACTTTGGGTTCTAATGATAGGAGATATAAGTTAGGGAAGTTGTAATAGACAGCATAAGGACGCAGGAGCTGAGAGATGTACCCAGAACTCCACCAGTATCAGCAGTTTGCCTAGAAAGACTCCTGCTCTCACTCACACCTATTCAATATCCTTAAATATCAGGCATGAATCCAGTTGTAGTCAACTGCTCTAATTACTTCAGTGTTCCTTTTCATGCTTTATTCTTGGTCTTTTCAAATAGAACATGCAAAGTTATTTAAATAATATTTAAATGTATGCAGATTAACATGAAAATATGTGTTCCAGGATTTATAGGGGGAAAAAAATGGTAGTCTCAGTCATTACTCAATTGGAAAGATAATATTTACCTCATGGCCCTTGCATTAAAGAAAATCCCACAGAAATGAAACCAATGAAAAACCTATTACATTTTCCCTGGCATTTTATAAACATGGACAAAATATGAACATAGAACTTAACAACTAAAGTCACAGACATTGTATGTAAATTTACTGGGTGGTAAATGAGTGTCTTTTTTTCTTTTTCTTTTTTTTTTTTTTGGTTTTTGTTTAGTGCTAATACCATGGTGGGTACTTTGCTTCCACCACAATTCAGCAGTGATGAGGTTTTTAACTTAGTTTGGGGAAAATCTTGGCTGGGAGCAAGGTTCCTCATAATTTATGACAACTGTCAAAACTTCAGACACAGCAGTTTTAAAAAGACTTTGCTGACAAAAAACTTCACCTTTCAGTAAAAGCTGACCTTGGAAGAGTGGTGCCTTGCATTCTGGTGAGCTTGCCGCCTCTGCCTGAAGTGTATTACAAATCAGAGGCTTTGGATATGAGAAGATAGGATGCTTTTCACTAAGGTGCAATTAGTTTGTGCCTGATGTGGAAAACTGTCTGATGCATAACAGAATGAACTTTGGCCCCCCAACTTTAGTCTCCTCCCCCTTGATGTGGCTACACCTGAAGCCCCCTCTCACCAATTGTGGAAGCTGTTTTACCTCCAAGAACCATAACACTGGAATTCCCTTCATACTTTGAATGCACGTCCTTCTGATTCTCTTATACCCTCACTTTTCTTGAACAGCTTTTCTCCCTCACTCTTGTCTTAATCCTCATCGATTCTCAACCAATAACCATGGTCTGGCTTCACTTTTATTCCTACTCAGTCTTATCATTCAATGGTTATCCATTTCAGTGATTCACTTCCACCCTTGAATCCTTTTCCTATTTGACTCTCTGCTATCCCTACCCTGTCAATCTCAAAGCCAGGGCAATTCCTACTTTCTTCCAGCAGCTAGGTGGGGTAGTAGATAAACAACTAGTCAGAGTCGGAAAGACCTGAGTTTTCATCTCACTTCAGATATTTACTAGACGTGAGACCCTGGGTAAGTCACTTAATCTTTCTCAAACTGCCTGTGAAACTGGGATAATAACAGTACATATCTCACAGTATTTGTGTCAGGATTAAGTAAGATAATACTTTACAAACCTTAAAGTATATATTTTTTATTATTATGACTATTAATATTACATCTTGGGCCACCGTGTCCTGTTACATAAAGTTAGGAAGGTGTGAGGAAGCTGTGGAATGGTTAAATAAATTATGGTATATGAATGTAATAGAATATTATTGTGCTATGAAATACAATTAGTATAATGCATTTGGGTAAGAGTGAAATAAGCAGAACCAGGAAAAGTATGCACAATTACTACAGCAATGGAAATGAAAAGAATATTAAAATTCAGCTAAATTCTATGCAATTTTAATGGCTTGCCTTGATCTAGAAAAGAGATGAGGAAATACACATCTCTCCATTTGTGGTAAAGATGGGAGACTATAGGGACAGAATACTGCACGTGTGGTGACACAGAATGCTATAGGGTTTTGCTTAACTCTTTATCTTTGTTACAAGAGAAGTCTTTATTGGATGTGTGGGATGGAGGTGAGGTGTATACCTGGGAAGAACTGTGATGTAAATGCAAAAGGCAAGAACAATAGATTAATTGTAAAATTTAAAATATACATATATTAAATCAGATTTTAAAAGCTTGAACTTTATTAAAAGTGTCATTATCTATATATTTGTAGATACTTAGAACAGTTAGTGCATAGAATATAATAACTATCAAAACAATGAACAATAGTGACTTCAAAAAACTGATAATGAATTACATCTCTTACCTGTCTCATCAGAGATGCACTGGACTCGAGGTGTAGAATGAATTGCAATTCTTAAACATGATCAAGTTTGTTTTTTACTGGATTACACATATTTGTTATAAGTAGGGCTTTTACTCAGTGAGATGGAGTGGGGATGATAGACTAATGGATAGTAAAAAATACATACTTCTGAAAAAACAAATTGCACCTAACAAATCACAGTTTCTTATAATCTCTTTCCTGAATCAATCAGTCTATCTATCTTCCTATCTGCCTATCTAAAGTACATATGTATACATATATACATATATTTTCCTTATCATACATATACATGTGTGTTATAGATAGATAAAATCAACTTGTAGTAAATATACAGGACTGTGTGTGTTTAAATATATATATATGTGTATATATATATATAGTTTGTGTGTATATATATGTGTATGCATGTCTATGCATGCATGTATATATGTATATGTGTATGTCTATATATTTATATACATACATACACATACTGTTTTTGGCTTCTTTTTGTATTTCTGGTGCTTAGCACAGTGCCTGGCACATGGCAGGTTCTTAAATGTTTATTGATTGATGGGAAAATAGAAACAATAATATCACATCTCTACCCAAAGTTCTTGAGTATGAGGAAACAATTCTGTAATTTCATGTTGAACCAATTTACATATTTATTCTCTAACCTGAAAAGCACAATACATTTTTCTCCCCATTATTGAAAGCATTTTAATAAAGATCTCTGGTGCCATTGAAGTGTTAATGATGACACTTTAAATTATTCTAGAGTGTGCTGTCGATGAGAAAGGAGAACGCTAAAGGTTTTTGACTTCCTGTTAGAAGGTATTGGGGTTCCTTTGGGGTTCCTTCAGTGACAGGTTGCAATGATTTTTAAAGTGAGGTTTGTCAAGAAAAGTTTTGTGGCATTAAGCATTTTCTTATCCTTCACTTGTTTTGCTAATATCCAACTCAATGACTACTTTATCTAGGATTCTGAATTATGTGGAAAAAAAAATAAAGACAACGTGAGACATATTAAACCAAATAGTGATTTTTGCAGAGCTGAAGATTTGTGAATAATAACTTTTAGACATAAATAGCTGTGATATTTACTGACTGCCTTGGGAAATTTTTCATCACTGGGTATCTTCCAAAAATAATAATAATTCACATTTACATAGCACTTTACAAATTTTATCTCATTTGATCCTCACAACAATCTTGGCGGGGGGTAGATGCTATTATCCCCATTTTTACAGGTAAGGAAATTGAGGTACATTGAGATTAAATAATTTGCCCAGGGTTACACAGTCAGTAAATGAAGTGGGATTTGAGCTCAAGAGTTTCTGACTCCAGGGCCAGCAACTCTAACTGCTAGGGCACATTTCTTAAGAGATTTTTGATCAGGTATGTTGAATCAAATGATCTGGAATGTCCTTTCCAACCAGACCTGCAACTAGTATGGAGTAAATGGCACTTTGCCTGTGCACTGACATCTAGAGTATTACACGTCTTCATTTCAGTGACTTGTACCCTCTGGCCATGAATTCTGTAAAGAATTCCCCCACCCTCCAGGCATGACTGTGCCCACTGTTCTCTGTGTTTCCACTACCACCCTGGATTGCTGTTGCCCAAAGAGAAAAAAAAAAAAAAGCCTGGTTACTGCTTGGATCACAAGCAACTCTGAGATTCTGTGATTCAGAGAATCTGTGATATAGTCCTATAGTTGGCAAGCCAGTGACCTGGAATTCATATTTCTGGTCCTGCTAAAGAAATGCTTAAATCTCAGGTTAAATGGTTCAGTGATTGTCTCCTTAGCCTTCTAGCTACTGGGGCAGGGGGGACCGACTTTCAGAAATATAAGGACCCATTAATGTTCTTTTTATGACATATACTATTAGGTATCTGTCATTTATTATACTCTTTGCTGTATTTGTCTGTGTGCTTATTTTATGCATTTGCTTTATAAATGTGGGCTTCACATAATGAATGACAGATATGCCAGTGAGCAGTCACATTTCTTGTTAACCACCTTCAAGGAAAAAAAAAAATCAGGCATCAACAGAGGGAAGTTTCATCACAAGTTTTGTGTCTTTGCAAAGGGCTATAACATAGCTTTTATCATTTTGATTTTTTTTATGAGAGGATTCTTTCTAGGAGTGCCAATGAAAACCCTCCAGAAACAATAGAAGTAAAGACGTAAGCAGACAGTTGAGTGTAGGAAAAGAGTAAGACTATGGGGAGTGCAGTGGGGGCAGGCTGAGACTTATAGGCACTTTTTGTTTAAACATTTTCTGTCATGTCCAATTCTCTGTGACCATTTTTGGGGTTTTCTTGGCAAAGGCACTGAGGTGGTTTGCAATTTCCTTTTCCGGCTCATTTTATAGATAAGGAAACTGAGGCAAATTGGGTTGAGTGACTTGCCCGGGGTTACACAGTTAATAAGTTTATGAGGCCAGATTTGAATTGAGGTTTTTCTGACTCTAGGCCTGGCACTTTATTGACTATGACACACAAGTATTATTTACACACACATGCACATATGCACACAATACACACCTGCATTTGCATGCATACACACAAACACACATGTTTATAGTACAAGTAATATATGTCTATGTATGTGTACATATAAACATGTATATATAAACATGCATATATATGTATATGTATGTGTGTATATACACATACACATACACATACACATACAGTCTTATATATCCACCACAGGTTAATTCTCTCTCTCTCTCTCTCTCTCTCTCTCTCTCTCTCTCTTTCTCTCTCTCTCTCTCTCTCTCTCTCCCTTCTGTTAAATATTATGTTTGAGATTTACAGGGTTATATCAGGGTTAAGGAGGAGCCAGAGTGGTAAAGGGAAAGACAATGGTCTGGAAATCTGAATCATAACTCTAACTATTCCACTAACTCTGTATACAGATTTTTAGTGAATTACTTTATTTCTCTGAGCCTCAGTTTCCCTATCTGTAAGATGAGGGGATTGGGTTATATGATAATTTATGACCCTTCCGCATCTAAGATTCTGTGATTCTCATGGACCATACTACTCCAGACAGAACTAAAGCAGTTGGGCAGAGAGCTTGGTGAAGTTACTGGTCTCACTTAGGAAGATGCCATTTCCTAGGAAAGACCAATGGGATTCCAAAAAGTGTTTCTTTCTTTCTTTCTTTCTTTCTTTCTTTCTTTCTTTCTTTCTTTCTTT
>NW_020954598.1:5799746-5939551 GCF_900497805.2 Vombatus ursinus
TTTCTTTCTTTCTTTCTTTCTTTCTTTCTTTCTTTCTTTCTTTCTTTTTCTTTCTTTCCTTCCTTCCTTCCTTCCTTCTTTCTTTCTTTTTCTTTCATTACTTCCTTCCTTCCTTCCTTCTTTCTTTCTTTCTTTCATTCTTTCTTTCTTTCATTTTTTTTTTACTAAGGAGTCTCTGGAACCTGGGAAGAATCCAGAGAACTAGTAACCAAATCTGTGTTTATCCAGATAGTGGAGAAGGTAAATCCAGCCCTGTCCTTTCCCATCCTTTGAACAGTAGGGTGATGTAGTGAATAGAGCATTGGACTTGGTGTCAGGAAGATCTGAGTCTGAATCCCATAGTAGCTGTGTCACCTAAACTCTGAGATTCACTTTCCCCATCTCTAAAGTATGCTTTAATAGAGTACCTACATCACAGTGGTAATTTATGACCAGATGTAAGGTAACAGGGGCTGAAACTGATATTTCAATAACATAGGCAATGTCTGCCTGAGGAATCTCCCTATGTAACAATACAGGTCATTCTCCTCTTCCTCCTTCTTCTTTCCAGCTTATCCCAAGGACTGTGCACTGTAATGATAATGGCATCACAGTAACTTGAATGTATACACTTGGTGCTAAAATACTTCTTGATAATTATGAAAACCTATATTCATATAGCATGATAGTCATTTAATTAAAATAGAGCTTCTTACACAGTGCATTCCCATTAAAATGTTCTTAAAATGCATTTATATTTCAGGAGGGCTGGATATTAGTTAATCTTTTGGAGTTTGCTGAAACCAAATGTTGTTTACTAAGACATTTCCTTGTATCAACACTTTGAAGTAAGTAATGTAAATATCATTATTTCCCTTTTTAAGATGAGGAAACTAAAGCTCAGAAGGGAAAAGTGACTTGTTTCTTGTCACATATATCTTTGATGAGGGAATCAAGCCCAGATTGTCTGACTCCAAATTCAGGAGGCTTTCTACTAGATAGCATTCTAGCCCACATGATACCCTATGTCATTAGGGTCTAACATACCACAGTACCAGTACTCTAATGAGTAGGAGGAAAATAACCAGGAACCTTTAGAACAAGACTGGGTAGAAGTTGGTATCAACTAAACAGACATTTTCAGAACATGTGATAAATCATGCTCCATATTAATGTTACCAAGAAAAGCAATGCACACTAGAATATGATAGACTTGGACAAAGCGGAGACAAAAGGCTTCCTTTTTCTGTACATTGTAAGATAATAGCTAAGACAATAGGGAAAGAACACAATGCTTCTCAATCCTTATAAAGAAAATAGAATTCAGAAACAGAATACATATTTAAAAAAAAATTTAACCTTCTCATTTTCTCCACTCAGTGTTCCATTGGTTGCTTAGCCTGAGTGCCTCAGGGCTTCAAAGTGCTGCATGCTATTTATTGCTGAGAAATAGTGAGCTATACCCTAATGGCTAATTTTAAAGAGCTAACCAAAAGGGCAGAGGGTGCTAAAATCCTAGAAAAAGAGAAAGCTTCAAAATCCCAAAGAACAGAGATTAGATGGAGGGAATTAAATGTTTCGAGCTGTGAATGAAAGAGAAATGCAGCTGTGCCATCAATTGGATCCCACAGACTCTACACAGCTGAGGGCCTAGAGCGGTGAGTTTGGCATTTGATTTAGAAATAGAGAGACTGACCTTAGTAACTATCATTAAGAGCAATGCTAACAATCAAAGAAGAAGAGCTGAAGTTAGCAAAATGAACATAAGAGAAAAGCATTAGGAGGTCTGGAGGCACGGAGATGGGAGAAATTCTCACCAGGACCTAACAAGGACTTATGTGTGCTGGGGAAGCCAAAAGAAAATTTCTCCAAAGTAATCAAGAATGGCTGTTTTCTAATACATTCTTTCTCTGACTAAAAATTCTGAATTGAGACAAAAAATTTCAGATGAATAGAAAGAGCAAATACTTAAAAATATTATCAGTAATTCAACCACTCTCATGTTAAACCTAGGGTATTATGCTATATTGTATGAAATATAAATGAAAGAGGATAAATTAGAGTGGTTATTATGTTTAGACATAATTATTTCATCTTAATAGACATAGTCCTTTGGATAAAATAATTGTAGTCTGAATTCATCTCAAAATAATAGAAGAAAAAAGCCAAACAAGACAGTGATTAATAAGATTTCTAGTTGTTAATAACAAATACCATTTTCCGTAATGATGACACATGCTCACTCATTGTTACAGAGCCATATTAATGCTACTTAAATCTCATTTATGATACCTTGGGCAGAGGCATCTTAATTGGTAACTCTTATAAGTGCTTTAAGCCAAGGCATGAAAATGTATTATTTACAACCTCTTTTTCTTTTCCACTCAATTTAAAGTTTTAATATGAACTTGTTTTTACTAACATGGACTTATGGAACTTTTGAACTGGATAGGCCCTTGGAGATCTAGTTCAAGCCTCTCATTTTGAAGAAAAGGAAACTGAGGTCGAAAGAAGGCAAATGATTGTGAAGCTAATTTGTGGAAAAAAGCAAGGCTGGAATACAGGTTCCCTGGTTCCTATTCTATTACATTTTCTATTATACCCCACTCCTACTGCTAAGGAAGTCCAATCTTTCTTCTTCTGCTTTACATCCTTGGGCCAATCAATGTATCAAATACCCTGGATATTATCCCACTTTTAATATTATGAATAAATATATTTCAATTAATAGTAGTGTAGTAGGAGTTAACTGGGCCATCCATGCTAAGTGACTCCTTTAATCTCAAAGATCGCTTGGTAGGAACACCAAATGACGTGACTTTGCTGGAACTGCCTATTGGATATTCATCCAATAAGAGTCAGAGGAAGAAAAGAAGAGGGTGTTTGTTGACAGCCAATGAAGAGAACTGATGTAGCTATTTGTTATCCTTCTCTAGGCATATGTCTGGGAAATAACAGACTCCCTCCCTCCTTCCAAGACTTGTCAAAACAGATGACTACTGCCCAATTCTGGTGATTCACATAGTATAGGTACAAATTATACTGTCAAAATAAATCTATAGAACATTGTCAAAGATTACAAAGCATTTTTAAAAATGAAGACCATAGAGATATAGGTCATATTTTCATCACTGCTACCCACTGAAGCCAAGGGATTCTGACTTAAAAAAAAAAAAGATTTGAAAAGTGAGCAGGTGACTGAGAAGGTATTGTCTGAGAAGGGGATTTGGATATGTGCACCTTGACTCAAAAGATCAGAATGACAAGTTTCTGTTCAGGGACAGAATGTACTTAACAAGGACTGGTAAGGACATATTTGTTTTGTGTTTTCTGAGTTAGTCAAAAGAACTTGGCACCAAAATAGATAGAATAGAGAGAAAACTGCTTCCATATGGCCACCAAACTAGATAACATAAAGAGATACTACAAGGCAAGAAAAAAAAGATTAGTTCTTTAGATAACCAGATATTCACAGATCAAATCTTAAAAAATACCAATAATAAAACCCATCACCTCAAATGGCTATATGCAGATCCAGAAAGATTAGGCAATAAATTAGATGAACTAGAGATCATAACACAAGGAGGTATAATTTGCCTTCATAATTATGGTGAAAGGAGAGCTATTATTGATATTTAACTTTAGGTGGGTATACTTATTCAAAAGAAATGGCAGAGGTAAAGGGCAAAAGGTGTTAGGCAGTGGGGAAGAGAACAGAATTGCATATTCAGAAGATATAGCTATGAGGAAATCTAGGAATTAAAGAGGGGAAGAGCTGGGCAGTCCAGTGTATAGAAGAGTGCTGGAACTAGAATTAGAAAGACCCAAGTTCAAATATGACCTCAGAGACTCAGACATTTATAGCTGTGTGACTCTGGGCAAATTATTTAAGCTCTCTGTACTTCATTTCCTCCTCTATAAAATGGGAATGACAATAGCATTTACTTCATTGAATGATTGGAATGATCAAATGAGATAAGATATGTAAAACACCTTGCAAACCTGGAAAGATATATATGTATATATGTGTGTGTATCATCATCATCATGTGATGATGATGATGGTGATGATGGTGAGAGGAGAAAGAAAAAGGTTAATTTTATCAATGAAATACATTACAGGATAACTGAAGTGAAAAGAAATAGATGAAGAATTCAAAAAGAGCTTACAAGACTTGTCAAGAGGAGTGATAGGATAGCAATGAGAGAGGGGAAGACAGTTTTAAATTTAATTTGATTTAAATTTAAATTGATATATCTGAATGGAGCTCTCTTTCTGACAAAAGCAGATCAACTAACAACTTTTTGAGTTGACTTCATTGTACTTTGATCCCTCAAGAGGTGGGGAAACCATTTACAAAGGGTTTTTTCCATGGCTCCCATTTTCACCAAAAGTGAAAAACTGGTTGTTGAGGTGAAAATGATGAGAACATGGGGATGAGTGGAAGTGACCAATCTCTCCTAGAGTTTCTCATAGAGGAGAGGAAAATTGGACAGAACCTGACTGAAGATTTTAAGGGAGCAGAGTTCAAAAGTTTCAAGGAGATTATAGATATGATTACATTATCTAAACTTTTTTTCATAATCACCCTGTCAGCTAAGTAGGGATCGGAAACTCAGTAAGAGAATATTGAAGATAAAAAGGGAAAAAACGCTGACAAGGTGGGAAAAAAAACACCCACCCTGTGATTGTCTGAAGAGAACAGTGTATATGCATAGAAAATAAATTTAAATTTTAAATAGTTACAGGAAGTAGAAGAAAAGACAAGTAACTGAGTATTAATACAAATGTGTCAAAAGTGTGACATGAACCTGGAAGATGTCAGCATAGTTAAAGATGAAAATGAATTGAATCTGTTGGGGAAACAAACAAAATGAAAAGAAGAGTTTCTTTTTTTAAAGCTATATCGGAAAAGAGAAGATCAAAGAAAGGGCAGGCCTACTGCTTAAGGTATGTGGAACAACAGTAAAAGACAACAGAGAGAAGACAAAGCTATTCAGTTTTTATATTATTTCTCTTTTTGCTACCAAAGTAAACAGCCTTTGGATTGGAAAAACAAAAAACTGGAAAATGAATGCCTGCTGAGTCTAGAAATCAGGAAATGGATAATAAGAGAACACTTTGCTGCTCTCAAGGAATTTAAGTTGCTTGGACCAGGTGGTAGATCCGTGGGTACTAAAACAACTGCTAGACAGTATTGCTGAATCTCTTGTATTCTTTTTATATTTCTAAACCCAGTGCTTAGCAACGAGGGGGCACAGTGGATAGAGTACGGGGCCTGAAGTCAAGAAGACTCATCTTCCTGAGTTCAAATATGGTGTCAAGACACTTACTAGATGTGTGACCCTGGGCAAGTCACTTAACTCTATTTGCCTCAGTTTCCTCATCTATAAAATGAACTGGTGAAGGAAATGGCAAAACACTCTAGCATCTTTGCCAAGAAAATCTCAAATGGGGTCACAAATGGACATGACAGAAAAATGACAGAACAAAGTGCTAAGCGCAATTCCTAGAGCATAGCAGGCATTTAATGAATATTTGATTGACGGACTAAAGGATCATGGAGAACAAGAAAAACACCACAAAATGGGAGAAGGGCTAATATTCCAATTTTTTTTAAAAGGTAGAGAAAGGAATCTTCATGCTACTCCTCAATGAACTCTGTTCTAACCAAATTAAAATATTAGGTGAACCCACCTTCTTTCCTTACTAGAGTACATAGTAAACATCTGATAAATGTTTTATTATTGAAATAAATTAAGTTATTCTTCCTAGCTTCATCTTCTTTATGGTCATATCTGTATATTCCTGTAGCTCATTAAATATTGAGGCATTCATTACTGTATGAATGTGATGATTCCTCTATCATTAATTATGATAAATGGGCACTGAATTCTGACAAATCTATTTATTTTGGAATTGCTGTTTTCTTTCTCATGGCTATTGTATTGTGAACTACTTATATTTTATTCACATGTGGATTTAAACAACAGTTTTAATTGTCAAATTGAGGAACTTTTGTCGTTTCCAGTGATATTTTCTCTTCATTAATTTTCGACTTATATCATAACTCTAAGCACAGTGCCTTGAATATTATAGATGCTTAAGAGATACTTATTTTAATGAATCTATTATTAATTAAATGAAGGCTAAAAGGTGTTAATTTTATTTTTAAAGATGACAGCTTGTTTTTTTTACCACAAAGGACCTTTTGACATTAATTTGTTTTACCTTTATGTTATAATTTATCATTTTAACTTATTATGCTTTATTCTCTCTTACTCATATAGTGTAATTCCATTATTTTCCCATATCCTCCATTTGCACTTTTGTTGAATTTCTGTTAGGTGTCTGAGGGCTAGCAATCAGATTCATGCTAACATACATAGATGTAGGGCCATTTATGGAGAAAAGGGACAGAGTATATCTGTAAGGGGAAAAAAACCTTTAAAAGTAAATAGAGAAAATCATTAGTAATTAGAATGAAGATGAAAAAACAGAAAATTGAGACATAATTGAGGGCTATGTGATGTGGCAATAATCTGAGAAGTAAATATATCAGCTACAGTTTAGGTAGATTTAAGCAAAACATTTGATCAAAGTCCCTCATGCTTTTCTTGAGGGGACAATGGAGGGTGGTCGGTTTGACCAGTGGTGTCAAACTCAAAGAGAAAATGATCCCTGAGGCAGCATATTGAATTAGAAAACCACGAATTTATATTATTTATGTGAGATTGTATTATTTATTTTGTTAAACATTTCACAATTACTTTTTAATCTGTTTTGGGCTGCACTGTGGAGTTTTGTTGGAGTATACATGTTTGACACCTCTGGAGATGATAGTACAACTAGATAAATTTAGCACTTGTTTAATGTCTAGATACATAGACTAGGAATTATGAGTTGATGCCAATTTGCAAATTGGGTATTTCAGGGAACTGTTTGACCCTATGATATTTAACTTTTATCTGTGGTTTGGAAAAAGTACTAGATTTGAAGATGATGCAAATCTAAGAAAGGCAGCTAAATCCCTTAGATGAGAAAGCCACAATCCAACAAGACTTTGATAGGTTAAAACATCAGGTTGAATAGAGCAAGGCATAATTTTAAAACAATGTCTGACATGAGTTCAGAAATAAATTTAAGATATTTAAGTAGTGTAGGCGTACTTAGATCAGAGTCTTAATAGAAGTGCATAGTAGAACACATTTTAGAGGTGTGGCTTGAGAGTATGTCTGGTGTATGGTGACCACAATCTAAACTAAAAAAAAAAAAAGTGGGGGCATGTAGGTGGCACAGTGCCCCAGGAGTCAGGAGGACCTGAGTTCAAATGTGACCTCACCTAACACTTACTAACTGTGTGACCCTGGGAAAGCTACTGAACCCCATTGCCTAGCTAAAACAAAACAAAACAAACAAAAAAAAAACAAAAATAAAAAAAGAAACAAACAAAAAAGCCATAATAATGATAGATCAGTGAGAGCTTCTCTGCTGTTATTACCATGGTAACATTTTTTTCATCAATTCACAGGATAGCATATTCCATTTTTATTTTACTTTTTAAAAAGTATTTTGATTTATTAATTTTTGAACATTCTTTTATTTTTGAATTTTTTGTTCCAAATAATCTCCCTTCCTCCCACCCCCTTCTGTACCCACTGAGAAAGCAAGCAATATTACATCAATTCTACATGTGAAGTCATGAAGGGCATATTTCCATACTGGGCACATTTGAAAAAAAGGAAAAAGAAAGAAAGAAAGTGAGAAAGTTATACATCAATTAGCATTCAGAGTTCCATGGTGGTGTATTCCAAATAGTAAACTTCAGTCTTTACTGACAGCAACAAGCTTCTGTTATAGTATATCAGCCAAGCTGATCAAATGCTGTCCAGTTGGAAACCTGATTCTAGACAGGTAGGGGGCTATGGTAAGGCAGGCAGCAACATTACTGTGTATAATATGCATATATGTTTATGTTTTAGATTTTTTCTATATTTTGGAAATAAATACAGACACAAGTGTGTGGAGGAATAAAAAAGAATCTGGTTGTTTTAGTTGGCTTCCAGCACAAGTATCACTCAAGAATGGGACTTGGGAACCAAGAAAACTAACATGATCTTGGGCTTCATTGATAGATGTAGCTTCCAGGAATATAAATGTGATAGTCTTATTGTATACTTGAATACTAGGACCTTACCAGGTGGCATAATGAGTAATTTATTCAGACCTGAGTGTGACACAGAAGAACATCCAGAGAAAAACAATGAGGATGGTGAAAGATTTTGAGCATTTTTTTCTTTAAGGGTGAATTAAAGGAAATAAGGAGAAGACTAAGGGGTAGGGTGGGATCAGTCATCTTCAAGTATTTGAAGCACAGCTTTTTGTACCAGCCATTAGACCCGTTCTACTTGGCCCCCTTGGGGCAGAAAGGGGAGCAATATATGGAAACTGCAAAGGGACACATTTAGACTTAAAGTAAGTAAAACATCCTAACAATTAGTTATCTCAAAATGGAATGAACATAATTGGGAAATAGTGAATTTTTCCTCCTTGGAGGTCTGTAGGGAAAAACTGGAGGATCACTTACTGGTTATTTTACAGAGATGAGTCTCAATGGTTACCAAGATCCTTTTCATCTTTGAAATTCTGTGAATGGATGTTAGACCTAATGATCAGAGGACCACAGATTTAGAAATGGAAGAAACCTTGAAGGTCATCTAGTCAAAACCTCGCATTTCACAGTTGAGGAAATTGAAGCCAGAGAGGTAAATGACTTGCCCAAGCTCATACAGGTGATGAGTAGCAGAGTCAAAAATTGAACTCAGGTCTTCAGACTCCAAATCCTGCATCATTTCAATTGCAGCACATTAAGAAACTCAATAGTGGTGTATTCAGTTCAATTTTTTTTTTTTTTTTTATCCTTTACTACATACCATCATTGCTACTTCCAATTCTGAAATCAGCTCAAGATCTGAAACCAGGAATGTATGTGTCAGCAATACTACACTTTCCAGTGCAACTTATCTTAGGGTATTTGACCAAGGGAAACAAGCACTTTGCAACTAGGAAAAACAAACAAACAAGGATGTGCTGGTAAATATTTAACAACCAGCTAACCAGCTCTCCAAAACTGGACACATCACCGACTTCTCAGTTTAGTCTGCCTTATTAACATTTTGTTCATCTTTTTTTTTTTAAGTCTAGAAAGCAACAATAAATCAAGCCCTAATTTGTAGTGTTTGACCATTTGTGGGGTATAAATTTTCACATTGAAAATGTAACAGTTACCTTCCAGTATGAGGTGGTTCCATCACACCACTGGAAAAACTCTGAAGTACTGGGTTAACTCCATCATGTACCAGCTGTGTGATCTTGTTAAGATAAATTACTTAATTTCTCAGACTTTTTGATTATTATTATTATTTTTTTGAAGGACTTGAATTCCAGTTATGGAGCTTACAGTACATTATTCAAGGTTTTTGAATAGGGCTGTGATACAATGATGGCATACTTTTCAGGAAAATTAATCTAGTAGAAGTGTGCAGAATGAAGGAGAAATGGGAGAAAACAAAGAAGTTGTTGCACAATGGAAATCTTAGACTTGGACTATGGTGGTGGGAGTGAGCCTAGAAATGCCACTTTCCTCCTAAATAGATCTTTCTTCAGCCAGTGTTACTTTGCTGGACTCAAAGCATGCTCTTACCACCTTATATTTTCTGAATCCACATGATTTTGAACTCCCAGATACCAGTGTGCCAATCTTATTTTCCATTTCCAACTGCCAGTTCCCTTACTCCCTTTCTTCTCAACTCTATCCTTAATCTTCCTGTTCCAAATATGGTCACATCTTTCACTGTGCTTTCTACGAATTGCTGATCCATAAATATATCAAACTTCTTTTCTTCATAAAACTTTTCTTTTACCACTCCTATCTTTTGGAACTCATTGAAACTGGCATGCCTCCTGATGGAATGGCATTCTTGGCCACCTTTTCCAATACTATTTGCATTTTCACTCATCTTCTTGATCCTGGTCATGGAAAGGGAGTTGGAAGACTTCTTGCACCCGCACTGTCACTTACAGACTCTCATTCTACCAACTTCTCCTCTGTTGCGGTTTAATCATCCAATAAAGATTCTGGCAGCTGTTTCCTACCAAATTCCAAGATATTCTTTTCTTTCTGAATGAGTTCAGTGACTGCCTCTTTCATTTGTTCCCCTTTCCAACTCCTTCCCTTCTACCACAGGACTTCAACATCGCTCCCTCAAATATCCCAGCTTCCCTTCACCTACTTCTCTTCTCTACCTCAGCTACACACAAGATGGATAAAGCCTTGATCCTGCCATTACCCAACTGTTCTACTTTTGTATTCATTAATTCTGAAATTCCTTTGTCTAATAATAATCTAATTTAATATAAGAATAATATTTTATCATTTTATTGTCCACTTTTCCTTCTTAAGAACATTCTAAGGATTTCTAAATCCTTGCCCTGTTCTTCTTATTTACCATGACCTCCATTCTCACTGTCCTTCAATTTTTTCCCAGGCCAACACACTTGCACTGGCCATACTTTCTTCCATTTTCTATTATAATTCTTTGCTAAAAAAGTTCAATTCTATAGTACCAGATAACACTGGAATCCATTATCCCCTTTTGTCTTATCACTGATCACAACTTGTCAAAAACTAGCCCTGGTTTCTCCCAACATTCAATTGCTTTACTAACATTTATGTAGTTCATTTGCTAAGCAAAATCAGAGAAAATAATAGAACCTTCCTTGTCCTATCTAGTTCAGATTTATATGCATGATTTTAAGTGAGCCCTCCCTCCAGCAAGGCAATAATTTTATACTTCCTTAATCAATTAACTATTCCATTCAATACAGCAGCTCATCCAACCCTTTCATCTTTTACCAAATCTGTGAATCCAACCTCCTCCCCACCTTTTTTCCTGAGAATTTTGCTTCATACTTGCCTAACAGAATGAGGTCATTTACCAAGAGGCCCACCCCCTTCCCATCCTACTTATCTTAGATTGGTCATCTATCTTCCACCATGATCTCCTACTTCACTCCTATCCCTGACAAATGTTACTTTGTCAAGAGCAATCAGGCTACATAAACCCTTGATCCCATTGTTCTCATCTTCTCTAGCAGATTGCCCCCACAATCATTCCTATTTCTCCCTTATCTTAAATCTCTACCTATTTCCTCTATCCCTTCCTGCTGTCTACAAACATGTCTACATCTTTGTCTTTCTGAAAACTAACTTAACCCAGCAGGCCTTATGAATATTCTCAGTTTGGCTAATGTGAAATCCTCTGTATCCCCCTACCATGTGAGTGCTGGTAGCTTCCTTGACTGGTTGCCTAGCCTTTAAAAGTAGTAAGGCCTAGTCATTCACTTTTTCCAGCTGTGCTTTGGGACCCCTAGATGACATGAATTGAACTGATAAGAAGGGGAAGTCTTCTCCCTTTTACCCCCATTCAAAGAAATGACCCTGGTGGTGTTTCTTTCTGTTCTATGTTGTTTTTCTTTAGTTTCAGTGCTAGTGTGATACCTATAGATTATAATTTCGAGCTATGGTGACCTTAGAACCAGAATTGCAGGTGGAGTGGTATAGTCAGAAACCTGGGACTTGAGTCTAAGATGTGTTTTGGAATTAGCATTGGTACTGTGCTCTACGGAAACAAAGTTAAACTATGAATTTAATCTTCCCCTCCTTAGAGAGTGAAGTGATACAAAGAAGGGAGGGGGTGCATTGCGGTCTCCCACTGTTGAGGGGGTGTTTATATTTGTAATTATGCCTTTTGAAGTAAATATCACCTTTGTAAAAGCTTCTGTGTAATACAAAAAAGCCTTGACAGAACTTATAGATCTGCTAGATCCCTGCCCCCTTCCTATTGTCCTTTTGCTCTCCTCTTATCAGCTAAAGTCCTTGAAAAAAGTCCTTCTACATTCAGTGCTTCCACATCTCCTCTCATTTCTAAACACTTTGTAATGTGCTTTTCAGACACACCACTTCACTGAAACTGCCCTTTCCAAATTTAACAATGATCTATTTATTTCCAAATCGAGTGATTTAGTCTCAATCCAAATCTTTCTTGACCTCTCTGCTGCCTCTGACATGGCTTATTACCCTCTTCACCTGTCACTCTCTGCTATCTATATTTTCATGACACTGTTCTCTCCTGGTCCTCCTTCTGCTTATTTGAGTCTCTAGTATTATATAAAAAATTTCAATTTTTTAACATCATTTTTATTTCTGAATATGTCCACCTTTCTCCTAACTAGTGAGTCTTCCCATATAACAAAGATCAAAAAAGAAAAAAGGAAAAAAAAATGGCAAAATTAACCCTGTCTGATGATATAAGGAATATTCCATGTACTTCCTCTAGACTAGAGTAAGGAAAAGGATCTATATTTTCTCAACTTTTTTGTGGGGTGAAACTTGGTCACTAAAATGATCCAGAATTGTGTTTTATTTTATTGTTCTTTCCACTTTACATCATTGTAAGTATCATGTGTATTGTTTTCCTGGTTTTGCTTACTTTACTCTGTATTAATTCACATTGGCTTTCCTATGCTTCTCTAAATTCTTCATGTTTGTCATTTCTTATAGCATAATATATTCCATTACCATAATTTGTTTAGCCATTCTTAAATCATTAGACACCTTGTATATTTTTGTTTCTTTGCTAATATATGCTTCTATGAATATTTTGGTTCATGGGGGACCTTTCTATTTTTTTGATCTCCCTAAGTATAGGTTTAACAGTAGTGTCTTTGGGTCAAACAATATGGGTGTTTTGGTCATTTTTTAAGTATAGTTCCAAATTCATTTTCAGAATGGTTAGACCAATTCACATGCCGACCAATAGTGTATCAGTGCATCTGTATTCCTGTAATCACTCTAATAGAAATTATTTCAATCTTTTATCATCTGTTCCAATTTATTGGCCATGAGATAAAATTGCAGGGTTAGATCTGTATTTCTCTTATTATTAATTATTTGGAGTAATCTTTTATGTGGCTAAATAATTTATGATTCTTTTGATATCCATTAGTTCATAATCTTTGTTCACTTACCTGTAAGCATATAACTTTTGTTATTTTGTACTTGTATAAATACCTTACACATCTTGGAACCTAATTAGAGATATGTGATACAATGATCCCCCCTCCCACAATACAGTTTCCCTTTTTATTCTTCTTGCAATATTTTTTATCTTATAATTAAAAAAAATCACTGTTTCTTCATTTTGGACATCTTGCTACACTGATCATATCAATCTGTGTTTTTACCTAGGTGGGTACTCCCTCTAATGATGCATCTTGAAATCCATCCATGTCTTCTCATTCTTTATACTTCTTATCTATGTCTTCCCCAAAATCTTTCAGAGAAGGCTCATCTAAAATGCTAAAGGCATTTTTTTTGTTCTCTTGATAATGCATGTGTACCAATATAGAACAGACACTGTCCATGAGCTATCATCTTATTCTCTCTCTACTAAAGAATAGTCCATCTTTTTTTTCTTCCATTTTTACCTTTTATAATCATACACTTTAAACCACTTCTCCTTCGTAACTTATTTGTAATATATTGTGACCTAATAAATCCCACCACTTGCTGCTCTGTTGTCTTTTGGGTACCTGCAACTTTAATTCTTTTTAATTATTTGGATATCATGTGACTCAAAAAACACCATCAGAATGTGTTAAAAAACAACTTTTGTTTCAGAAAGAAGCTGGGAGTGGTATCATAAGAACTTCCCAGTGTCCCACTGGCTATTTCCTCTTCCTGTCCAATTTTAGTCCCATCTCATTCTGCAATTTCATTATCTGTCCTAGATATATAAACTGTTGGATGAGTTATATAGCTTGCCTATCTAATTGCATATCAAATTCTCACATTATTTAAGAAATATTCTGAGAATCTTTATTTTTTGTATATCATACAGGGTTCAAAAACCCACTTAATTTTAAAAATATTTTTGTGATTAAACTTCAGGTAAAATCAGTGTCACATTTTATTCTAACTTCAAATATCATGCAATAATATTGCCTGCAGTGAAAGCAATATAAATGGTTTACAATATAAAGTTTTTCCTTTCATGGAAGGTAAGGTTAGAATAAACTATTTGAAAGGTATAAATACATATTCTTAATCTTACCTATTTGCCATTGACAGAGTAGGACAATACATGACTATGTTATGCCAGAAACAGAAAGAATTCTAAATATTCCCATTTCTATAAGTAGTGAAGGATATAGAATGGCCACTATATATTCATTTCTAAAAGATGGTTCTCCAACAAACTATAAAGTAGATGACATTTACCTTTGATGCCTTAGACTTTGTTTCATCATTATTTCCTTCCTTTCTCTGATTCTTCCCTTTGTCTAACCCATGGAGGTCCAATGCTTTCTTTATACTTATTTCCCTTATTCCTTATCACCATCAAAGCCTATTCTATTTTGACCTCTTTTACAAGATCATACATTCCTGCTTACAAATGCCCAAAATATGGTTATTCTTCCTCTCCTCTCACATTTTAATAGTTAAAGCCATTAATTCATCAAATATTTGTATAGCATGTTAAGTTCAGGGTCTAAAGACAACACCAGGGCTCATGAAGTGAAGTCTCTGAAGGGGCTATCTGAAAGTTGTAGACCTAGATTATTTCAGGAAGTTCTTATCACCACATGCTTACCTAATACCACAAAAGTAGTCACTAACCAGTGAGAAGGATATAAGAGAAGAACAGTCAGAAGATCCACAGTCAGAGATATAAGATGACCAGGAAGAAGGGAAACACATAGGCACAAATGATTCCTCCAAGGGATTGTTATCTATGGATAGCTTGCATGTGTATATATGGGAGCTTGGGGTGAGGTGGGGATACAGACCAAGACACATCAACATCAAGAAAGTTTTCTGAGAACCCTCATCATGTTTCCATACCATTTCCAAGTCATAGAGACTCATCTGAGTTTGATTTAACTTTCAAAGATAACCAAAATGTCCACCAAGTTCCACACCATCAAATAGTCTGTAGCTACTGCTACTGTTCTTTAAAGTTCTCACTACAGTCTCCCCCCTTTCACATACCTGCAATGACTGTCCAACAGCTCAACTGTGAGCATCTTGACCGTTCTTTATAAAGTATTGGCTAGCATCACAGTCTTCAGCATCCCTGCCATCTCTGTCCAAGGTGCTGGCACAATGTCCAGGGCAACACGCCAGGTGCTATTACATTTGAACAACTCTGATGTGTCAACAGGACATGCAGAAATAAAACATAAGCTCCTGCTATTATAGATATTATAACCTGTTTCTACGGGGATAAGACATACATATGAAGAAGAGAACAATAACTTATACGGTCCATATTCCCTTTTTGAGACCCGCTCTAATAAGCAGAGAGAGAATTGCTTAAGTTAGAAATGATATTCTTATATATGCTCATATGGATATCTATATGGTCAGCTACATGGTGTAGTGAATAGAGCAATAGACCTGGAGTCAGAAAGACCTGAGTTCAAATCTGGCCCCCAAAGATACTTATTAGCTGTGTGACTTAACCTTGTTTACCTCAGTTTCATCATCTGTAAAATGTACTGGAGAAAGAAATATAAAACCACTCCAATATCTTCACCAAGAAAACCACAAACAGAGTCACAAAGAGTTGGACACAACTGAGACAACAGAACATTGATAATTATGTATGTATTTATGTATATGAACACAGATGTATTCTTTAAAGTCACAAATTGCACTTAGAATCACAGAGACAACATTTTGTAGCTAGCTATTTTTTAAAAAATAAGTTTTTATTGATGTCTTTTGTATTTACACAATCTACATTTCTCTGCTGTATTCCTCATTGTCTCTATCCCAGGGAATCATCCATATCTCACACACACATACAGACACACACAGACACACACACACACAGACACACACACACACATTTCTTTTGTCAAAAAAAAAGGTGAAGAGAAAAAATCATAAAAAAAATCCATTAACTTGGATAAAAATATCTGACAGTATCTGTAACTTTCTACCTCTGTAAAGGAATGGAGGGAGGTATCTTTTTATATTTCTTGTTTGAGGCCAAGCTTGTTCTTTGTGATTTTTGCAATATTTATTTTAAATTATTTTATAGTTTCCCCCCTCCAATTTATATTGCTATTGCCATTGTACATATTTTCTTGACTTTCTTTACTTTGCATCAGTCCAGATAAGTCTTATTATGCTTCTCTAAATCCATTATATTTGTCATTTCTTACAGCACAGTAATATTTAATTACCTCCATATGCCTCAATAGATTTAGCTCTTCTCTAATTGATAGGTATCTAATTTGTTTCCAGTTCTTTGTTACCACAAAAAAAATTCATGCTTATAAATATTTTAGTATATATGGAGCTCTTCCCTTCACCAGCAATTTTGTTAGGGTATATGCCTGGCACAGAATCTTTGGGTCAAAAAGCATGGACATTTTAAAATGGGTTTATTAAATGGCAGTTTTATCAACAAAATACTTCAAAATGGACTCTTCCCCTGCTTGCCAATTTGTTAAAGATAAGGTAAAACCTCAGAGTTGTTTTGATTTTCATTTCTTTTATTTTTAGCTATTAGGAGGAGTATTTCATATAGTTATCAAATGTTTACAATTCCTTTTTATAACTTTTTATTTATTGGATATAACCTTAATGATCTGACCTCTTTATTTAGAATTACAATTGAGAAATTGGCTTTTCAAAGTTCACATAGCTAGTTAATGACAGCTATTAGACTAAAATTTGGGTCCTTTTATTTACAGAATCAGGGACTGTAAGTTTGAATCCCCATGTGTTCATTACTACAGTTTGGGTGATATTTGGGACATGACTTAATCTTTTTGGTCCTTAGTGAGCTTATTTGTAAAAAGAGGAAGTTGGACTAGATGATGTCTAAGGTCTATATAACTAGAACTCCTATGATAACTGGGAAATGGTATAATGCAATTATTTTATATTTCTTAATTTAATTTTTTCAGTTATCATGTAGATCTTTTGTATTGGGTAGACATAACTGGAATCTCTAATTTTGTTGAATAACACTATAGCAACATAATTACAAAAGGTGAGAAGGACAAGAAAGGGTTGAGGTTGAAGAAAATCACTATATTTGGACCCAATATGTCTTCTTTCATAGAGTTTCTGAAGTCACCAAGTTCAGAAAGATGATATGCATTTGCAAAAGAAAATTCAATTTCTCCTGGAAAGATGTTGCAGTTTATAGAACATGCTCTGGAAATAGCTCAGAAGCCTACAAATAAACAGCAGCTATTAACTGGTACAAGATCAAGAGTGACAGGGCATAACAATGTAACAGAGCATAACATCTCCACATCCTGGTAAGAGATTAATTGATTTATTAAAATTTCTTGAAGCAATATATAGCTAACACTCTTATATGGTTAGTGAATCTGACAGGGAGAAAAACAGCTGATCTTTTTTGAAATCTTTTGAGGTTCCTTTGCTCTGTATTTTTAGTCTTTGTTATTTGCCTTAGTAGATCCTTTATGTTTTGTGACCTGAAGGTCAGGAAAAGGCCCCAGGACTCAAATATTTTCCTCACTGTCCCTTAAGTAATTCATCCTTTGATGTTGCCCCTTCCCGTCTCACTGAAATTCATTTTAAAAATACTTTTGAGAAGAGTAACTCGTATAGTCATTAATATCTTAGCATAAGTGAGTTTATTGGAATGCTTTGTTTCCTTACAGAAGTTATGAGAGAACCTGAAGCTTAAAATTATCATTTACCTACAAGGGAGAGGGTGTGAGGGGAAATGAAAAAGAGGGGGAGATGAGGGGTACCAAAAGGAAAATAATCAATTTTGTCAATGTGAGGTCCTGATAGGAGAATGCTTTTCTTACTGTTGTTGTTGTTTGGCATTTGTTCTCAAAGAGGACCAATGAGATCCCAAGGGGGATATCTTGACTTGCTCATGGCAAAGCTGTGCAAAATCATCAGCCTCACTCTCTCCTCCAGAATCATCTGAGTCCATTGTCGAGACAAAGGTCAAGATGACTGGTGATGTCCCAGGATGCAGTGGGTTACCTTGGCCTTTCCAAATTAAGGTCTTTCCCAAGTCTCAATTTGTCTGAGCTCATTCCCAGGTATGGCATGAGGCAAAATATGGCTTAATTAACCCTCACAATGATATCAGTCTAGATGGTTAAGCCTCTCAGAGTTTCTGTCTAGAATAGCAAACAGTTGCTTTCTACACTCATTCTAAGCCATCAAAACCTAAACAGTGAGCCACAGAGACTTAGGTTGGGGCTACTATTACCATTCAATGAAAGCCAAAGTGATTTGGGTTTTAAGGTCATGTCAAGGAGCTCCATTTAAAACAAAATGGGCTGTTTTTTTTTAAAAGCCTGTTTTTTTTTTCAGAACTGTATTTCAAGAAATCATAAACAAATAAACAAAGAAATAAAATCCTCACAGGACAAGAAATAAATTGTCCCAGCTTTTGGGGAAAACAAAAACAGGGAGAAGAAGAAAAAGGAGAATGAGAAGAAGAAAGCAAAGAAGGAGAAGGAGAATGAGAAGAAGAAAGAGAAGAAGGAGAAGAAGGAGAAGAAGAAAAAGAAGAAGAAGAAGAAGAAGAAGAAGCAACAGCAGCTTGATACAGTGCTGCTTAATTCCTTACACTGGGAAAAGAGACCAATTTTAACATAAAATGTAGTATCAAGAAGTAGAGTGGGAAAATGAGCAAACTAACAAAACTGACTATAAAAAGCTACCATGGTGACAGGGAAGAGGAAGACACAAACTCAGAAGAAGATGAAGAAGTCAAAACAACTACAAGGAAAGTGTCAAAAAATGTGAATTTGGCACAATCCCAACAAGAATACCTGGAAGAATTAAAATGATTTTCAAAATCAAATAAGAATGGTAGAAGAAAAATTAGGAAAAGAAACAAAAAGCAAAGGAAGAAAATTATAAAAAGACAATTAACAGCTTGGTTAAAAAGGCACAAGAAATACTGAAGAAAATAATGCCTTAAAAAACAAAATTGGCCAAATGGAAATAGAGGTACAAGAAATTATCAAGGAAAACTGCTCTGATATGCTAGAACCACAGGTTGAAATGGAAGTGGAAAGAATGCACTGATCACCACCTGAAAGAGATTCCAAAATGAAAAGTTCCAGGAATACGATAGCTAAATTCCAGAGCTCCCAGGCCAAAGAGGAAAATACTTCAAGAAGGCAGAAAGAAACCATTCAAATATCGTGGATCCATAGTCAGGATCACAAAGCATTTAGCAGCTACCATGTTAATGAAATAGAGGGCCTGGAATATCATATTCTGAAAGGCAAAAGTTCTGGGATTACAACCAAGAATAGCTTACCCAGTAAAACTGAGTAAAAATCTTCAAGGGAAAAATAAGAGATATTTAATGAAATATAGGACTTTCAAGCATTCCTGATGAAAAGACCAGAGCTGAACAGAAAATTTGATGTTCAAATAGAAGAGAAACAGAAACAGGTAAACATGAAAGAGAAATCATAAAGGACTCAACAATGTTAAATTGTTTACTTTTCTATGTGGGAGGATGATACATGTAACTTTTCAGAACTTTATCATTAGGGCAGTAAAACAGATTCTACACAAAAAGAAGGAATGGGAGTGAGTCAATTTTGTTGGGATGATATAAAAAAAATGGATAGGTGGGAAAGAAGGATGCCCTGTGAGAATTGACAATGGAGAGGAAGAATGGGGAAAATTATCTCACATAAAAGAGGCATGAAAGGAAGAACTTTCACAGGGGAGGGGAAAATGGTGGAGAGGGCAGGACAGGTAACACTTGAACATCACTTACGTCTAAATTCTCTCTCTCTCTCTCTGTATATATAACACACACACACACACACACACATAAACACACACACACACACACACACTCAATTAATGATAGAAGTCTATCTTATCCAGTAGGGAAATAGGAAAAGAAAGGGAAAAGTGAAAGGGTGTGTGTGTGTGTGTGTGTGTGTGTGTGTGTGTGTGTGTGTGTGAAAGGTAGGGCAGATAAAAGAAGTCAGTGGCAACAGACAGATCAGACTTTAGAGGAGGGATAGGATAAAAATAGGGAGAGAAGAATAAACAGAAGAAAACAGGATAGATGGAAATACACAGTTAGTAATCGTAACTATGAATGTGAGTAGAATGAACTCACCCATAAAATGGAAATAGAATACTTTTTGCAGATGATATGATGGTATACTTAGAGAACCCTAGAGAAACAACTAAAAAACTAGTTGAAACAATTAACAACTTCAGCAAAGTTACAGGATATAAAATAAACCCACATAAACCATCAACAAAACCTAGCAGGAAGTGATACAAAGAGAAATTCCATTTAAAAGAACTGCAGACAATATAAAATCCTGGATGTCTACCTTCTAAGACAAAAACCCAGAGATTACATGAACCCAATTACAAAACAGTTTTCACACAAATAAAGATACATCTGAATAATTGGAGAAATATTAATTGCTTATGTAGGCTGAGCCAATGTAATAGAAATGACAATTCTACCTATTATTCAATGCCATACTAATCAAACTACCAAGTAATTCTTTTATAGAGCTAAAAAATATAACAACAAAATTCATCTGGAAGGACAAAAGGGTTAAGCATATCAAGGAAATCAATGAAAAAAAAAAAGTGAAGAAAGGCCGCTAGCAGGTCCAGATTTCAAACTATGTTGCAAAGCAGTAATCATCAAAACAATCTGGTACTGGTTAAGAAATAGATTGGTGGATTGGTGGACTAGATTTAGGTATACAATACACAGTAGCAAATGAACACAATAACCAAGAGTTTGATAAGCCCAAAGACCTAATTTTTTGAGGGTAAGAACTCAACATTTGACAAAAATTGCTAGGAAAACTGGAAAGTTTTGCAGAAATTAGGTATAGACTAACATCTTGCATCATATTCCAGATAAGGTCAAAAGGGATGACTAAGTTAGACATAAATGGTGATTTATAAGTAAATTACAGGAGCATGGAAAAAAATGTACCTGTCAGATCTGTGGATAAGGGAAAAGTTTGTGACCAAATAAGAGATAGAAAGGATCACAAGAAGTAAAGTAGATAATTTTGATTACATGAAATTAAAAAGCTGTTATACAAATAAAACTAATACAGCTAAAATAAGAAGGAAAATAGGAAATTGGGGAAATTTTTATATTGTTTCTCTGATAAAGGGCTAGTTTCTCAAACATACAGGGAATTGAACCAAATTTATAAAAAGAAGAGCCATTCTCCAGTTGATAAATGGTCAAAGGATATGAACAGGTAGTTTTCAGAAGAAGAAATCAAAGACATTTATAGTCCAATGAAAAAAATTCTCTAAATCTCTATTGAATAGAAAAATGCAAATTAAAACAACTCTGAGATACCATCTCACATTTATCAGATTGGCTAATGTGACAGAAAAAATGACTAGAGGGGATGTTGAAAAATTGGGACACCAACGCACTAATGTTGGAGTTGGGAACTAGTCCAACCATTCTGGATAACAATTTGGAACTATGCCTAAAGAGCTATAAAACTGTACATACCCTTTGACCCTGTAATACCACTACTAGGTCTATATCCCAAAGAGATCAAAGAAAAGGGGAAAAAAAAGATTTACATGTGCAGAGAGATGGCCATTGTACCAGATAGTACAGTCTCAAGCCAAGCTTGAGACCTCCAGAGCAGAGAGTGGAGATCTTTGCCCTGTTATGCCCACCCAGCTATCTGTTCTGCCTGTCTGTCACAGCAAGTATCTGTGTCTGCCTCCTCCACTCCCTCCCCCACCCTGTGTTGCCAGACTTCTCTTGTCTGTGTCTGTTTCTGGATCCCACGTCTGCCTCCCCTTCTGTTATGTTCTTCATCTAGTTCCAAACAGGCCCCAACATGACTGGCCCTGGCCTCTGAGTGTCCCCTCCTGCTCCCACTTCTCTGTCCCAAGCCCCCACCTATTCTTGAATCATGTGCTACTCCCCTCCTTCCAGGGGGTGCTGCTCTCTTCTTGCCTCCCTCCTTTCCTTGTGTCTCCAGATGGACATTAGGTAAAAATCACTTTAGTGGAAATAAATGGAGAATTGTCTGTAGTTCTCTAAGTGAATACCTTATTTAAAAGGAACAGGATAGGTAAAATTGGGATGCAGGAGGTTAGAGTATTATTTTCTAGTTTCAGAACATCTCATGTGAAGAAATCCAGGAACCTGAGGGTGAAAACATGGTGGAGAGCATTTGGGTGAGAGCAGTGAAGGCAGAAACTCAAACATTATAGAAATCAGAGAATACTGCAAACCATCTGAACAGAAAGAGGAAGAGATGAGGAGGCTAGGTAATAGGTCATGAATCATGTATGGCTATGTGCTATAGTATTGAAATGGGGCCCATTATCTACATACCTCCTATCTGTTGGATATTTCTCTCTCTCTCTGCCTCTCTTTTCCTCCTCGCCCTCCCATCCTTTTTCCCTTTCATCTTCTCTCCCCTTCTTTTTTCTCTCTCCCCTCTCTCTATTACTCTCTATCAGAGTGGCTAATATTCTCAACTGCCTTTAATGATAATTTAATTCTTCAAAAACATGGAAACACAAATGAAGGGAACATTTTTTTTAGATCTCATTCTCATCAACAAGGAAGAACTAGCTGATAGATTGGAAATGAAAAGAACCTTTGGGGCAAGCTAGAATTTGTGTTGGAGAAAAATAGCAAATCTGTGCAAAGTCTGTCATGTACACTAAATTTAGGAAAGCAGATTCCAAATGTTTCAAAGAAAGCTTAGGCTGTGTCCTAAGGACTAAAATTTTTTGGGGAAAATTAACCCCAAAAGGATAGGAAGCTCTCAAGAATAATATTTCGAAGTCACTAAATAAGACGATTCCAATGCGGAGGAAAGAGGGTGGGGGAGGGTATTTCCTAAAGAAATTGATGACACTTAGATTGTAAAAAGATATGAGCAGAAAATAGAATCAAAGGTAGGTAATGAAAGATGATTACAAAAGTGTTGCATTGTCTTTAAAAACAGTATCAGGCATGCTAAAGCTCAAAATGAACAAGTTTAGTGAAAAAAATCTAAGGATATGTTCTGTTTATTTTTAAAACTGTATTAGCAAATAATGGAGGGTAAAATCAAGGATGGGAGTTTTGCTTGACTTAGATGGTTCAATAATAATATTTGGCAGAGAAAACAGAGATGCTCAACCCCTATTAGATCTTTGTTTTGTCAGCTAAGGAAAATGATATTTGAACTGGAAAGCACAGGGAAAAAAAACTAATAGGGAGTTGCTATCCAAGATGAGTATGGAAATATTGATGGAGCTCTTGTCCTCACTGCCTCAAGCGAGTAGGTCCAAATGAATTTCATCCCAGGGCACAAGAGAAATCATGGAAATGATTGCTGAGCCACCATCAGTAACCTTTGGAAGACTGGAGAATAGCATAAGTACAGCAGAACCAGGGATGGGAAAATGCTACTACAATTTTCAAAATAATGGAAAAAAGAATATACTCTACAAACAACAGGCCAATAAACTTGAACTTGGATCTCTTTCCATTTGCATTGTTGTAGCATTGTGTGTTGTTTTCTTTGCTCTCATCACTTTGTATGTTTTTCTGTGCTTCTCTGCAGTCATCATGTTCATAATGTTTAACAGCACAGTAATATTCCATCAGATTCAGGGACCACAATGTCCTTTACATTTCCCCAATGCATGAGTATCTGCTTTATTTCCTGTTCTTTGCTATTACAAAAAAGTATTGTTATATTTTTGTTATAGATGGAAGCTTTTTTTTTTTTTAACCAATGGTGATCTAGTATTGAGATAATTCTGATGTCTTGGATCAATTCAGAAGCAATGTGACCAGGATAATGGATGGCCTTGAGCCTTTACTCCAGGGTCACAAGAACAACAGTTAAAGAAATTGGGGATGTTTGACCTGGACAAGAGGAAACAGTTTGAAGTGGTGGGGGGCCAGAGAGGAGTGGGGGGGCATGGTCATAAGACCTGCCTTCTGGAATTTAATGTTTTCATGAAGAAGAGGGGTTAGACTAGTTCTACCTGACTATTGAGGACAAGCCTAGGAGCAATGAGTGAGATTTGCAAAGAGACAGATTTAGGCATGTTCAAATGAAAAAAAAAAAGCTTTTTAACAATTAGAAATAAAAAATGAAATGTACTTCCTTAGGAGGTAATGGATTTCATCTCAGAAGTCTTTCATTGACAGCTAGATGGCTACTTTTAGGGAACATTTTGAAAGTCAATTTTATTCAGGTATGAGATGGACTAGATGATGTCTGAGATTCTTTTCAACTTTTGAGATTCTGTAATTTTGTGATATTTTCAAATGTTCATTGGTTTCCCATTGTCTGCAAATAAAATACATTTTGAACTTGGCATTAAATTCTCTCCCCTGTTTTGCTATGATCTACCTTACTATCCTTGTCTCACACATCTCTTTTCAAGGACCTTATATTTAGACAGAATTTAACACTTTCATTTCCCCTACCCTTTCCATCACCCTGGAATGTACTTATTACCCCCCCCCAAAATTCTAGTTCTTAAAATCTCTGCCTTCCCTCAAAATCCAATTAGAATAAACCCAAACATTTCACCCTGCACCTGTCAGAGAGGGTAGGATCACTGTGATCTATACTACAACATGATGATAACAGTAATACAAGCATGGAATAAGTCCCAACCATGTGCTATGAACAATTTAAGAAAATAATGATCAGTTTTCAAGGGCCAGGGGAGAGGAGGGATCAGTAAATATTCCTTGGAAGTGGATCCTATCTTCTAACTGGGTTTAGAGACTGAGTCTGCTACTCTGAAGTTGCTACTTCATGCTTCCTACAGAGCTTTTGCTATCTTATTCTTCTGGACTGGGTCTTTGTTTATTTGCTGCCATGATTACCCACTTAGTGATTTTTTTTTTTTGCCACAGCTGTGGTTACCATCTGCTTTAGGGCACCTTTGGTGCTGAGCTGCTATGTTGCCAAATCATAGTGCTGTCTTCTGGTCCTGGGATCCTCCTCTTCCTTCCCCCCCATGCCCCACCCCCAACACACACACACACTGCCCTTAGCAAGTATTACTACTCATTTCTGAGACTAGGCCTAGTACCGAAACATTGTTTTAACCCTTTTGTTAGTCAGGCTCACAGACACAGACACAGACACACAGACACACAGACACACAGACACACAGACACACACACATACACACTTCACAGAAAAACAAACAGGCAAGAACCCTGAAATCAAATCTTTTATTTCTAAAAACTTCATTTCATTGAGAGGAAGTGTTCCTCCAGGTCTTTTCCATATTTAGTTTGTTAGAATTATACTCATTTCAAGTCTCATCCTACCCTTAGCAGCTGGCACCAGGGACAAACAAATTAGCTGGAGCTTCAATAAATCTCCAGAAGTCAATTAGTACCACAGAACCTGGAAACTTTTGCCCTACATTCCTATAGCTACACCCAGGTTGCTGTCTTTCTTGTACTTGGGTGTCTTTTTTTTCCTCTCATAAGATCATAAACTCTGAGAAAGTGTGGCCTGTGTCACAGCTACATCTTCCTTCCTAACACTTAGCATAATGTCTTGAATATAGGAGATGGTTACTAAAATTTTGCTACATTTAATTGATTTGACTCTCAATGCAACAATGATACAATAGAAACACATTTGTAAAAAGAGAATAATGGAAATGACACACTGAAATTGAGGAATAAAAATCAGGGATCAGTGGAAAGCAGCAAGCCTGGATTTCTGACACAATTATTGGGAAACAACTGAGAAACAATGGTCAGACTGCTGTACACTTAAAGTCCACCGTATGGTAACAGTGACACCTGATATCCAGACAGTTTCTTGCCCCAAGACGTCAGACTCCAATCCTGCCAAATACAGCCCAAGAGCATATCTCCTTGAATGTGAAAGGAGACATACACATATTTGCCCTCTAAACTTATGAGGAAAACACATTTTCCTTATTCCAGCAGTTCCTAGTCCTACTGTGTTTCATTCTTTCTGACTGTAGATATTTCTGTGCTCACTTAAAGGCCAATGAGAAATAATGTCTTTTCCATTATATAAGAAGGAATCTTGGTTGTATTAATCTAGGAGATGTATTTTTCTCTTGGTCTGTTTTAGAAGTCTGAGTGATTTATTTGGTTTTTAAAACATGATTGAAAAGATTTGGTTATCTTTTGTACTTATCTACCTTCAAAACAAAGAAACTGCTTAAATTGAACTGAATTAATTTAGATGCTTGAGTTGATTAGATGCTTAGTTAAAAACAAACCAAATTAATTATTAGATTATGTTAAAATATTGTCCAAACTTGCTCAGTTATAGTTCTGCTATTTGCAACATCATTGTGATTTGCTGGTACAGTATATTTGACAATTTATTTTTAAAAATGTTTTATTTTAAATCTCTATTTCAGAAGGCATCTCTAAGAAATATTGACAATAAAATAATTATTTATTTTATAAATGTGATTATTCTGTAAATATAATTATAATTGATAATTAAAGTTTATCAGGATGTTTTGAATGACAATCTGAATTTTTTTAAAGCATGTGAAAGTGCTTGGATAGGGAAGCATAATGAAAAGAGCAGTGCATCAGAGAGAGAGAATCTTGGTTAAAACCTGTCACTGATGCTTAGCCTCTTCTGATCTCTCTTAGGTGTTATAGCCTTCCCTTTCAAATTTTGTTATATTTAATTACATTGCATATATCTATATTTATTATCTTTATATTAATGCTGTATATATATTTTTTATGAACTTCTTGTCTTTTCCATTAGGATGTAAACTCCTTGCAAGTAAGGATTGTTTCATTTTTGTACCTGTATCACCAGCCCCTAGCCCAGTGCTTGGTATATAGTAGGCCCTTAATAAATATTCATTCATTTATTGACAGATTGATTGACCTTAGACAAGTCGCCTTCCCTGAGCCTCAGTTTCCTGATCTATGAAATAATATTATTTCAATTAGATGGCCTTTGAGGTTTCTTCTATCTTTCAATAATAAAGACTAGACCTGTCATTTCTCTGGCATCTCACTGATTTACCCATCCAAGCTGACTGAATCCAGATCATCCTGGCTATGGGACCTGCTCTGTATCCATTATGCCATACTTTCTTCCCAGCTTTAGAGATATGATCCTAAATCAGAATATTTCCTAGGAAAGCCCATTATTCATACAAATATATTCTTTTTAAAAAAATTATGTATTTATTTTTAGTTTTCAACATCCATTTCCACAAGATTTTGAGTTCCAAATTTTCTCCCCATTTCGTCCCTCCCCCCACCCTAAGATGGCACGCATTCTGATACCCTTTCCCCTAATCTGCCCTCCCTTCTATCTTTCCCTTCCCCCCTTCTCTTATCTCCTTCCCCTTCAATTTTCCTGTAGGGCAGGATAGATTTCTATGCCCCATTTCCTGTATATCTTATTTCCTAGTTGCATGTGAAAACAATTTTTTTTTAACATTTGTTTTTAAAACTTTGGGTTCCAAATTTTCTCTCTTCTTCACTCCCCACCCACCCTCACTGAGAAGGCAAGCAACTTGATACAAGTTATACATGTGTAGTCATGCCAAACACTTCCATGGTAGTCATGTTGTGAAAAACTAAGTATATTTCCCTTAATCCTATCCCACCCCCCCCATTTATTCAATTCTTTCTTTTGACCCTGTCCCTCCCTAGAAGTGTTTGCTTCTGATTATCCTCTACCCCACAAATATATTCTTAATGCCTTGTGTTCAGTCATTTTTCAATCATGTCAGACTCTTTGTGACCTCTTTTGGGGTTTTCTTGACAAAGATACTGGAGTGGTTTGCCATTTCCTTCTCCAGCTCATTTTACAGACAAGGAAACTGAGGCAAACAAGGGTAAGTGACTTGCTTAGAGTCCCACAGCTAGTAAGTGACTGACATCAGATTTGAATTCAGCAAGATGAGTCTTCCTGATTTCAGGCCAAGTATTCTATCCATTGTACCACCTAGCTGCCCTACTGCCTTATGGACCTTTATTATACTAATATACTCTTTTTGTTGTTTGTTTGTTAAGTTGCATCTGACTCTTTGTGACAGGGTATAGGGTTTTCTTGGGAAAGATACTATAATGATTTGCCATTTCCTTCTCCAGGGAATTAAGGCAAATAGAAGTTAAGTGACTTGCCCAAGGTCACACATGTAGTGAGTCATTACCTCTTGTACTAACATATAATTCTCCATTATTTAGTCATTATAATCTGTTCTTTTCATTTTGTAGAACAGTCATGTTAATAAACACAGTAATATTTACCTCCTTTATCTATAGATAAAGTATTTATTAGGTTCTTACTCTGTGCCACAATGGCCCTGTGTTAAATGCTATTGGCTGGAGTTTTATCATCTTTTTTGTTTTCTTACTTTACATGAACATTTTTATTTCTTAAAGTAGAAGAAAAAACATATTTTTGCAGAAAATTATTTACATAACCATGCTAACAACTCAGAAAGATTTTTTTCCTCCACATCATGTCTTTTCCCCATATTACTTAATGGAATAGCAGATGTAGACATTCACAACTTTAATGATTTCACATAGTAATTGTTCATATTTATCTAGTGCTATCTTCATCATGCACACATTTGATGTACAAACAGAAACTATGAAAAATTAAGAATTGAAAACAAAATTGAAAAAAGAATCACAGAAATAGAATCTTAATGTAGGAAGTGGCATCTGATTTTGGTTAGAATTAAACAGGGATGCCCATGGCAATAATGCCACAAATGAGGAAGAGCTCCCATTCCCCCACAACATCTTATTTTTGTCTGTTATACCTTCTAAAAAGTGTATTGGATTTGGATTTGAAGGATCTAGGTCAAAATATCAACTATTTCACTAGATACCTCCATGACCTTAGGCAAATTTCTTCACCTCTATGGACCTCAGTGCCCTTATACAGAAACTGAAAGGGTAGGACAAATTGATCTCTCGTAGCTCTCAGAAAACCTTGTGCCCACACATTATAAAATTTCTGACATTTCATATTGTGGGAAAATAGCTTTTAATGAGTTCAGGATAATAGCTAACAGTAATAGTAGCTAATATCTAACCTTTAAGGTTTGCATAGTACTTTGCATATATTATATCATTTAAAGAAAAAAAAATAACAGCAGTATAGTTAGGACCTAATGCCCTACTAAAGGCAGCTAGGTAGTGCAGTGGATAGAGTGCTGGGCCTAGAGTCAGGAAGAACTGAGTTGAAATCTGGCCTTAGACACTTACTAGCTGGGTGACCCTGGGAAAGTCACTGAACCTTGTTTGCTTTAGTTTCCTCATCTGTAAAGTGGTTTAGAGAAGGAAAAGGCAAACCACTCCAGTATCTTTGCCAAGAAAACCCCAAATTACGGTCATGAAAAGTCAGACACAACTTAAAATCAACTGACCAACAACAACAAAATGAGCTACAAAATGGCAAATCACTCGAGTACCTTTGCCAAGAAACACCTAAATGGGGTCACAAAGAGTGACTGAAATGACTGAATAACAACAGCAATGGCATACAAACATAATTTAGAAAAAATTGACTCCAGAGGAAATGGTGGCTTTAAAAATGAAATTTTGAAAGCATAACAAGAAAAAATCAGAGCTCTGCTCCAGTTCTTCCAGGGCAATGACCTGCCCTGTGACTATTAAGTATTCCTCATCTCTCACCCGGCTGCATTCCTTTGTCACTTCTCTGCAATACCCCCTCCCTTCAGCTGGGTAATTTCTCCTCTATTCCCACTTTCAGCTTACTTTTGTGTGTTGTATTTCTTCACTGGATTGTAAACTCCTTCAAGTCAGGGACAATTTTTTTTTGGGCGGGGGTGGCTGGGTGGTGGAGGATTTGAATCCCCAGCATAGTATCTGGCACACATTGTTGTTGAGTTGTTCAGTCATGTTTGACTCTTTGTGACCCCATTTAGGCAAGCAGAAGTTAAGTGACTTGTTCAGGGTCACACAGCTAGTGAGTGTTTAAGGCTGGATTTGAATTCAGGTCTCCTGACTCCAGGCTCAGTATTTTATTCAGTAAGTCATCTAGCTGCTTTTATCTGGCACAGAATAGGTGCTTAATAAATGTTTATTGACTGAATCCCAACCTTGACCACCTGCCCCTATAGCTGATGATATCATGTCCCTCCATTATTAAATTTTATTTAAGATATGGCTCAAATCATGAACTTCTTATAGCAAAATTCAGACTTAAACTGAAGAAAGTGGGGAAAATCATCAGACTATATAGGTATGACCTGAGTAACATCCTTTATGAATATGAAGGAGAGGCAATGAATAGGTTTAAGAGATTAGATCTGGCAGATAGAGTGTCCGAAGAACTATTGACAGAAGTTTGCAATATTGTACAGGAAGCAGCAACAAAAAATATTCCAAAGAAAAAGAAGAGCAAGAAAACAAAAATGGCTGTCTAATGAGGCTTTAGAAATAACTAAGGAAAGAAGGTAAAGGGGAAAGGGAAAGATATACCCCAAGTGAATACAGAATTCCAGAAACCAGCAAGGAGAGATAAGATGATTTTCTTAAATGAGCAATGCAAAGAAATAGAAGAAAGTAACAGAATGGGAAAGACAAGAAATCTCTTCAAGAAAATTGGAGATATTAAGGGAAAGTTTTGTGCAAAAATGGGCATGATAAAAGATGAAAATGTTAGGGATTTAACAGAAGTAGAACAGATTAAGAAGAAGTAGCAGAAATACACAAAAGAACTGCATAAGAAAGATTTTAACCTCACCAATAACCACAATGAAGGGGTTACTCATCTGGAGCCAGACATCTTGGAGAATGAAGTCAAGTGGACCTTAGGAAGCATTGCTAATGCTAAGGCTAGAGGAAATGATGGAATACTGCTTGAGCTGTTTAAAACCCTAAAATATGATGTTGTAAAAGTGCTGCTCTCAATATATGAGCAAATTTGGAAAACACCACAGTGGTCATTGGATTCAAAAGATAAGTTTACAACCTAATCCTTTAGGCAATGCCAAGAAATGTTCAAATTAATTGTGTTCATTTTACACAGAAGCAAAGTTATGCTTAAAATTCTGCAAGCTAGGCTTCAGCAACATGTGAAGCAAGAATAACCAGAGGACTAGGCTAGTTTTTGAAGAGATAGAAGAACTAGAGACCAAATTGCCAACATTCACTGGACTATGGAGAAAGCAAGGGAGTTCCAGAAAAAAAACATCTACTTCTGTTAATTGACTACACCAAAGCCTTTGACTGTGTGGATCACAACATGATGTAGCAAGTCCTCAAATAGATGAGAGTATGAGAAAATCATACTTGTCTCCTAAGGGACCTGTATGTGGGCCAAGAACCAACAGTTGGAACTGAACATGGAAAACATGATTTCCTTAAGACTGGAAAATGAGGATGACAATGCTGTATATTGTTGCCTTATTTATTTAACTTATATGTAGAGTACATCATATGAAATGCCAGGCTAGATGAATCAAAAGCTGGGAATGGTGTGGCTGGGAGAAATCAGATTTGCAGATGATACCACTCTGATGGCAGAAAGAGAAGAGGAATTACCTCTTGATGAGGGTGAAAGAGGAAAGCGTAAAAAAACAAAAAAACAAAAACAAAAACAAAAAAAAAAAAACTAAGATCTTGGCATTACTTCCTATCAAGCAGAGGAAGAATAAATGGAAGTCATGTCAAATTTCATATTCTTGGACCCAAAGATCACTGCAGATGATGACTGTAGCTATGAAATTAAAACACACTTGCTCCTTGGAAAGAAACTATTGCAAATCTAAACAGCACACTAAAAAGAAGAGATATCACCTTGCCAACAAAGGTCCATGTAGTCAAAGCTATGGTTTTTCTAGTAGCAATATATGGTTGTGAGCCCAATGTTGTAGTAGAAGGAAAGTTCAGTGCTGCAGAATTGACACTTTTGAATTGGAGTTGCTATAGAAGACTTTTGAGAGTCCCTTGGACAGCAAAGACATCAAATCAGTCAATACTTAAAGAAATTAATTCAGAAAATTCACTGGAAGGTCCAATACTGAAACTGAAGCGTAAATACTTTGGCCACATAATGAGAAGATGGGATTCATTGGAAAAGCCCTAATATTGAGAAGGAATGAAGGTAAAACAAAAGGAGAGGATGAGATGGATAGATGGTGTCAATGAAAATAATGAAGATAAACTTAGACAAATTTCAAGACATGGTGGATCACATAAGGGGCTGGCATGCTATGGTCCATGGGGTCAAGAATAGTTGGAAATGACTGAACAATTGAACAACAATAACAAGAATAAAGATGTACAGTGTTGCATATCTAAAGAACTGACCACTTTTTAAAGCCTTGGTATTCAACATATTTTTTGTTTTCAATTATTCATATAGTCACAGTACTTTTTTATACCCAATTTTTTAGAAATAGTAATTGTACTAGATCTGGAGTCAATGAGCCAGGGATTGAAACCTGAATTTGCTAATTAGTCACTGTGTACTCTTGAACACTGTGTGACCTCTTTGTGTGACCTTAGATTCCTCACCTTAAAATGAAGAGATGAGAATAAATGACTTCCAAGATTTTTTCCAACTCTAAATTTAAAAAATGTAAATAAACCATTTTTTTTAAAGCAAACCAATGATTTCAACAGAGGTAACTGTGGCATAGTAGATAGGGAGCTGGATCCAGAAAGATCTGAGTTCAAGCCGTGCCGCTGATACATACTGGTTGTGTAATCCTTAACCTTTCAATGCTGTAGAAAACTCTCTAAGAATATAAATTATAGAGAAATTTCCTACCTGTTTTAATAGAAAGAATTTTCTCATTCTAGATTTTTCTATGTCTATGAAATGATAGGTCTAGTCAAGTGATTTTATTATTGTAAGTAACTCCCAATAAGGAAACTTCCATTACCAGTACAATACAGATTACCAAATGTTCTGCACTCAATTTTGAGACTCCATCCATTATGCCAAGCTACCTCTCATATCAGAAGATGACCTCTATTATAGTTTTTCCTTTATTAATTTCAAAACCATTTTTTTTGTAGACTGCCTAAAACATAACCATTATTCATAGCACTGATTCTATAGGAAAGTTGGTTCTTTATTCCAAATATGATCAACTAAAGATGGACTTTGGAATCTAATGTAGCAAATTGATTACATAAGAAATATTACATCTGATAAACCAATTAATCAGTAGATGCTTATTAAGTAACTTACATGTGCCAGGCACTGTGCTAAGTGCAGGAGATACTAAAAGAGGCAAAGGGGAGTACTTGGCCTCAAGGATCTTACAATCTGATCAATAAGTCATACACCTTTTAAGGTATGCCTTCTATGTTCCAGACACTATACTTAGTACCAGGGATAGAAATGTAGAAGCAATAGTCCTGCTTACATTTTAACAGGGGAATCAATATGCACATATGAAGTTGATTGCAGAATAAATATGGAATGAATACAGAGTGGCTCATATAGATGTGGACTTGTAGGGAGGGATTGGGAGAAGGGTATCAGAAAAGATCATGTAGAAGGTGACAAGAGCTAAGACTTGAAGAAGTTGGAGGTGAGGAGATAGAACATTATAGGTATAAGGCACCACCATTGCATAACCATGAAAGTAGATGGAGACATCATGTGTGAGGAATAGCAAAAATGGTCAGGATACTTAAAAGAAGGAATGACCCAGGTTTTGGAAAGCCTTAATTGCCAGACAGGAATTTCTATTTGATCCCAGAGGAATAGGAAGCCACTAGAGTATACTAAGTGGGTGAAGTCAGATTTCAGCTTTTAGAATATCAATTTGATAGTTGTATGGAGAATGCAAGGGAGTGGGGAAGAGATGAGGCAAGAAGGCCGAGAAGGAGCTTTGAAAAAGGTACTGGGGGGGGTGGAGCTAAGATGGCAGAGCGAAAGCAGTGACTTGCTTGGGCTCTCCCTCCAAATCCCTCCAAATACCTAAAAAAAAATGGCTCTAAACAAATTCTAAAGCAGCAGAACCCACAAAAACACAGAGTGAAACAAATTTCCAGCCCAAGACAACCTGGATGGTTGATCAGAAAGGTATATCGCGCTGGGTTGGGAGAGGAGTGCAGCTTGACATGGGCATGTAGGTCACATCCAACCTGGAGCAGGCCTCAGAGGACTGAATTGCAGGCAGCTGTGGTGGTTTCCAGACTCCTCAACCCACCAAGGCCAAAGACAACTTAGAAGGTCCGTGGGAAAAGTCTGTTTCTGTGGTGAGAGAGAAGCTAGGTCTCAGCCCCAGTTCCTGAGTCTGGCCCCGGGGCAGTGGCTGCTTCCTGAGTTTCTGCACCACAGACTGAGGGGGAATGGCATGGCTGATCAGAGTGGGACTGTAGGGATCTCTCAGTCAGTGCAGAGGCAGGAATCTCTTGCTTTGCCCAGGCCTGGATCTGGGTCACAGTTCTGAGGGGTGGTCCTGGGGCAAGGAGGAGTGCTGGTGTGGTGGCTGTGGAGAGGAAATCCTCCTCACAGTTCCAAGACAGAAAAGAGTGCTTGTGGTCACTCATAGATCAGAGCACAGGCTAGGAAAAGAGTAAACACCTCACCCCTTATCATACCACCTTGGAAGAACTGAAAATTTACAGGTCCCTAGAAGTAACTCTGAAAACAATTGTACAAACCCATGAAGCTTGGGACAGTACATTCTGCACATTGGAACCAGACCTCTACCTTAATAAAGAGTTTATAATTCAAGTAATTGGCTGGGATCATGAACAAATCTCACAAAAAGTGTCAGACCATAGAATCTTTTTTTGGTAACAAAGAAGATCAAAACATACAACCAGAAGAAGACAACAAAGTCAAAGCTACTACATCCAAAGCCTCCAAGAAAAATATGAATCAGTCCCAGGTCTTGGAAGAGCTCAAAAAAGATTTTGAGAAGCAAGTAAGAGAAGTAGAGGAAAAACTGGGAAGAAAAATAAGAGTGATGAAAAAAAATCATGAAAAACAAGTCAACAGCTTGCTAAAAGAGACCCAAAAAAATACTGAAGAAAATAACACCTTAAAAAATAGCCTAACCTAAATGGCAAAAGAGGTCCAAAAAGCCAATGAGGAGAACAATGTCCTAAAAAAGCAAAATTGGCCAAATGGAAAAGGAAGTCCAAAAGATTACTGAAGAAAATACTTCCTTAAAAATTAGAATAGAGCAAGTGGAAGCTAGTGAGTTTATGAGAAATCAAGACACTGTAAAACAAATCCAAAAGAATGAAAAATTAGAAAACAATGTGAAATATCTCATTGGAAAAACAACTGACCTGGAAAATAGATCCAGGAGAGAGAATTTAAAAATTATTGGACTATCTGAAAGCTATGATCAAAAAAAGAGCCTAGACATCATCTTTCAATAAACTATCAAGGAAAACTGCTCTATTTTAGAACCAGAGGGCAAAATAGAAATTGAAAGAATCCACCAATCACCTCCTGAAAGAGATCCCCAAAGGAAAACTCCTAGGAATATTGTAGCCAAATTCCAGAATTTCCAGGTCAAGGAGAAAATATTACAAGCAGCCAGAAAGAAACAATTCAAGTATTGTGGAAACACAATCAGGATAACACAAGATTTAGCAGCTTCTACATTAAGGGACTGGAGGGCATAGAATATAATATTCCAGAGGGCAAAGGAGATAAGATTACAACCAAGAATCACCTACCCAGCAAAAGTGAGTATAATCCTTCAGGGGAAAAAATGGTCATTCAGTGAAATAGAGGACTATCAAGCATTCGTCATGAAAGGATCAGAGTTGAATAGAAAATTTGATTTTCAAATACAAGACTCAAGTGAAACATGAAGAGGTAGGCAGGAAAGAGAAATCATAAGAGACTTATTAAGGTTGAACTATTTACATTCCTGCATGGAAAGATGATATTTATAACTCATGAGACCTTTGTCAGTATTAGGGTAGTTGGAGGGAAAAACTATATGTATGTGTATATATATGTATATAGATATAGATAGATAGATGGATAGATAGATAGAAACATAGATAGATAGATAAATAAGTAGATAGAGGGCACAGGGTGAGTTGAAGATGAAGGGGTCATATCTGGAGAACAAAATAAGGGGTGAGAGATAAATACCAGGAGAAGAAGAAAGGGAGAGGTAGAACAGCGTAAATTATCTCACAAAAAAAAAAAAACCCAGAAAAGAAAAGGATCTTACAGTGGAGGGGAAACAGGGGAAGGTGAGAGGGAATGAGTGAATCTTATTCTCATAGGATTTGACTTAAGGAGGGAATAACATACACACTCAATTGGCTATGGAAATCTGTCTAACCCTACAGGAAGACAGGAGGAGAAGGGGACAAGAGAACAGGGGAATAATAGAGATGAGGGAAGATTGGGAAAGGGGGTAATCAGAAACAAACACTTCTGAGGAGGGACAGGGTCAGAAGAAAGAATAGAATAAATGGGGGGGTGGGATAGGATTAAGGGAAATAGAGTTAATTTTTCACAACATGACTCCTATGGAAGTGCTTTGCATAACTGCACATGTATAACTCATATTGAGTTACTTGCCTTTCCAATGAGGGTGGGTGAGGAGGGAGGAACGGAGAAAATTTGGAACCCAAAGTTTTAAAAACACATGTTTAAAAAAGTGTTTTCACATGCAACTGGGAAATAAGAAATACAGGAAATGGGGTACAGAAATCTATCCTGCCCTACAGGAAAATAGAAGGGGCGGGGGATAAGAGAAGAGGGGGAGAGATAGAAGGGAAGGCAGACTAGGTGAAGGGATATTCAGAATGCATGCCTTCTTGGGGTGGGGGAAGGACAAGATGGGGTGAAAATTTGGAACTCAAAGTCTTGTGGAAGTAAATGTTGAAAACTAAAAATAAATAAATTTAAGAACAAAAAAAAAAAGAAAAAGGTACTAAGAAGGGCAACTAGGTGGCAAAGTAGCACCGGCCCTGGATTCAGGAGGACCTGAGTTCAAATCCGGCCTCAGACACATAACACTTACTAGCTATGTGACCTTGGGCAAGTCACTTAACCTCATCATCTATCTAAAAAAAAAAAAAAAGAAAAAAAGAAAAAGAAAGGAAAAAAATAGAAAAAGAGAAGGTAACAGGAAGAGGTTCTAATGGCCTGAACTAGAGAAAAATTGTGGAGATAGAAACAAGTTTTGGCATGTAATTGGACACATATGTGGGTTGAGTGAGAAATTGAAGATGTTACCAAGGTTGCAAACTTAAAATGATAATGATATCCTTATCATAACAGAGAAATTTGGAAAAGGGATATGTTTAGGCAGGAGTATCATGAGCAATTTTTAGCCAAAAAAATTGATGATCCAGAAAATATGGGACTGGAGCTCAGGAGGAGAGGCAAGGCTGAATATGTAGAACTGGTAATCATATGCATAGAGCTGAAGATTGAATCCATGGGAACTGATCAGATGGGAGAGTACAGAGAAAAATAAAGAGGGTTCAAGAGATTTTTGAGGGACACCCACAGTTAGTGTATGTGACATGGATAAAGAGAGACCAGGGCTGGAAAAACAATAACAAAAACAAATAAAATCTGTTACTATGGTAATATGCAGTTTTCTGTAGTTTGGAGAAAACAGTATTGACCTCAAATAAAATTCAAACTCCTTGTATCTGGGGACTAGTTTTTGCACGTTTGTTGGTTTTAAATTTTATTTTTATATTCCCAATACCTAGCATACTCTCTTGTACATGGAAAATCTAAAAAAAAAATTAAAGTTATTTTATTTATTTATTATTAATTAATTTATTCATTTTAGTATTTATCAATTTATTAATTCTTAATTAATTATTTTTTGAGAGGTAATTGGGGCTCAATGACTTGCCCAGGGTCACACAGCTAGTAAGTGTCAAGTGTCTGGTCTGAGACTGGATTTGAACTCAGGTTCTCCTGACACCAGGGCTGGTGCTGTATATGTTGTGCCACCTAGCTGCCCCATTATTTAAAGTTTTGAGTTCCAAATTCTATCACTCCTTCCCCTCCTCTCTTCTCTTGGACAGTAAGCAATCAGATATAGGTTATACTTGTGCAATTATGTAAAACATTTCCATATTAGTCATTTTGTATAAGAAGACTCAAATAAAAGAAAAAAATGAAAAAGTGAAATTCATCAGTCCTTATTTAGTCAATATCAGTTCTTTCTCTAGAGATGGATAGTATGCTTCATCATTATTCCTTTGGGATTGTCTTGGGTCATTATATTGCTGAAAATAGGTAGTCAGTACTACATTGAATAATATTGCTGTTACTGTGTACAACCTTCTCCTGGTACTGTTTACTTCACTGTACATCAGTTCATGTAAGTCTTTCCAGGTTTTTCTGAAACCATCCTGCTTGTCATTCCTTATAGCACAATAATATTCCATTACAATCATACACCACAGGTTGTTTAGCCATTCCCCAATTGATGGTCATCTCTTTGATTTCTAATTCTTAGATACCACAAAAACAGCTGCTATAAACATTTCTGTACAAATAGGTAATTTTCTTTCTTTCTTTTTTTTTTTTTTGGATGTCTTTGGGATATAAACCTAGCAGTGGTATTGCTGTATCAAATGGTGTGCAGAGTTTTATAGTCCTTTGGGCATAGTTCCAAATTGCACTCTAGAGTGGTTGGATCAGTTCACAACATCACCAACAGTGCATTAGTGTCCCAGTTTTCCCACATCTCTTCCAAAAACATTTTCCTTTTTTGTCATATTAACCACACTAGTAGGTATGAGGGGAGACCTCAGAGTTGTTTTAATTTGCATTTCTCTAATAAATAGTGATTTATAATATTTTTTTCATATGACCACAGAAAACTTTGATTTCTTTGGAAATTGCCTGTTCATATCCTTTCACCATTTATCAAATGGGGGATGATTTATGTTTTTATAAATTTGACTCAGTTGTCTATATATTTAAGAAGTTATACCTTTATTGGAGATGCTTGTTGCAAAAATTTTCTCAGTTTTCTGTTTTCCTCCTAATTTTGGTTACATTAGTTTTGTTTGCACAAAAATTTTTAATGTCATATAATCAAAATTATCTATTTTACATTTTGCAGTGCTCTCTGCATCTTTTTTGGTCCTAAATTCTTCCCTTATCCATAAATCCAACTGATAAACTATTCCAGACTCTCATAACATGCTTATGGTATCACCCTTTATTTAGGAATCATGTACCCATTTTAATCTTATTTTGGTATATGGTGTGAGATGTTGGTTTATGCATAGTTTTTGCTATACTGGTTTCCAGTTATCCTAGCAGTTTTTGTCAAATAATAAGTTTTTGTTCTAAAAGGTTAGATCTTTGGGTTTATCGTATACTAGATTACTATGGTCATTTGCTATAATGTAATTTGTACCTAATGTATTCCAATGAGATTGTTTTAATAATTGCCACTTTATAATACAGTTTGAGATTTGGTATGGCTAGACCATCTTCTTTTGTTTTTTTTTTTCCATTTATTCCCTTGATATCCTTGAGTTTTTGTTCTTCCAGATGAATTTTATTCTACCTCTGTAAAATAATTTTTTGATAGTTTTATTGGTATGGTATTTAATATATATATTAGTTTAAGCAGAATTGTCATTTTTATTAATTTAGGTTGGCCTACCCATGGCCAATTAATATTTTTCCAATTGTTTAGATCTGACTTTATTTGTGTGAAAAGTGTTTTATAGTTATGTTCATACAGTTCCTGGGTTTGTCTTGGCAGGTAGACTCCTTGGTATTTTTATTGTCTACAGTTATTTTAAATGAAATTTCTCTTTCTATCTCTTGCTGCTGGACTTTTTTGGTCATGTAAAGAAATGCTGATGATTTATGTGGGTTCATTTTGTATCCTGTGACTTTACCAAGTTTGTTAATATTTTCAAGTATTTTTCAGTTGATTCTCTATAATTTTCTAAGTGTAACATCGTATCATCTGAAAAGAATGACAGTTTTTTTCCTCATTGCCTGTATTAATTCTTTTAATTTCTTTTTCTTCTCTTATTGTTATAGCTAACATTTCTAGCACAATAATATATAATAGAGATGATAATGGACATCCTTGCTTCACTCCGATTACATTGGGAAGTCTTCTAACTTATCGCCATTACAGATAATGCTTGCTAATGGTTTTAGATAAATATTACTTATCATTTTAAGATAAGCACCATTTATTCCTATGTTCTCTAGTGTTTTTAATAGGAATGGGTGCTGTATTTTGTCAAAGGCTTTTTCTGCATCTATTGAGATAATCATATGATTTCTGTTGGTTTTATTATTGATATGGTCAATTATGCTGATAGTTTTCCTAATGTTGAACCAGCCCTGTATTCCTGGTATAAATCCCACCTGGTCATAGTGTGTGATCCTTGAGATATATTGCTGTAATATCTATATAGTATTTTATTTAAATTTTTGCATCAATATTCATTAGGGAAATTGGTCTATAATTTTCTTTTTCTGTTTAGGCTCTTCCTGTTTTGTGTATTAGCACCATATTTGTGTCATAAAAGGAATTTGGTAGGATTCTTTCTTCTATTTTCACAAATAATTTTATAGTATTGGGATTAGTTTTTCTTTAAATGTTTGGTAGAATTTGCTTGTGAATCCACCAGGTCCTGTTGGTTTTTGCCTTGGGAAGTTCATTGATGGCTTATTCAATTTTTTTCCCCCTAAGATTGGGTGATTTAAGTATTTTATTTCTTCTTCTGTTAATCTGGGTGATTTATATTTTTGTTTATATTCATCCATCTCATTTAGATTGTCAAATTTATTGGCATATAATTGAGCAAAATAGCTCCTAACAATTGTCTTAATTTCCTCTTTATTGGTGGTGCATTCACCCCTTTTAGTTCTGATACTAGTAATTTGGTTTTCTTTTTTCTTTGTTTTAATCAATTCAACCAATGATTAATCTACTTTATTATTTCCCCCCATAAAACCAGCTTCTCATTTTATTTATTAATTCAATATTTTTTTATTTTCAATTTTATTAATCTCTCCTTTGATTTTTGAATTTTTAAATTTTTTTTAGGATTTGTAGTTTGGTGTTTAATTGAGGATTTTTAATTTCTTCTTTTACTAGGTTTTTTTTTTAGTTGCATGCCCAATTCACTGATTTATTTTTTTCTCTATTTTATTGGTGTAAGCAATTAGAGATACAATTTTTCCCTTAAGCACTGCTTTGGCTGCAACCCATAAATTTTGGTATTTTGACACATCATTTTCTTTAATGAACTTATGGATTGTTTCTATGATTTGTTCTTTGACCCACTTGTTTTTTAAGATTAGATTATTTAATTTCAAGTTAATTTTAATCTCTCTTTCTGTTGTCCATTATTGAATGTAATTTGTTGCATTATGATTCGTAAAGGATGTGTTTACTCTTTCTGCTTATTTGTATTTGGTTATGTCCCATTACATGGTGAGTTTTTGTGTAGGTCTCATGTACTGCAGAGAAAAATGTATATTCCTTTCTATTCCCATTCAGTTTTCTCTAGAGATCTGTCATATTTAACTTTTCTAGAATTTAATTCATCTACTTAGCCTCTTTCTTGTTCATTTATTTGTTTATTTTTTGATTAGATTTATCTAGTTCTGAGAGGGGAAAGTTGAGGTCCCCCACTAGCATAATTTTATTATCTATTTCCTCCTGTAGCTCATTCAACTTCTCCTTCAAAAATTTAGATGCTAGATGTACCATTTGGTGCATACCTGTTTAATATTGATATAATTTCATTGTTTATGGTACCTTTCAGTAAGATATAGTTTCCTTCTTTATCTCTTTTAGTTAGGTCTATGTTTGCTTTTGCTTTGTCTGAGATGATGATTGATACCATTGCTTTATTTACTTCAGCTGAAGCATAATAGCTTTTGTTCCAGCCCCTTGGCTTTACACTGTGTGTATCTCTCTGCTTCAAATGTGTTTCTTGTAAACAACATATTGTAGCATTCTGGTTTTTAATCCATTTTTCTATCTGCTTCCATTTTATGGGTGAGTTCATCCCATTCACATTTATAGCTATGATAACTATTTGTGCTTTTCCTTCTATGCTATTTTTTGCTTATTTATCTCCATTTCTTGCTTAACCCCCCAACCTTTTCACTCCTCACAAGTGTTTTACTTCTTATCACTGCCTTCCAATATATCCTCCCTTTTATCAGTCCCTCCTCCCCCTTCTATTATCTTCATCCCTTTTTATTCTCTTTTAGGATACGATAGGTTTCTATATCCAACTAGGTATCTATGTTATTCCCTCTTTGAGCCAATTTTGATAAGAATAAGGTTTGAGCTTTGCCTCCCACCCCCATCTTCCCTTCCATTATAATAGCTCTTCCATTCCCCTTTTATGTGGGACATTTTACCTCATTAATTCTCCCCCCTCTTTCTTCCAGTTCAATTTTCTTTCATGCTCCTTTATTTTTTTTGGGGGGGGGAGGGGTATCATCCCATCAAAGTCACCTTATATCCCCTACATATACTCCTTCTATTTGCTATTATAGTAATAAAGGTGTTAAGAGTTACAAATGTTATCTTGCCATATTGAAATATAAACATTTTAACCTTCTTGAATTTCTTAGGTTTCTCTTTTTTGTTTCTTTTTTACCTTTTTACGTTTCCTTTGAGTCTTGTATTTGGAGGTCATTTTTTTTTATTCAGCTCTGGTCTTTTAATTAGAAATGCCTGAAAGTTCTTTATTTGGTTAAATGTCCATTCCTCCCCCCACCCCCTTAAGGCTATATTCAATTTTATTGGGTAGATGATTCTTGGTGGTACTCCTAACTACTTTTCCTTTCAGTATATCATATTCCAAGCCCTCTGTTTCAAATATATTAGGGCAGTTTTCTTTGTTAATTTTTGTAAGATGTAGTTCAGGCTTTTTTTTTTCCCAACATGGCTTTCAGGTAGCCCAATAATTCTTATATTACTCCTCCTGGATCTATTTTCTAGTTCAGTTGTTTTTCCAATGAAAAATTTCACATTTTCTTCTATTTTTTTTGTTTTTGCTTTTTGCTTTTGTTTTATTGTATCTTGATGTTTCATAGAGTCATTAGTTTCCACTTGTTCAATTCTGACTTTTAAGGAATTATGTTCTTCAGTGAGCTTGTGTACTTTTGCATTTGGCCAATTCTATTTTTTAAGGAGTTATTTTCCTCAGTAAATTTTTATATCTTTTCCTGTGCTATTGATTCTTTTTAAAATGATTCCCTTGTAATACTCTCATTTCTTTTTTCCAATTTTCTTCTGCTTTTCTAATTTGCTTTTAAAAATTCTTTTTAAGCTTTTCAGAAATTTTTTTTAGACCTGAGGCCAAATGATATTTTTCTTTGAGGCTTCACATGTAGTCATTTTAACACTATTGTCCTCGATCCTCCCTATCACCATAGTAACTTTCTATAGTGAAGCTTTTTTGTTTTTTGCTCATTTTTTTCTGCCTTTTTTTTTGTGATTTGGTGTTTTTATGTGAAAGTTGAGCTCTGGTCCTACACTTTCCCAAACTTTTTGTGTTGGGCCTCTGGATCTTACTGCTGACTTTCACTTGACTTCAGGGCTTAGCTGTTTGCTTTCTCTGGAGGATAGGCTTCTCTTCTGGCTTGTTCTGGGTGGATGGGGCCTCTCTGTTGGCCTCTGCTGGGTATGGGGTTTAGTTGCTGGTCTTCTCCAGAGGTGGGGCCCTGTTGCTGGATTTCTATGGAAACAGAATCTCTGCGGGTGGGCCCCAGGGATGGGGTCTCATTGTTGGCCATCTCCAGGGTGGAGTTTCACTACTTGTGAGCAATGGGGTCAGGGCCTATCAGGTGGCTTGTCTTTGGGGGTATAGTCACTGCTGCACAGACTACTCAGTTGCTTAGGGGGCTACTGCTTTGGAGAGGGGTGGGTCCTCACTGATGGATTGCCTCAGGCTTGGACCCTTGCTGAAGGCCCCCTGCTATGATGCTGCCTCCTGCTGCTGCTCCTGGACCTGTCTCTCCTCCCACACCAGGGAGACAGACCTTTCTTGCCTGGCTGGTAAGCTGTTTCCCTGATCCTAGATCAATTCTGAGGTGATTTTCTAGTTGTTTTGAGGGGAATTTGGGAGGGCTTCAGAGACTTCCTTGCTCTTCCATCTTGAAATTGATAATCTACATGGTAGACTTTTAATAAATGCTTGTTGGATATAGGCACATAACAAGTGTTTGTTCAAACATGAGCCTGGAGATTGCTGGCCACTCCTGCCGCTAGCCAGAAGGGTAAACTCTAGCAACTTATTTAGCCTCAGTTTTCTCCACAGACTAAATGAAAGCATTGTACTAAATGATCTCAAAAGTCTCTCTTAGCTCTAATACAGTACTCTGATTTTTATGCAAATATGCATTTGGTTATCAATATTTCTGTTTCCTATGATTATTATTTGGCATAGCCAGTACCTCCTGATTAGCTTCTGTCATACTCATCATTTTCAGAAATTGCTTTACTGCTCACGTTGCTCTTCCCACATACAATGTGACTAGAGCCAACTAAGATTTGCTATTCTCCTCTGAAAATCCCTGATTACTGCCTGTACAACTATTTTACATAAACATTTGCCTTCAAAAACCAAATTCTCCTCTTCTCAGCTGACAGTCACCAACAATTCATCTAAAAATGATAAATTTTCCATTTCTCTTTTTTCATTTCTAGAGGCTCCATTCCTTTTTTTGTCCTCTCAGTGTGTGTCTCATCACTCAGTGTACCTGCTCCCTGTGTAATTGTCTACCCTGATATCTCTTCCTTGAAGCTCTTAAAAAAAAAAAAGCCCAAAGTGCACCTGGCTCTGATCTCTTGTGCCTTCTGTCTTCAATTCATTCTTCCCTCAATCATTTCTCTCCCCTGGTTTCTGTTCTTCACAGATGATATATTTGTAAATCCCCAAACTAGAACAATGCTCCTTGATTCCCTCAGTTTCTCTCCTGGGATATAGTAAATGTGGATGGTGACAAAGAGAATTTCCACTTCAAAAATCTTCTGGAACAGATCAAAATTTGAGCCTTGTTTGGAGGACTGTTGAAAAACAAATTCAATAACTCCTCCTAACTCTCTCTCTGTCTTTCTCTCTCTCTTCCTGTTATCTATCCACATATGCATATACATGAACATATATAACATATATGGAATCATTAATCATCAGGAAATAATGGCTAACCTCCAAGTTCATTGTAATTTTGAAGCAGAGAGGAGCTACAGTAATCAACAATAATTGATAGTCCCCCATAGAATGCAAATTCCTTCAAACTAGGAATTTTTTTTCCTGTATATCTCTTCTCAGAGACTAGGATAAAGCTGGCCATATAGCAGGTAATTAATAACAGCACTACCATCACCACCAACAACAATAATAGCTATCATTTATATAATACCTACTATGTGCCAGGCACTGTGTTAAGTGCTTTTTGAATATTATCTCACTTGATCCTAACAATAACTTTGGGATGTAGGTGCTATTATCTCCATTTCATAGTTGAGGAAACTGAGGCAGATGAGGTTAAGTGACTTGCCTAGGATCACATAGCTAGTAAACGTCTGAAGCCATATTTAAAATTGAGTCTTCCTGACTCTAGGCCCAGATTTCTATTTATTGACCACCTAGCATCTTAGCCCCATGACTCTCTATAATCCAGGTTAGAAAACTGAAACCAGGGGAGGGCAAGTGATTTGTCCAGGGTCACAAAGCTAGAAAGTTTCTGGGTATTTGAATCTAGATATTCTATCTAATGAACACAGTTAAAAGTGTTGTTTAGGGATATCCAGTAAAGTCTTTTATGTTCCAGAAATGGCACACAAGGAAGATGAGGGAGTTGGGGAGAACTGAGAATTTCTATGATGAAAGCCAAGATAACATCAAATCCAGTAGAAGACCACTCTCACCAATGACAGCTAGACTTTTCAAAATTCCAGAAGAATTTAGTGAACTTGGACTTCAAGTATTGCAGGTACAGTGAAACATATGGTGAGTCCTTCTACTGATTAATTTTCCCCTGTTGCCATGTAGGCTATGATCACTGCCTTTGATTGTGGATGCTGTATGGCTGGGTACAATTCCAGCAAATGCTTGTTATCCAGGGGTATGCTGAGGCCACCTTGAATTCTCTAGAGGCCAGCTGTTAAGTTTTCAGTGTGGGCATTTACTCCTTGGGAACTCAGCAAACATTACAAATCAGGGCCTGATTTATTGTTTTATTGATTATCTGGACTTAAGAAAATGGTGGATAAATTGTTAGTAATTCAGATTAAATTTAAAAGTGTGTCACGCATCCTTTTTTGGGGGGGAGGGAAGCAAAGGGAGCTGGTTGTTAAACATTTACCAGCACACCTCTGGTGTTACCTTTTCTACTAGGATCTTAGCACATCTGCACTGAGAGTTGACAATGAAAACTGGGAATATAAAATATAGCATAGTTTCACAGATCTAGAGCTTCAAGGATACTGAAAATTGTTCCAATTCATTTTCCTCATTTTATTGATGGAACAAGTTAGGCCCAGAAGCACTGTCCAGGGTCACACAACTAGTAAATAGCAAAGCTGAGGGGATGAACTTTGATTTTCTGAATCCAAGGTCAGAGTTCTTTTTACTATACCTTGCTATATCATTATCTTCATTAAGAAATTTTTCCCTTCCATATTACCTATACCATATTACCCTGCAGTATATTAGTAATGTATCAAGCATAGTATATCAAGCAAAAATTATACTGACATATTGATTTTTTTTTTACTGGAAGTATGATTTTATTAATTCAAAGAATTATCCATAAAGAAACTCCCTTTACCAGTGTCAGTATTGGTAACAATTGCCCTTCCACTGATAGTCTTTTTTTTCTTTTTGGCAATCAGGGTTAGGTGACTTGCCCAGGGTCACACAGTTAGTAAGTGTCTAAGACTGAATTTGAACTCAGGTCCTCTTGACTCCAGGGCTGGTACTCTATCCACTGTGTCACCTAGCTGCCCCTACTCATAGTCTTAAAGATCTTCCTGGTTCATTGAGAGCAAGCATGAAACAAGCATTTTAAGGACTTACATGTCAGACAGTTTAAGTGCTGGGAATACAAAGACAAGTAGAAAGAAAGTCAGGTACTAATCTCAAAGAATTTACATTCCAAGTGAAGAAAACACATAAAAGGGAAATATTAAGTTACTTGCCTCAGGTCTTGTAGTCAGTATGTGTCAGGGGCAGGACTTTACACTGGAGTCAGGAAGACTCTCTGTCCATTACTCCACACTGCTTCTCATGGCTAGCTAGATAAAGTCAGCCTGGACTTTACTAAAAATCTGTCAGTCTGATTTATCTTGGGCAGTCCAGATGGTCCCACAGTATTTCTGGCTTTTCTTCATATATGTAAGTGTTGAGATGCCTACGGGGTTCACAATGTAAATTCCAGAAGGCAAGGGACTATACTTCATCTTTTCACCCCTCTGACTCCAAGGTCTAGCACAGTGCTTTCTATATAATATCTGCTCAATGAATATTTGCTTAAAGCATGAATCAATTAATGCATTTAATGGTTCCTAAATGCATCACATAGAAGGCTAGGGCATTATCTTTTTATTTAAACTTAAGCCAATGGGCATATTTTAAAAATTCCTCATCATTTTAACTTGAAAGGGAATCTAAATTTATGGAGCTCCTTGACAAGGCAATTTAAACTATAAGCTATTCCCACAATTAAAGTAGTGAGAAAATTTTATTTTTGTTTTTATGGACTCATATGTTACTTTATGTATAGAGTCAGTTTTAACAAAATTCAATATGGTAATATAGAGTGACATGTTTCATTTCATAATATTAAATTTAATTGTAGTAAAAGTAATTACTATCCCATTGGAACAGTAAGCATAACATAAAGTTCTTTTCACTTTGATGAATGCTGTAATTCTTGTCAAAACATTAAAGCTAACAGACTAAAGGAGGTCTTTCTTTTCCCAAGAATATTGAATCATAGAAGAAGTTTCAATATTGCAGGGCCACCCTGAGTTATGAATGGCTGACTTAGAATTTTCAAGGTTGATGTATCTAGATTAATCTGCTCACTTTAAAGATTAGAAACCTGAGCTCTAGTGAAAAGATTAAGTTACCTCAGGTCACACATTTATTGACAGAGATGGAGCTAGAAAGCATCCTGAGTTTCTTGATTTTCAATACAACCCTCTTTCCCTTTGATTCAGCCTAACATCTTGTGCATCCTTGGCATCTGTCTGAGGATGTTATAGACATGGGCTTATCCCTAGCCCACCAACCTGAGGCTTCTCTATTTTCTGTCTCTGTTGGACTCAGATAGTTTCATCTAGTGACTAGTGTAGGGAACTCTACTGTCCCAAACCTCCCTTTGACTTTCTTAGTCTGCCTTCATCACACATGCAATGGCTCCATTATTTCCTTCCTTTGCCTTAGTCTTCTGTGTTCATGACAATTTCCACATCATCTGATTTTATTTTTTTACATGTACTTATGAGAAACAAAAATCACTACTCAGGAAGAAGGAATGAGAGATTCCCAAAGACTTTTTACTATATATATGTATTTTTTTCCCCAAAAAAGTGTTCATGATATTACAAAGTAACCGTCCTAGTACTCTTACTTTGTAATATCATGAACACTTTCTTGGGGAAAAAAAAGAATCACTTGGCATGGAACATGGTGAGCAAGAAATAACACTATAAAGAATGAAATAGATTGTATTTTTACAGACAAGAAAAGACTTGTTATTGAGGTGGGAGTCAGCTGACTCTGAACTATGATCAGAATTGATATAAAACAAGAGAAAAGAATGTAAGTGGGAAAATACATAGTATAGAACTGGAAAAACTTAACCTTTATCTATATAAACAAGTAATAATTGAACATTAAAAATATGAAATGTACAGTAGAAATGACATTGTCACAGACCATAATAATACCATCCAGACTTTTAACCAGTATAAATTAATTAATACAACAAGGAAATGAAAAGAGGTCACCTTAGAAAATTTCTGATTTACTTGCCAAATGAAGATGGTCACTAAGTGCAACACTAGATTAGAATGTAAGCTTGTTTATAAAATCTTAGAAAGAAAAATGATTCAAATTTAACTAGTATCTTCTCAGAGAGACAACAGTGAAGAACAATGCTAGTTTAAAGAAAACTTGGCAAAATATTAAACTAAGCAGAGTCATACTGAGGGAATTCAGGAATAAAAATGGAGAAGAAGAAAAGTAGAAAACATTTTTTGAAAAAAAAATTAAGTTATTTCCTTCATCAAGAGCAGTAGAACTACCACACTTGGATAGTAACAACACATTTATGGATGTGTTTATACAGGACATGCAAATGGTACTAAAGAATGAACATGTGGGGAAAAAAACCAACTGGATTCATTGGACCAAGTACATATAGAGGACTGAATATAAGGTGTCTGAATGAGGGAGATAAACCAGATATTTAAAAAAATGACATAGAATTCATTAACTTCTTATCTATGTAACTATTCTTCCATCTCTCCAAAACTTTTATGAGAATCACCTATGCATGAACTGAGAACAGGAATGAAATTTATCAACAATGAATTGCATAATTTGAAGAGAAAATAGATTAGTCCTGGCCAAGAAGATGGGATGGCAGTGCTCCACATGTACCATCATGGTAGCAGAAGAATTGGGGAAGTCTTCTTTATATTCATTAAATCCTCATAGTTAACTTTTTACCAACAAATGTCAAAAAATCCTACAATCTGCATCTTTTGAACTCCCAAACTGATGAAGTTATAGATCTTTTTGAATATTCAATTCAGTTCAATTCCACAAACATTTACTAAGTGCCTTCTATTAACAAGCAACTATGCTAAGCCCTGAGAAAATCAGACTAAAAACAAACAAATAGCCCCTGACCTCAAGGAGCTAATAACCAGAAGGGTGAATGATAGCTACACTAATCAAAAGGACATAAGTAGAGGTGAGACAAGGTGATATAATAAATATGATTGGGAGAGATTGTTTTAAGATAGTGAAGTCATTCACAATAGAGATGATACCACCTGAATGAATCTTGAAGAAAGAAGATATCTTCTTTGCAAAATTGGGGCACTGTCTTTTGCTGGATGAAGGCCTAGATTTAGACCTGGGTTCAAATTCCAACTCTGGCACTAGTTCACATAAATGCTGTCAGATTGTTCCTCATTGGTAAAATTATAATTATATGCGGTTGTGCCTACCTCAAAGGACTGTGATAAAAATTCATAATGTACTTTACAGATGTATCAAGCTTGGGGTATATGTAAAATACCCTAGATGACAAAACATTAAAATGTAGTTGGTAAAAGTTTAACAAAATAAATAAAAATATAATGAAACATAGATAATATTAATCTGAGTTTTACAGAACTTGAAGCCTCATATACATATAATTTATTATACTTCATCATACTATCCTGCTCTTGTACAACTCTCAGTTACCTCAAATATCTATTTATTTCATTTTTATCCTCTCTCTCTCCCTCTCTCTCTCCCTCTCCCTCCCCAAACGCAGCAATAGTTTACATTTCATTTATTTTTTTGTGAGTGCAATTTTTTTCCATGGTCCTCAACCAAATGATTCTTCTTGATTTTCTACTTGTTTTCCTCCTTTTAGTGTATTTACAGAATCTCTAATTACTTGTTTGTAATTCAACAGCAATTCAGTATACATTTATTGAGCATCTGTGCATGCATATTCCATGTTCTAGATGCTTTTATGATGCCAGATGAACAAGATTTAATTGCTGTCTTCAATGATCTTTCAATTTAGCATTTGACATGACATGTCCTCAGGTATCTATAGTATGAAATAGAATGTGGTTAGTATCATTAGTTGTACCAATAAAATACAATGGGACCTTGGGTAAAAGCACAGATCATACCTAGTTTCAGTGATCAGAGAAGGTTTGAAAGGTTGGACATGATTACCTAGCAAGTTAGGTGAGAAGCTATATTAACCAATGATTCAGTGCACTACAAATTCATATTTATAATTTCTTTTTTTTTTGCCTTTTTTTGTTTTTGGTGAGGCAAATGGGTTTAAGTGACTTGCCCAGGGTCACACAGCTAGTTAAGTGTCAAGTGTCTGAGGCCAGATTTGAACTCATGTCCTCCTGACTCCAAGGCTGGAGCTCTATGCTCTGCACCATCTAGCTACCCCCATATTTATAATTTCAACTGGATGTCATGGGATCAGTATAATCTTCTAATTCCTCCATAACTGATTCTATAAAGTAGTCTTCATAGCAATTTTTTCCACATCTTTCTCTTCAAAACCCTCACACAACTACTTTTATCTTCTTCATAGCTGAAGATTTGAATTCATACTTATCTGAGGAAATAGAAGCCATCAGCTGTCTCTTGTTTTTTTATGTAGGAACCCCAACATTAATATAATCCCCCAAATTTCCCTTCTTTACTTCAGTCCTGATGCTGATTCACCTTTCTCACTAGGTATACCTTCATGCTTATATCCTTAATACTATTTCCTCTTGTTTCCAGTAAAGTGTCCCTACAATCATTCCAGCTGCAACTCTAATCTTTAATTTCTTGCTAACTACTGGATTATTTCCTTCTATTATCATATATAAGTTCCCATAGTTAAAAGAAAAAAAAAACTCTTGGTACATCCATCTACATAAGATATAATCTCATGTCTTCCTCATTTTTATAATTAACTCCCTAGAAAACACTTTCTAGTCATTTTTTCATCTTCCTTCTTTTCAAACCCTTTCAGTGTGATGTTTATCCTTGACACTCAAAGAGAACTGTCCTCTACAAAGTTACCAAAGATTTCCTAATTGCTAAATCTAATGGCCTTGTCTCAATCTTCATCCTTCTTGACATCTCTGTGGCATTTGACATAATTGGCTACATTTTCTTCCTGACTACTTTCTCCTTTCTCAGTTTTTGTGACATTTCTTTCTATATTCTCTCACTTGGTGACCTCATCAGCTCCCATGGATTCAAGTGTCATCTCCATGCAGGTAATTAGAAAATTTACATATCTAATCATAATCTCTCTTCTTAACTCTGGTCTCCCATCATACTCTACCTATTTAACAGTTCAAGCTAGATGTCTTGGTGTGTCAAACAAACCACTTACAAAATCAGTGTTTTGTTTTGTTTTCCCCAAACCCACCCTTCTGAATTTCCTTTATTACTGTCTAGGGCTTTACCATCGTACCAGTCATTCAGTTATGGAATCTCAGTGTCATTCTCATTTCCTTTCACTAATTTCACATATCCAGTCAGTTCTTAGTTCTTTCTCTACACTTTCTCTTGGTCATGTCTCCTCTTTATTTGCATAGCCATAAAGATAGTTCAAGCTTTCATAAACTCTCACCTAGAAGTGGAGCCAAGATGTCAAAGGAAAGGCAGGGACTCAAATGAGCTCTCCCCTAAACCCTTCCAAATATGTTTAAATAATGAGTTAAAAATTCTAGAGCAGCCGAACCCACAAAAAGACAGAGTAAAACAATTTTTTTCCAGCACAAGACAACTTAGAAGGTTGGCAGGAAAGGTCTGTTGTACTAGGGTAAGAGAAGAGTACAGTACCTCTCTCCATATCATACCACCTTGGATGAGCCAAAAATTTGCCAGTTCCCAGAATTACCTTTGAAAACAGCTGCACAAAAAACCTGAAGCTTGTGACAGTGCCCCCTTACTTGGGAAGCAGAGCCCCACTTTAACATAGAGTTAAAAGTCAAGAAATAGGCTGGAAAATTAACAAACAACAGAAAAAATAATTCTGACCATACAATGTTACTGTGGTGAAAAGGAAGATCAAAACACATACTCAGAAGACAAAAGAGTCAACATTCCTGTATTTAATGCCTCAAAGAAAAATATGAATTGGTGTCAGGTCATAGAAGAGCTCAAAAAGGATTTTTTAAAATCAAGGAAGGGAGGTAGAGGAAAAATTGGGAAGAGAAATGAGAGTGATGCAAGAAAATCATGAAAAAAGAGTCAGCAGCTTGGTAAAGGAGGCACAAAAGCCACTAAAGAAAATAACATCTTAAAAAACAGACTAGACCAAATGGCAAAAGAGGTACAAAAAGCCAATGAAGAGAAGAATGTCTTAAAAGCAGAATTGGCTAAATGGAAAAAGAGATACAAAAGCACACTGAAGAACTAATTCCTTAAAATTTAGATTTGGGCAAGTGGAAGCTAACAACTTTATGAGACATCAAGAAACAATCAAACAAAATCAATAGAATGAAAAAAAGAAGAAAATATGAGATATCTCATTGGAAAAAACAACTGACATGGAAAATAGATACAGGAGACGTAATTTAAGAATTATTGGACTACCTGAAAGTCATGATAAAAAAGAGTCTAGACATGACCTTTCAAAAAATTATCAAGGAAAAATGTTCTGATGTTGTAGAACCAGAGGATAAAATAGAAATTGAATGAATCTACCCATCACCTCCTGAAAATGATCCAAAAATGAAAACTGCCAGAAAGATTATAGCCAAATTCCAGACCTCTCAGATCAAGGAGATGTGGCAAAAAAAAGTTCAAAAATTGTGGAGCCACAGTCAGGATAACAGATGATTTATCAGCTTCTACATTAACAGATCAGAGGGCTTGGGATATGATATTCCAGAGGGAAAAAGAGCTAGGATTACAACCAAGAATTGCCTATCCAGCAAACCAAGTATAATTCTTCAGGGCAAAAAGTGGGCATTCAATGAAACAGAGGACTTTTAACATTCCTGATGAAAAGACTAGCACTGAATAGAAAATTTAACTTTTGAAAACAAGATGCAAAAGAAGCATTAAAAGGTAAACAAAAGAGAAATCATAAGGAATTTGATAAGGTTAAATTTTTATATTCCTACATGGGAAAATGATATTTATAACTCCTAAAAACTTTATTATTATTATTATTAGGACAGTTAGAAGGAGTATGTATGGACAGAAAGCAGAGGTGTGAGTAGAATGTGATGGAATGATTATCTTAAAAAAGTAAATTAAGGGATGAGAAAAAAGATGGCACTGGAAGAAGAGGAAGGGAGAGGTAGAATGGGATAAATTATCATTCATAAGAGGCCTGAATGAGATTTTACAATCAAGGGGAAAATGGGGAAATTGGAGAGTGGAGTACATGAACCTTACTCTCATTGGAATTGGCTCAAAGATGAAAAAATGTACCCACTTATCTGGGTGTAGAAATCTATCTTACCATATGGGAAAGTAGGAAGGGAAGGGGATGGGGGCAGGGCTGATAGAAGGGCAGGCAGTAGTTTGGGGGAGGTAAAAGTCAGAAACAAAACACTTTTGAGAACAGACAGAGTAAAAGGTGTGTGTGTGTGTGTGTGAGTGTGTGTGTGTGTGTGAGAGAGAGAGAGAGAGAGAGAGAGAGAGAGAGAGAGAGAGAGAGAGAGAAGGGGGAAATAGGATAGAGGAAAATACATAGTTGGTAATCATTACTACAAAAAAAAATTTACAGTGAGTTTCTCTGATGATAGACTTCATTTATCAAACATACAGAAAACCAAGTCAAATTTATAGAACTAAGAGCCATTCTTCAATAGATAAATGGTCAAAGGATATGAACAGGCAGTTTTCAGACAAAGTAATCATAGCTTTCTGTAGTCACATGGAAAAAAATGCTCTAAAGTAACTATTTGTGAGAGAAATGCAAATTAAAACAACTCTGAGCTACTACCTTACACCTATCAAATTGGCTAATATGACAGAAAAGGAAAATGACAAGTGTTGGAGGGGATGTGGGAAAATCAAAACAATAATGTACTATTGGTGAAGTTGTATACTGATTCAACCATTCTGGGGAACAGTTTGGAACTATGTCTAAAGGGCTATAAAACCATGCATAACCAAGCAATATCACTAGTAGGTTTGTATCCCAAGAGATAAAAAAGGGGAAAGGACCTATGTGTACAAAATTTTTTATAGCAGCTCTTTTAGTGGTGGCAAAAAATTGGAAATTGAGGATATGTTCATCATTTGAGGAATGGCTGAGCAAGTAGTATATGATTGTGATGGAATATTATTATGCTTTAAGAAGTGGTGAGCAGGTTGCTTTCAGAAAAAACATGGAAAGACTTACATGAACTGATGCAATGTAAAATGAGCAGAATTGAGAAAACATTGTACAAAGTAACAGCAATATTGTATGATGATCTACTATGAATAACTTCACTTTTCTCAGCAATACACTGATCCAAGACAATTCTGTAGAACTTATGATGAAAGGTGCTTTCCATCTCCAGAGAAAGAACTTGTTTTTGTCTGTGTTTTCTTTCACAGAATGACTTACATGGAAAGTGTTTTGCATGACATATATATATATATATATAACTTATGTCAAAGTGCTTGTCATTCAATGGGGAAAGAAGGGGGGGAAGGAGAGATTTTGGAACTTAAAATCTGAAAAAAAAGTTAAAGTTGTTTTTTACATATAATTGGAAAAAAACTAAAATATTGAATAAGACATAAACTCTCACCTAGACTACTGTAACATCCTTCTAATTGCCCTCCTTTCCTCAAGTTTCTCCTCAGTCCAAACCATCCTCCACACTAATGTCAAAGTAATTTTTAATAAAAGTAAATGTCTAAAGATAATCTTGACTACATGATTGCTCTGCTCAGTAAAACCCAATGGCTCCCCATTAGCTTAAGATTCTCCTTTTGACATTTAAAGTCTTTCACAACTTGACTCCAAATTATCTTTCCAGTCTTGTTATATATTCTTCCCCTTCCCAACTAAAATTTGAAGCAAACCAACAAACAAGAACAAGTCTGTGAGAATTTTTGTTGGAGCCACTTAAGGGAGCCAAGATCAAAGAAGGGCAGCAGAGAAACTAGGATTACATGACCTCTATGGAAGACTAGGCCCAATTTCTAATCTAAGGCATCAGATAAAAGAAGTCAGCTTCACCACAAAGAGTAAACCCATACGTAACGATAGACTAGAAAATTTATTTTAGGCAACATCATCTGATGGATCAAAAAGTAGAAAGAGTCCCTAAGAGGCTGGTGGTAATTTGTATCTTCAGAGAGTTGGCAAAGGGGGCCACCAAGATGGTGGCAGAGTGGATTCTTTAGGGTGCTAGAGAAAAGAAATAACACTTCAATTGGCTCAAGGCAAAGGTGAGTGCCAATTCTTTGTACCCAAGAGGAAAACATGTTGGGAGGAGAGGGAAAGAAGAGGATGGAAAATTGTACAGTGGAAGGAGCACTAACTCTAGAGTTAGAGGATCTGGGTTCAAATCCTGTCTGTGGCACTTACTAATCTGTGACACCTTGGAAAAATTACTTGATCTCTCTGGGCTTCAGTTTCCTCTCATGTAAAATGAGGGTGTTGATCTAGTTGGTTCTGAGGCTCTTTGCTGATCTAGATCTATAATAGAATGATTCTTACACTCAGAAATAGATTGGGAAAACAGATTATAGAATGACTGATACCCCATTTCCTTGCCAAACTGTATCTACTGTAGCTTTAAAAATAGAAACTCCATAGAATACTGAATTGAGGGTCTGACAGGGGGAGGCCCCCAAGCAAGGGAGAGGGAAGGTAGGCAGATAAGGTTATGTTTTACTAAATATTCACATGATTTTGATTTTCATGATCTTGCCTCTTTCTCCCTTTTTAGTTAACCATGTGTATTTCTTTGATGTTCTTAGTAGTAAAACTTTTTAAAACTCTAAGATCATGTTGTGTGCCATTTTTAGGAAGCAGGCCAGAACAGAAGGAAAATGCTTGCCTCATTTTTCTTTTTTTTTTTTAAAGCATAATTGATACTTTAAAATTTTACTTCATTATCGCTTTACAATCATTTGCCTGTTCATCCTCAATAGAACCCTACCTTGTGACTGAGAACTACAGTTAACCCAAAGGAATGAGTATCTTGGCCTTGTCTAAAAACCTGTGCCTCATTCTGCAGCTGTAGCCTGCCACCTCTCTGAGAAGTTGGAAGCATACTTCACTTTAAGTGTTCTAAAGTCATGAAGTCATCATAGCCACAGAGGGGAATCCAGAGATCATCTCGTCCAACCCTCTAATTTTACAGTAGAAAAAACTGGTGCCAAGGGAAGTTATATGGCTTAACCAAGATTGTGCAGGTAGTTGGTAGAGGCAGGATTTCTTTGTGGGTTCTCTTACTCCAGAGACAATTATTTTTTCTATGTCACATTTCCTTCTACCACTGCAGTGATCAGAGTTCATTGAGGGCAGCTAGGTGGCAAAGTGGCTAGAGAGCTGGATCTGGAGTCAGGAAGACCTGAATTCAAATACAGCCTCAGACACTTATTAGCTGTGTCTGGGCCAGTCCCTGAACTTCTGTTTGTGTTAGTTTCCTTATCTGTAAACTAGGGATAGTAATAATATCTACCTCCCAGGGTTGTTGTGAGGATCATATGAATTAATCAATCATTAAATATTTGTTAGGCATTTAAGAAGCAAAAGACAGTCTTTCCCCTCAAGAAGCTTTCAATCTAACAGCATGAGGTAATAAGGGTAAAGTGCTTAGCATTGTGACTGGCCTGTAGTAAGTACTCTATTAATGTTAGCTATTTATTATTATTATTATTATTAATATATTCTCCTCTTCAGACAAGCCTAGAGGTAAGGTGGAGACCTTGAGAGATCAAAAGGAAACAATGACAAGTCAAGCTCTGGAGCTTTCTGGAGAAGAAAATATTTGTAGTAGGAGTTGGGGAGGCTCAGGCCTTCTCTGTGCTTACAACTGAGGATATATTCCAGCCTGCCAAACATACCAAACATGTCATTACCTTGTGTTTCTGTTCAGTGGCTCAAGTTACCAAGAGTGTTTTATTCCTGAATGGCAAACTAGACACTTTGCCACTGACCTTTGGTCAAAGGGTTTGGTCACTTTACTCTGATGTCCACTCTTCCAAGAAAAATAATGTTGTGGTTAAATACAGAGCAAGGGGCTTTATGTGTGACTACCACATTTGCAATTGTCCTCGATGTCTAGTAATGAATGTTTTGAAGTATTGACAAGGCTGCAATGAGACACTCTTGATGCCTGTGTCTGGGCCCCAAGGATTTATGTACCAGGCACTTATAATGCTCTATGCCATCCTTTGATGGATGGCCTTGCTCTTTGTGTCATAAAATGCCTGGATTATTCTATGTACAGAAATCCTCATGGATCCTCAAGTTTTACTGTGTTGGTGGTTATTCTCACATGTGCCTTATCTCAAGAAACCAATCATTTTTATAGCAGCTCAGTCATGTCCCCAGCAAAGGGTCAAAAATAATCTCTAAAATGAAAACATTTTCCAGGAGGAAAGGTGAAAAAAAGCCTAAAACCATGCAAAAAAAAAACAAAACAGTTTATAAGATTTAACAAGGCATCCATTCAATAGCCCAAAATGGAGTTGCTGACTGCTGAGAATTTATTAAGTGCAATGAGGATAATTAAGGGAGACAAGGACGAATTAAGGAAAGAGTTGGCAACTTCACACTTTGTGTGACTTGCAATTTTGCTAGCGCATTTAAAAGACAGCTTGACAACTTTTGAGTGACTAATAGATTGGCACAAGATATCAATAGAGCACTTTTTTATGGAGTAAAAAAATATAGCACCCTCAGAACAGGAAGAGAAGATCCCTGATAACTGCAGTTTCTTCTCTTGAGGTTCATAGCAGAATGGTGTCAATTCCTACCTGATGGCTTCCTTGAACTCCTCAGCTGAAAGCGTCTCTCCCTCCTTGGAACTTTAATGGCATCGCTCCCAAGTGGTGGGATTTGTCAGTTTCTCTCTTTGATCCTCTGGTGGGTTTTTAATCTCCTTGATTGATAGGCTGCACCTGCACTGAGTGGTTAAAACCCTTCCAAGACTTATTTTCCCACAATATTCCTCTTCAGGTCACCCCAAGTATAGTCTGTGGAGGATGTTACTAACGTGATGGAGGTCTGGTAAATTTTTGGATGCCAACGATTGTACATAGAGAAGGTAGATTGGTCATATTGCCAGAGTGAAGAAAAAGAGACAGATATTTTGAGTCCTCTATTATTATAAATGTATCAATTAATATTTACATGTATATGCATATGAATGTTATAATATATGTATATAAGTGTATATATATGTATATCTATAATATCACTATTTCCAAGAACTTACACTCAGAAAGGAGCTAATAGTAATAGAAAGAAGCTAATAGTAGAAAGGAGCAACATTTACGTGGTCTGAAACTTTGGTAGATACACTCATACTTGGCTTTAGCTCATCCTCTGTTTAAGACGTTAAGTAAAATGTATATACACTGAAATGAAACATTTTAGGCCTGGGTGGGCAAAAAGAAAACACAATTATCATTGAACAGACTTTAATAGAATCCAGTTGTGACAGAAAATTATTTACAGCCTATACACTGCCTTTCAATTGACCATATAGTTGTTTTTAAGTAACTTTGGTCATATGATTGTTATTTTTAAACATTAAGCAAATGGAACTAATATTATTGCCACAATCTGAGGCAACTCTTCTGTGGGGGCAGTAAGGTTAACAGGTGCAGCCAATAGGTGTGTAAAGGGCACCAACCTCTGTCCCACTTTGAGGCTGTCTGTAGGCAGTAAATAAAAGGATAAAGAGCCTCACCTTCTGGGTTAATGTTTTTAAACTTGTCCTTTTTCTGTGTTTATATGGCTGGTTATTCTAATAGTAAGGGAAGTTAGAGACCCAAGTGAGATCACTTTGAGCATTAGCATCTTGTAGTGGTTGGCCTGTTACACCTGGAGTTAGAAAGGCAGGGGTTTGAATCTCACTCTAAAACATTTACTAGCTGTTTTAGCCTGAACCAGTCACTTAAACTCTCTGAGCCTTAGTTTCTTTATCTGTAAAATGAGGATAATAAAACACCTACTTCTCAGGTTGTTGTGAAGAACAATTAATATAATGTGTTTAAAGAGCCTGACCATCCTTAAGGTGCCATACAAAGGCAAGGGGTTATTATTGTTATTGTTGCTATTGTTTTTATCATCATCATTATTAGCATGCTTTGTGGCAGAGCTGTGACTCTAGGGAGCCTGGTTGCTTGGATGGAATTCTATGGAAGTCTTTTTCAGTCAGGCCATGCTTCATGCTAACTGAAATCTTAGAGACAGAAGACAAAGAAGGATTTGGCTGATGATGTCTCTGTGACACAAGGTCAGTGATAGCTGTCTTCTTACCACCATCTGAGTCCTACCCTATTCTTTTTGGGATGCCTATAACAGAAGTTCAAAAACCCTGAAACATGTAAGACATATCATATGAAGCACATAAAGAAGACTGATTTAGGAATCCTGCTGAGATTCTTGATTTGCTGTAGCTGCCTGTGAACGTGAACAAGTAAGTCACTTAACCTTTTTGACATGAGTTTCCTTATCTCTAAAAGGAAGTGGCTAAACTAGATGTATATCTAAGGTCCTCTATAGTTACAGTATTTTGTGTTCATATATTATACATATGAATGATAGCTTAGGCAGTATATTTAAAGAATTTGCAAAAGCTATTTACTCTTACCAATTGAAACTTTATGCAGAAAACCGAAAAAAAGTATGTAAAGTTAATAACCCTTAGAACATTAATTGTGACCTACAAGTTTTGATAACTTTAAATACCTACATAGGACATAGCCATATTAGCATGCAAAGACAAATTTTGCTATTTAGATTTGTCATCATTCTGTTGCCATCCCCATAGATTATTGAATAATTTGTTTATTTTTGGAAACTCCAAGATAATGGTGGTGTTTTCTAGATTGAGACTAACCAGTTCTTTTCTATCTGGACCAATTACATAACCATGGAGGCTTTGCATGGGCAATGTTATATTTAAGTGAACTGAGTCAGAAGACATTTTCTGCTTTACAGTTAGCAATGCTGTCATTGCAGAGATTATTTATTTTCATGAATTGTTCCCATATATGACAGTTTCTTTGATGGACTTTCTGGTACAGCTCATCTCAAGTGGATTCCTTGTGATTCTTAAGTAATATGAATAGAATTCGAGTAGGCTATGATGTGATTTTAAAGGACACTAGATGGCAGTATGGGATCATAGCGTATTCTATGCACAATACAGTTTCATGTTGCTCCCATTGACATCTGTGCATTTGGTGATGATGAAATCACCTAAGCCTTTCTTCATGTGTGGAATTAGTACTGGCTTTCCTGTTCCTCGTACGGGATTTGACTTATGGAGCCAACAGATTGGGAAATTCTACTTTGCTTTCTTGGTTCAATAGTAATTTTTTTTTTTTTTTTGCAATTTGGGGCAACTGAACAAATATAACTAGTCATATCTACAAGAAAAATCTATTCATCCATTTTTCAGAATAAATTGTTTTGTTTATCATCAACATAACATGTCAATCCATCCATCACAAAGTAGTTACTCTGATCAGGTTATATAAGCCACTGATTGTCAAGAACTTGTTAAGAATTGTTAAGAATATTCTCTTGGTATTAACAGATCAATTCTTTGGTAATTAAGCTACTAATAGTCAAAAATTTGGCCAGGGACATAGGCCTGGTTTCTGTGTAAAATAAAAAAAAATAATGAAGGAGGGAGAGAGCTGGATGAGTAGGGATAGAAGAATGAATGTGATTTTGAGCTTTCCTCTTTTTTTCCCCCTAATTCAGTCAGCAGCCGGTTGAAACTCCCACTTTCTTTCATGTAACTTTGTCTAGTCTAATACTACAGGCCGAAATTGCATATTGCTCTATGTGAAAAGTTTGTCAGCCATTTTATAAGCTTAGGAAGAAATTGTCAGAAAATGTTTTCAAGGAAGAGTTGATAAAGATAGACCTGGGAAGATCACTGCAATCAAATACTTTCTCTGTTCCATATTCATGATGAAAACAATCCAGTTAGATCTTGATTATTTGCTTGTGAGAGGAACTGTTTGCTACCACATAGAGAAGTCAGAGAAGGAATTTGCCCACATTCTACTCAAACCCCCAACTTCTATGAATGATGGGATGGCTGTACTGCAAAGAACTGCTTGATAGGTCATAGATCATTTTCAGAAGCCCTTTCTTTTTGTGGATTGCTGAATGGCTGTTCCTCATTGGGAAAGTACTTGGAATAGGAAAAGTCTTCCTTCAATGCACATGAATTGACCTTTGGTCTTTGAAGGCCACATTATTGAAATACACTATCGATTATCCTTCAGTACTTCACTGCTACTCTAAGAGATCTGTGATTGCATCAGTGTGGGCATTCCCAATAGTGACAGAGATTACAACTCAACCCTACCTTCCTGTCCTGTGTAATTTTTATCCATGTGCTGTCATATACTTACTACAGGGGATCCACCTAGCATGCTGGTCTTTTTATATTCTCTTGGGGTCATGTCAATACTAATGTAGTAAACATCCTATACAATTTCATTTGGATTAGCTAATCCTCATTCGTGATACATAACTAGAGCATTTTAACCCCTCTACCGTTCCCCTCCCCCCTCTTTTTCTTCCTCCCTCTGCCAAGCAGGTGTTACTGTGCCAGAAAAGTTTCAACTTTGGGACTAGTAATGATTTGCATCCTTCTTGTATGCAGACCAATCTAGCTGAGTTCATAGTGGCTCATCACCATGTTGACCATAGAATGAAGAATTTTTTAGCCACAGCAAATAACAGTGATTTTCTACTAAAGCATAATTGTTATCTGTGATAGTGAATGGAACTAAGAAATCTTTGGCTGTAGTATAATGGAGAAAAGAGACATGGCCTCAAACCAACTGGGTGGATTAACTCCTTTTTTCCAATTTTGTACCAATTCTGTCTTTAGTAATTAGGAAAATTAAAAAAAAATGACTTCAGTGTGAAGAGGATCTCTAAAATACCGTTTTCTATCTGTCTCTCTAAGTATACACACACATACTATATATATATACCATGAATGTACAGATAATAATTAATATTACCACAATGAAGTATATACCAGATCTTTCATCCTTCTATCCGACAAAATTCTTGAACTTACTGTTAACTGAATACTAATAGTATGCTATCAATAAAAGTAGCATTTTCCCCTAGGAAAATGGGAATGTTGAAAAAAAATGACAGACGGGAAATAATACACCACAGGGTAATTGTCCCATTGTTATGTTCTTGGATATGCCTCTGAGTATGATTGTATCTTATAATTCAGACTCCAAAGGCCTCAAGGACAAGGAAGTTGGCAGTATTTATGCTCTATACAACATCCAAAACTATGAGAACTTATCCAAGTACATTTCATTGTTAATAAAAACACAAAACCATTTTTGCAGAGTAATTAATTTAATACAATTATTTGCTGCTTATATCAAGAGCAGTGGTTGAAGAGACAACAGTCAGTGTGGAAATCAGACCATTATTATTATAACATCAGCAGAGCACAAGGCATTGAAGAGACTCATTGCTTCATTGCATCCATGGGTATATTTCAAGTGGTATTTGCTGCCAGAGCTACTTTAACTATATAGGCTAGAACCCTGGATTCTCTAAACCATCAGCAGAGAAGGGACAGTTGTCACCTAAAATTTGTCATCCTCCCTTCTCTCCTTCCTCCCCTAGTTGGAGCATTCCATTCAAGTGCATGGGAATTTGGGGTGGGTCTGTTTCTATGCAAGCGCTTTGGGGGATTCCTCTCCGATGCCCTTTCCCTGAACTCCTTTGCGCATACTTTACAGCAGGCATAGATATATGCTAACTGCTTCTTGACAGGCATGATGATTCAGGAGCTCATACTGTGTGGTGACAAAAAAAGAATTGGCAGCTGAGCTAGAATTCCTTGGATATAAGAGTGGTTCTTGCCCCTCAGATTTCTTATTCCTAACACCTTTCAAGTATGATGATTCTTGGTGTCCTTTTGAAGATCAAGTGTATGGTATATTTCTTTATATACCACTACATGAGCTCTTGACCTCCAAGACATAACTGGGCCTGGGACAGAATTATCTTCTGTTTTATTTTCTTTCCTTCTTTTTTTTTTTTTTGTGTCTAAAAGAGCCTTGAAAGACAGATGACATCTTTTCGTTCCTGGGTAACTAAGTGACTAAGGTAGCAGCTATTGGAAGAGCTGTGGCATCAACCACCGGCTGAAAGGGGAAAAAAAAAAATCTTCCCTCAGAGAAAGAGATCTCCTGAAAGAAAGAGCCCACTTGGTATTGATTGGGCTGTAGTCAGGGGAGGTAAAATAGAAAGTCGCCCTCACAAAGAAATATAAATGTCCCAACTAAGCTTCAGTATTAGCTTCTCACCTGATTTGACCAGTATCAGTAAGTTACTAGTTTCTGTTACAATCATCTTATTATTCTTTATTGATTAGTATTCTCCTTTCAGTATGGGAATAAAACTGCCTCTGACCCCCAATTCAGCTCCCATGGATTTAATTATCATCTTCATGCCTATGATTCTCAAAATTTACCTCTCTTCCCCCCATCTCTTTACTGACTTCTAATCTCACATCTTCAACTGCCTTTCAAACATCTCAAAGTGTATGTCCAGTAGACATCGTAAACTCAATATGTCCAAAACAGAACTCAATACTGCTTCCCCTAAACCCTTCCCCATCTACTTTCTCTATTACTATAGAGGACACCATCCTCCTAATCCCTCAGGCTCACAACCTAGGAGTCATCCTAGATTCTTCACTATCTTTCTGTCCCCGGATCCAACCTGTTACCAGGGTTTGCTGATTTTACCTTTTCAACATTTCCTTTATAGGCCACATCTTTTCTGACACTGCCACCACTCTGTTGCAGGCCCGTATCACTCCATACCTGGATTATTGCAATAACCTGCTAGTGGGTCTGCCTGCCTCAAGTCTCTCCCCACTCCAATCCATTCTCTATTCACCCACCAGTGATTTTCTAAAACACAGATCTGACACATCACTGTCCTACCCCTTCATGTCTCCCAATCCAACTGCACAAACTCTGGTGGCTTCCTATTGCCTCCAGGAGCAAATACAAATTGCCCCCCCCTTTTTGCATTCAAAGACCTTTATAACTAGCCCCCTCCTACTTTTTCAGTCTTTTTATGACTTATTCCTCAAATATATTTTTTTAATTCAGTGATGCTGAACTCTCGGCTGCTTCATGAACAAGACACACCATCTCTTGGTTCCAGGCATTTTTTCTGCCTATCTTCCATACGTGGAACACTATTCCCCTTCCACTTTGACTATTGACCTCTTCTGCTTCCTTTTAAGTCCCAACTAAAATCCCATCTTCTATAGGAAGCCTTCCCTAATCCCTCTTTTTCCAGTACTTTCCCTCTTTTAAGTATATCCTATTTATCCTATATGTAGCTTGCTTTGCATATTTTTTTTTTTTTGCAGGTTGTCTCCTCCATTAGATTGTAAGCTTCTTGAGGGCAGGTTCTAGCTTTTGCCTCTTTTTATATTCCTAGTATTGCATAGTGCCTGGCATATTGAATTGAATACATGTTTCATTCTTATACTCAGAGTATCTTTTGCCTTTCTTCCCTTTTTGAAAGAGTCAGAGGAGGAATTCATTGTTGGGACTCTGAAATGGAGATATAAGTGAGAAATTAGAGAATCAGGTTCCCCTGTTAAGAGGTAGATAAATTTAGAGTAATTAACTCTGGACAATTCTTGAGGGCAGGTAAAGAACAGGGAGTGGTAAAGTTCTTCAGCCCCTGTGGCCTCAGCTAAACAATGCTTGGCAGCCACTGCATTTAGTTATTGTTACTGGTCATAGCTGACTAACTTTGAAGAATGTGCACGTGTGCTTGTTGGCGAATATTTGGACTTCCTAGGTAGAAACCTTACCATTTGAAGACAGATATTTATGTTTCTCAAAGGTGAATTATACCCCACCCAAGAACCAAAGAGCCATCTGACTTCTGATTCTCAGTGTCAGGTTACACTCTTTGCAGTACATAGAGAGTAGGCTGGGTATACAGGAATCCCCTGGAAAAGTGTCCTCATTGGCATTTCCTCTTTATTCTCAGGAAAGTGAGATTAGAACAGTCTTATGACAGATAAATGTCTGAGGGGAGACTGCTATTGGTCTAGGCACTTAACTGATTTATTCTGGCTCTAGCCATTTTATTTTTAATACCTTTTCTCTCTTTTTTATTCTGTAATTACTTGTTTTGTCAGTCAGCAGTTTTTTTTAAGCACTTACTATATGCCAGGCACTGTGCTAAGCACTCAGATTACAGAGAAAAAGTAGAAAAAAAGCAAGTTTCCCTCTCAAGGATGCAATAGGGAGACACAGGATGCAAACAATTATGTAACAAGCTATATACAGGATAAACTGGAGATCATCAACAGAAGGAAAGCACTAGAATTAAGGGGGACTAGGAAGGTGTTCTTGTAGAAGATGAGATGTTATTTGGGATCTGAAAGAAGACAAACCAGGAGATGGAGAAAGAATTTCAGGAATGAGGGGCAGCCAATGAAAATGCCCAGTTTTGAAAGATGGAGTGTCTTATTTGAAGAAGTCCAAAGAAGCTCAGTACATGACAGGGAAGGATAAGGAATAAGGAGACTACTAAAGTAGGAAGGGATCAAATTAGAAATGTCTTTGAATGTCAAAGAGGGGATTTTATATTTGATTCTTCAGGTAATAGGGTGCCACTAGAACTTATTGAATGGGGGATAGAATGGAGTGACATGACCAGAATTTTTCTTTAGGAAGATCATTTTGACACCTGAGTAGAGACGATCAACTGGAGTATGCAGAGACTTGAGTCAGGGATACCAACAAAAACACATTTTATGCTTTATTGTTTTAGTAATTTATGCTAAGCAGGTCAGTTAAGAAAATAAAAAGTCCAATTCTCTAAGTTGCAAGTTCGCTAGTCATTGACTAGTGAACTCTCACGTTAAGAAGACTGGTCACTGGACACAAAAGTTACACGGATTATTTAGGATAGTACTCTGAGTATGCAGTGGAGTGACTAATGAAAATAAGCATCATGAGATCAATCTACAGTGGGAAGGATGTGGAAAGGGAAGGGGCATATGAATACCATTTACAGGTAAAGAGTCCAAGAGAAATCATTAAGACAATTAACTTTGACTTGCACTAAATAGTTGGTGGTAATTTCTGATCAAATGGGAACAAAATCTCCTAACTATTGTCTTTCCAAGTCATCAAAATAAAGTTCTTCAGATTAGAATGTTTCATAATTTGTCCTTTGTTCTGTCAAACAGTCAATGGTGGTTGTATGGGGTGCAGTATTGTATTCCAGATGACATTTATATTTTAAGGCAATTATGGCAAATTCAAATAGAAATGGATCCACATGGCAGAATATTGACTTAGACAATATCTATGCTGTATTTTTATTTATTTCATTAAGCATTTCCAAATTACATTTTAATCTGGTTCAGTCTACACTCTGGAATTTTGGGGTTGCAGCCCATGAGCATTAAGTTTTACACCTCTGCTTTAAGGCATCTACTCTTTCACTGAGGCAATGATGTTTTAAAATAATTGAAAGTTTCCTTGACATTATAAACTGGTAAATGGTCACTCAGTGAATGGATAAAATGGAAACTGGATAATAGGGACCTTGGAGAGAGTGCTTTCTCATAAGATGTATGCTTTCCATAGAATACACTGACCAGAGGAGAAAAGAAAGTGTGAGAGAAAAAAAAAAAGAAGAGCTGACTCAAGAACTGCCCATGAGAATTGACCTGAACTGTACTTCAGCAAAGAGAGTGATTCTAAAGGTTCTAGAAGCTCATGTCCTCTAGAGAAAAGGTGCCTAGAATGATTACCTCAAAGTGCTTACAGAATTGGAAAGGGGATGGTATAAAGGGGTTATATATGAAAATCAGCTACAAAGGACTTGGCATCACTAAGGAACTGGTCTAAAAAGAAATGTACTAGCAGATTTGGGAATGAAGTAGATCAGAAATGGCAAAGCCAGACATAAGCTATCCCCAGCCCAATTTTTTAACTTCCCTTTATCTAATTATCAACATATTGTATCCTGAAATATATTACTCTGCAATGAAGTGGGTTTTATGTTCTAAATGTATGATTAAATTAGGATTCATATAATTTTACCCATGAAAGAAGGGTATAGAAACAGGCCTGTGGGTGTAGCCTGTCAGTACAAAGTTGGAATTCTGAAAGGAGAATGCTGTTTAATTGCTTAGATAGATGAATAGAATCGTCTGTTTTAGGGTACCCTCAGCAGTTTTGTCCTATACCTTAAGCGTCTTCTAATTAGATTGTTTGCTTTATGCTTGGCCCAATCACAGGTAATGTGACTGCTGCATTAGACATTCTCAGAAGTCTGTTGAAACTGTATTTGATTATAAATGGTCTCAAGATATTCTCCTAACTTTGGGGAGGACCCAGGTGACCATTTAAAGATAAACGTGTTTATCTGCAAATGGGAAAGATTCTATATATCTTTGTGAGAGATTGAAGACGGTAACTTTGAATATCTGAACAAATGAATGCATAAAGTGATTATTATGTACTTAGTATGGGCAGCTATGTGGCTCAGAAGATAAAGAACCCAGCCGGGGGTCAGGAAGACCTGAATTCAAATCTGCCCTCCGACTCCTGTCTCAGAGTGCAAATCTGACCTCAGACACTAGCTGTATGACCCTAGGCAAATCACTCAACCCTTTTTGCCTCAGTTTCCTCATTATAAAATGAGTTGGAGAAGGAAATGGCAAAGCGTTCCAGTATCTTTGTCAACAAAACTACAAATGGGATCATGAAGAGTCAGACGTGACTGAAAATGACTAAACTGAAAAAAAAAATTATAAAGCACTTACTATGTGTAAAGTACTATGCTAAGCACTGGGGATACAAATAGAAAAAGTAAGATGATCCTTCCTGTACTGTGGATGACAAACATATGGAAGATTTCAGCTGTCAATCAAATGTAAAGGTCCCGTGGTGCCTGGGGTGCAGTGACAAATCATATGTTAATGCTTCTTTAATGCTCTTTTGCTGCTGCTGCTGCTGCTACTACATCTAGCATTTATATAGTACTTTAAGGCTTGCTAAGAGCTTTGAAAATAGTTACTTTTATTTTCATAACACTCTTGGGAGGTAGGTACTATTATCATCTCCATTCTGCAAATAAGGAAATTGAGGCAGAAAGAGGTTATGATTTGCTCAGGTTGAGCTAATAAGTATCTGAGATTAGAGTTAAACTCAGGTCTTCCTGACTGCAGGGGTTCTGTGAGGATTACATGAGGTAATGTATTCAAAGTACTCTGTAACCATAAAACCAATTATTATAGAAAAAACTTTTTTCATGAAGTTTTGGCTTCTCTTCCAGACTCATAATAAAGAAATAGCCATCAGATACAAAGCACGTATAATTTAACAGACACTAGAGTCACTAGTTTTGGAAACATAGATGTCTTAATTTGAATCCTGCCCAGGTCCCTTCAGGCAATTTATGCAACCTTTCATTAATTTTTCATCTGCAGAATGCGAGTAACAACACTTACCCTTTTTGTGAGGAAGTAGCTTCTGTTAAGGAAGAACCATAAAGCACTATGCTATTATAATTCTGTAAAAATGAAACAAAGTATTTATGACATTAAAGCAAAGACAGTGTCCTGAGGATGAAGGGAAAAGATTTTATTTATTTTTTTGCTGAGGGGAGATGTTGGTCATAGTTCTGGTGTTGGTGGTTTGACTTGCCTGGCACACACTGCCTCTCTCTGTCTCTCCATCAGGGTGCCTCTTCTGTTTCATCTAGTCTGGCTTGCCTATCTTGGGTGTGGCAGCTGGTGGGGATAGCTAGCCCCTTCTCCACAGGCCTTGCTTCCCCTAGATGATGGTTGTAAGGGCTGGCCTGGATACAGGACAGGTGGTCTGGGGGTTCTAAAAGAAAAAAAAAACTTGATTTTTTTTTAAACAACAATTTCCTTCAGCACAGATAGTTCATACTTCATTAAGTAACTGGTAGAGCATAAATTGCTATAGCCCTCAAGGAAGAGACTAGCTGCACAGTCATAAAACTAGGTTGTTTACAGAAGCTGCATTTTAAGGTTATTCATTAGGGGGTTGCTATTGAACATACTTGGATTTTACCTCTTCATAGGGACAATATACAGTTGTAGGCTTAGTTTGTGTTTTATAATTAGAATTACAGATGGGGAAGTTCCATTGCCCAAAGGATAACTGTAATAGGAAGAAAAAAATAGGTAGATTCTGGAATCTATGATTATATGCACAGAAAGAAAGGTCAGTACAAAGTGAAGTGAGCATTGAAGAGATCAGTTGAGGGGCTTAATATGAACTCTCCACATTACCTATGTCAATTTTACATTTAAAATAGTCATCTGGTTCAGTTCAACAAAATGACACATTAAGTGTTTACTAAGTAGTACTGTGGATAGAGTGCTGGGCTTGGAGTCAGGAAGATCTGAGTTCAAATTTGGCTTCAGACACTTAAAAGCTGTGTGACCTTGACCAAGTCAAAACCTCTGTTTGCCACGGTCTCCTCAAACGTAAAATGCAGATAATAATAGTAGCATCTACCTCTTGGGGTTGTTATAAACATCAGATGAGATAACTGTCAAACAGCATAGCTCCTGGTACATTGCAGGCTCTATGTAAATGTTAGATATTATTATTATTATTATTATTATTATTATTATTATTATTATTATTATTATTTCTTTGCTAAGTTTTAGGGGAAATGAGTTTAGATAATAGTGATCCCTGCCCTCAAGGGGCTTACATTCTTTTAGATAACTCATTTTAGATAGGCAACATGGTTGAGTAGGAAGTCCATTGCATTTGGAATTCAAGTACCTGGGTTTGAAACCAGTCTCTGCCACATGGTACCTCTATGAATTTGGCCAAATCATCTTTCCTCTGAGTATCAGCCTCTTCTGCAAAATGAGGGGATGGATTTGAAAACCTTTAAGATTCCTTCCATTTCTATTAAGGGTGGAGAGGGTGGTATAGTAGGTAGATACCTATCTCCTGATATTTACTATTATCCTAATACTGGCAAGATATTGAGCCTGGAGGTGAGGAGGATCATTTCTATTGCTTCAAAATTATTCCATTTCTATAATATGTAACAGACAAATTAGTTAGAAATGGAACAATTTTGAAGAGTGCCTTTATTTTTCGTTTTATCTTCAGGTCAGTCTGGCAGAACTAAGAAGTAGAAGCAATAGAAATGATGCTGTTCAGCTTTGGCCTGACATGGAACTTTACATTCACAGGCAGTAGTTTTGATTAATAACTCTGGCAGCTACTCTGGGAATATATATCCATACCAGCACAAACACGGAGGGGCCTGGACACCATTTAAGGGGTGGTTTTATGGTAGCCTTTTCCATGTTTTCCCCACATTATTTGTATCCATTATTTTTTGGGATGCACGTGGCAGTAGATTCTTGTAGACTCTGTGCATGGATCATAGTACTTGATTGGAGAGAGGAGGATCTCTGAACAACTTGCCTGGCTGATCTTTTAGACCACCTAGTTCAACTTTTACCTAGGGCAGAGTTCCTAGGCCATCTCCATTACTTCCTAGGTTTTATCTGATGTAGAAATTGGCAAAGTTCAAGTGCCTTGTGAAGGACGCTGAATGAAATTGAATGAAATTATTTAGTCACCCACTCCTCAAAGCTCTTTTCAATGCAGATGTTCCCCAAAACAATGCAGAATGCAATTTATAGATACCTTAGACCTATGGTGCTTGAGCAGGGACCTATTGTTATCCAATCCATGAGAGCCAGAGTCAATTGAGGTTAAGACATGGTCTTTAAGAAAGAAATCTAGCCACAAAACCCCAAGATATCTAGGTAGGTTTCAGTCATCAAAATTTACCTTCCTTTGGGCAGAGAACATTCAGGGGAGGAAAGGAGAGGAATTATATATGTATATTCAACAGACAAGGAACACATTGAACTCTTGTGTTATCTATCTCTTAGGTCACATATGTCTTACCTTTGAAATCTCTCCCTTTCCTTCATATACTTGTGACTTGATCCCTTAACACCTTCACCATTTTGTCATCTCTAGCATGTAAGTCCTTTATACAAGTGATATATTACAACTTACATTCCATCTTTATAGTTTTTAGTACCACTTCTAGTGCCTGTATAAGGTAATCCAGGACTGCAATGTCAGGTAGAATTCAAATATGGCAGGTAGACAAATTGTCTGAGGGTTAAAGGAGTTTGTTAAAAAAAAAAATCTTTTCTTTATGTTTCATCTGTTTGTTTCTATGTTTTCAGATTCATTCTTAAATGTGCTTTTGATGACTTTTGGTGGTTGGTTCTTTTGTCATATCTTCTTTAGCATAGTTTTACACTCTGGTCCTCTCTATTTTATAAGGCGATACTTCTATAATCGTTTTTTGTAAGGTTTCACAAACAATTTAATACTCCAAGCTGGTGTTCCCTTTGTCTGCTACATACCTTCACTTGAAGAGTAACAGTTTTTGCTGGGTACTGACCTTTTAGGTTCTTTGACCACTTTCATTTTGGCAGTCGATTAATATCACTATGAAATTAGTATAACTTGTGTCTGTTTACTTTCTTCCATCTATATCCTAGTTCTAATATCAATAACTTGCTTAAATAAGTCAGGTTGGAGATTTTTTTTTCATTTCTTCATTTTTATTCTACCTTCCAGATTCATACTAATATGCTAGTTTTGCTCTAACAAGTTGTTTTGACTATGTACAAAGTGATTTAAGAACTACTCTTCCATCACTAATGAGTGATTTTTTCTGTGTATTAAAATGGAACAAATTTCTGATATTGTATGATATCATTTGATGCTTTCTACTTCTAGCCCCTTTGTAATTTTTTTCCTCAAAAATATTAATGATTTATAGATGTGAGGTTAGTATATATTTTATAAGCTTTTTGCCTCTTTCACTCATTATTCTTGATCATGTCTTTCATCATTTTTTCTCCATCCTTGCCTTTTCTAAGTATACAAGAAGGCACTAAATATTAAAGTAGGTCACAATTTATTTTGTAGGGCATTATTGAATTCTGGGCAGAATTTTTCAACCTCTTCATCTACCTCAGGAAATACTGCATAATCTGTAATTATATTCATACTTGTCTTTTCCCCCAAAAAACAAATAATTATCATGTTACCTGCAATACAAAGTCATGGTACAATGTCTTTTTTCTAAACTCTTCAATAAACATTTCAGACAGATGTGAATTCTCTAAAAGGCAAATGAAATGTTACAGAGAAGACAGTTAGTACTAATGGTTGTAACTATTGCCTGTGAGTTGCTTTTCACTTTAGAATGGGGTTTTATCTTTCTTTGTTGTAGATATATGAGATAAACTGAAACAAAAGAGGAAAAAGAAGGTGAGGAGAAATTTCTTTCTTGTGAGAACTGTTATGAATCATGTTAGAAAGAAACATTAAACAGAAAATTCTTTGAACATTCTTTGAGAAATTAAGTTTATAGTGTATTCTAGAAAAGCTATTTTATATGATGAATGAAGGGAACACTAACAAAACAAGAATGTATATTCATTATTTTCCAAGAGACTAAACTAAAAGACTAAATTTCACTAAGATTATAAAGTGAATTTCTGAGACTATAACTAGTACCATGAGTCAATTGAATGGTGAATTGTATTTCTGAATTGAAGAGAATTCATCTGCTATTAATATATAAATTAGAGGTAATTCTGGCTATGATCATTTTCATAGTCAGAGTATTGTAATTTATTATCTATGTTATCATTGTATTATTTATTTCATTTGTTATTAAGTTGATATTTAATTAATATAAAAATTATTAAATCAGCACCAATGAAAGGACTCAATATATAAAGAGATATGAGCAACTGCTCTTGGAAAAAGAGGTTGCTTCAGTTTAATCAATAAGTGCTATTTAATGAACTGGGGCAGGGATTCAAGCCAACTAGTTAATTAATGAGAAAGGTTGAAATTTCATTAATCAGAAAGAAAATACCCAAACACACCTGTAGCTTACTACAGAACTCATAATAACAAAATTAAATATGGAAATGAGTCAAATAGGAAGCTGGGGGTGACCTAAAAATGTGTCTATCCTTATAAACCTTGTTATAACAGAATCATGAGATCACAGAACCAAAGCCAAAGGATACTTCAGGGACCATCTATTACAAAACTGTCATTTTATAGATGATAATACTGAGGCTCAAGGAGTTTAAATGAATTGTCCCAAGGCACATAGGTAAATAATTGCTAAAGTGAGATTTTAACCTAAATGATGTTTCTTGTTTTCTATGGGCACAAATGAAAACAAAATCAACAGTATTCTGGAAAGGAACGTATGTTGAATTTTAAATCAAGGGATGTAATTTGAATAGTGACTCTAACAAGTTCTATCTGTGTGACTTTGACTAAGCTATTTAATCTCTGATCCTTAGTTTCCTTACCTATAGAAAAAGGATGTTGAACTAAATGGCCTCTGTGTTCTTTTCTAATTCTACCTTTATCATCTTACAATCAATTAATTTCCTTTCCATGAGAAAACTTGTGAGCCTTCCCTCCATGTATAGCTTTCTTCTCTCTATAGTTTAATTTATAATGAAAATGCCAAGATTCAAGCAATCTTCTTCCAGTAATATAGCTACACATTGGCCATTGATCAAGGACCTCACATTTAGAATACTTACCAATACTTACTCAATATTTATAGATAACTGAAAAAAAAACTGTGATTCATCACTTTTAGCATCTTAATATCATCTGTCATGACTATAAATCACATCAATACTAAGAACAAGGCTTAGATTTAGAAGTAAGGGGAGTAGGAAGAGAGCACTTTTTGAATACCCTGTTTTGATTCTTTCTATGGAATAACATTTGTCTAAGGGGGACATAATTAAATATTAGATGTCATTTGATTCAAGATACTTTGAAATGCATGAATTAATGAAAATGAAATAATATATGACTGAAGGATCATAATATGATTCTTGGTAGGTGTAGGCCATTTTATGCCAAGCACCAAAGCCATGGCATCTCTTTTCATTGTTTCAATAACTGAGTCCATGAATTTCAAGCTTACTGATTTAAGAAAGCAAAGTACAGATCTGTTCTATCCAACCTCATTTTCAATGTTAAAAAGTGTTTTGTTTTTTTTTTTTTTTGTGCTTGACCAGATAGGACGTTACTAGTAGCTGGTGTTGAAATGCTCTCTTACTCAGCTCTAATAAATAGATATGTTAAATTGCTACAAAAATGGTGAGGGTACAACATCCTGGGAGCTACAAAAATACTGTAATGGCATCCTCAGGCAAAAGTTGAGTTGTTGTGGTCTGGGAAGGCAGGAAGTGAAAGAGTGGCATCAGAGGAGAGATGTTAGCATTAGGATTACAGAGAAAATTGTTGTGGGGCGGGGGAAGCACTTTAATATTATCACAAGTAGGTTTCCTAACCACAAATTGTGAACACAGTCAGATCATAGATTTAGAGCACGAAGGAGAGTTAGCAGCAGTTGTTCAGTCCAACACCCTCATGTTGTAGATGGGGAAACTGAGGCAAACAATGATAAGCTGACTTGCCCAAAGTCACATAAATAGTAAATATAAGAGCTAGGATTTGAACTCAGTCAATCTAACTAAAAACCTAGTATTCTTTCCACTATATCATATTATCTCTCTAACATAGTGAGATTTTTCTTTTTACCATGGAATTGTATCCTCAGTTTTATAATCAAGACAATACATCTTATAATTGCAAATTGGAGCTTGTTGTATCACCACAGAAGACCTTGGGCACAAGGATGGAATAGATGACCTAAAGATGACCTTTAGGATCCTTTTCTTTTTTCTTATTTTTTTTTGGTAATTATTATTTTATTTTAAACTTCAATACAAAAAAGTAACAAGTACTAAAATTAAAATAATACAAAATAAGAAAAAAAACATTGTCATGTGCATTGTAGGATCCTTTTCAACCAATGCTTTGCTATTCTATGAACACTATCTTATCCACATAATCCAAAGAAAAATCATGAGAGCCTAGTTATTTAAGATATGATCACTGTTTTGATTCACTATTCAATTAACTTCAAAATATATTTTTATATTTTTGGTTTGACTCAAAATTTTCATATTCTGTTGTGTGAATAAAGGACTTAGTTGTAAAGAAAAGATATTGGCAGATAAAGTAGGTCTTTTTGGTCCTTGAAAGCCAGGCAGGTACAGGATCTCCTTTGGATTGTAGAAAAACATTGCCTCACCCATTTTCTCTACAGAATGAATGTCTCTACCTGGCAATATTGATGGGAATGCTAGTTGCTGCTTGGGAACCTCTTAATCATCTCAAGGGAATAGGGACAAATTATCCACACCAATGAATCCTTTAAATGTCACCTTATCATACTTCATATTAAAGAGTTAGAATAGCAAAATCAGTTACTTTTGAGGCAGTCATTGGCATGGTTAATTCAGAATTCCTTGGAGCTTATATAAAACTCCTTTTCATCTTGTCTAAGAAAACCAGCAACATCATAGTCTCCAGACTTTAATCATAGTTGAAGGTGCCCTAATATCACTAGAGACAGAGTCTAGGTGTAATCACTTAAAAGCTCATGAATAGACAGTTCTATAGCAGTCAGACCAATGGCTTAAATGGACATGATATTTTAAAACAAGAGACTGTATTAATGCACATTCCAGTTCTGACATTGAATGTACATACACACACAGAAGCATACACAGTAAGGTTTCTTAGCAAAACAATAAACTAACTGAACATATGTGTAACGGCTATTGACAACCTCATTAGGGCTATGTTGGATTTCTTGGCTATGTATTCTGCCTTTTCTCCTTGATTCATTCATATTGGGAAGATCAGAAGACTATATAGCTTAACACTAAACTATTGTCTCTGGATTTCTGCTTTCCTGACATAGCATCTGCTGTTATGCACATCTACCAAGGAGAAACTAAAGATCTACCCAGTATCCCAGAGGAGCATTTTATTTCATTAATGTATGGTAATTAAGTCTTTGTCAGGTGTATAGAGCTACTTATATGTAATAGACAAATTCTAGAAATAAAAGTTATGTAAATTCAAGTCTTTAAGTGCTGATCAAATGCCTAGTCTGGCACCATACTAAGTTCTGGACATAGAAACAAAAAAAAAATGAAAAATGTCCCTGTCCCCAAGAAGTTTATATTATACTGCCAACTTGGGAGGTGTTTGCAATAAGTAGTCCATGGTTTTGTGCTTGATCTTAGGTGGCACAGTAGATAGAGCACTGATTTTGGAAGCAGGAAGACCTCAGTTCTAATTATGCGTCAGATTCTTACCAGATTCTCACCTATAAAATGGCAATAATAATAACATATCTCAGAGGGTTACTGTGAGGACCAAATGAGTTATTATATAGAAAATGCTATACTAAATACTGTGTAAATGTTAGTTTTTATTGTTATTATTACTGCATTATTTAATTTTTTGATTAAAATTTAATCATTTGGAAAAAAGAATTAAAATCTTTCTCTATGAGAACCAGTTAAAGGAATTGAAGATATTTAGCCCAGAAAAGAAAAGACACTCTCTTTCCATTAAAAGAGAAATTTGATTTTTTGTGTATTACCCAAGAGAGATGAGCTAGGAGAAATTAATTGAAGTTATGAAGAAGCAATATTAGTCTTGATAAAGAAAAATAAAGCAAAACTTCTAACCGTTAGATTTATATACAAGCTGAATCAGCTCTCTGGAAGAACTGAGTTTCCATTAAATGATAGTTTCCGAGCAAAGACTGGGCTTCCACTTGCACAGATGGATTCTAGTACATATATTGGTTAGATAACAATCCCCCTAATGCCCCATTCAGCTCTGAGGTCTGAGATGATTAATATCTCCTTTTACTAACCTAGGTTTTTTTTTTATTTTTTAACCCAATGGTTTATTACATTTGTTTACATAAGTAGAATGGGAATTGTTTCCTGTTTATAAGTTGTTTCCTCAAAAGTGATATGAAGTTCATTGAGGATAGGTGCTGTATCTTAAATGTAGCAGATATAGATATTTCTTCTCTTAAGCCTCCTTAGCTTCCTCAACAAGGAGCAACGTATACTGATGGAGTGCTTTCCAAACTAATCCCTGCCACATTAGGTGAGACTGGTTAAGAGGACAGAAATAGAATACAGAGGAAGAAAGGTAAATCTTAGCATATAAATAGATGAAGGAGACTGAGAGAAAAGGCAAAAAAAAAGATGAATCATTTTCTATGAAGAGACTAAGGAGACTGCTTTGATGGACTGGAAGACATTCATGATCCTTGCTCAGGATATGGGGCAGTGAGGTGGCACAGTGGATAAGAGTGTAAGGGCCTGGAGTCAGGAGAATTGATCATCTTTCTGAGTTCAAATTTGACCTTAGACATTTACTAGCTGTGTGACCCTGGACAAGTCACTTAACCCTGTTTGCCTTAGTTCCTCATCTTAAAAAATAAGCTGGAGAAGGAAATAGCAAACCACTCCAGTATCTTTGCCAAGAAAATCCAAATGGGGTCACAAAGAGTCAGATGCAACTGAAAAATAATTTAAAAACAACATAATATAGGCCATGAAGATTAATTGAAAGTTGGGGTGAAAGAGAAAATTGCCCCCTCTTCCTCTCTCTTAGTTTCCTTTCTTGAGAGACTGTTCTTTTGCCAGGGCCAAATCTAAGAAATTTAAGTCTAAAATTATAATCAGACTTTTTCAAGAATCCAGAGGCTCCTGAAAAATGTTTACCTCAGAAAAGCTCCCTATGTATTTTGTCTTGATGTGTTATGTCCTTCCTGTAAGGAAATTCTGTTGTGTAATCTCCCTTTAACAATGATAGTCAGCTCCTTATCTCTATAGTCTTAGAAATTTGCTGGGTAGTGCAGAGGTATTAAATTATTTGTCAGTGGTCTCACTGTTAGTTTGTTTCAGTGACAAGATTAGAACCCAAGACTTAAGTCTTCTTGTTTCCATGATTAATTTGCTGTCCCCTATGACTCTGTACTTCTGCTTCCAGTCAACACTTATTGCCATAAAATTTTCCACATATTCTTTCTTCAGGGACTCTTTTTGCTTCTCGAATTACTTCTTAATTCTCAAGCATAATACACCCTTGCATCGATGTTGAATTATTTACTTTTTTATCTATACTGTTTGGGTTTGTGTAGCACTGTAATCTTCTTGATTTTCATGTTTAATTGTTGATTTCTGATAGACATTTCATTTTCTGGATTCCATTATATAGATCTTTTTCATTGATTTTAATCAGAAAATAAGGTGTTCAAGTTTTCCAGTGCACATACTGACTAGATATATTTTTAAATGCCTTTATTGATATTTTCTTTCTTACATCCCCATAGTATCCCACATACCCTTACCCCCCATCCCCAAGAGCCATTTTTATCTGACAAACAGTATTATTTTTGGAGGAGGAAAAAGAAAAAAAAAGTTAGCACAATTGATCAATATAATGAAAAATTCTGAGAACATTTGCAATGTGTAACATTTGTGGACTTCTTACATCCATGAAGGGGTTGTCATCTCATATCTCTTCATCAGAATCCCACCTGATCTTTATAATTTTAATACATTTACTTTTGATTTTTGGTGTTTTCTTTCCATTTACATTATTATAGTTAATGTGCATATGATTTTCTTGGCTCTGCTTACTTCATCCTTTATCAGTTTGTATAGGTCTTTCCATGCTTCTCTCACACATATCATTTTTTTACTACACAGAAATATTCCATTATTTAATGTACCATGATTTGTTTATCCATTTCCCAGTTGATGGATATTAACTTTGATTCCAAATTTAAGCTATCAAAAAAAAGTGCTGCTACAAATATTTTGTAGTGTATAGGGAATATATTTTTTCTTATTAGTCACTTCCTCATCATATAAAGTCAGTAATGGAATCTCTAGTTCAAATGGATGTGCATTTTGGTTACCTTATTTGTATAATTTCAAATTGCTTTCCTAAATGGTAGTACCATTTTACAGCTCCACCAGTGTGCCTATCTTTCTTTAACCCCTCCAACCTTTCCAGTTGCCATTTTTTGTCATTTTTGCTAATTTGCAGGGTATGAGGTAAAATCTCAGGGTTGATTATGTGTACATTTTTCTCATTATTAGTGATTTTCAGCATTTTTATGTGGTTGTAAATATTTTAATATTCTATTGAGAACTGCCTATTCATGTGTGTGTGTGTGTGTGTGTGTGTGTGTGTATTTTGGATACCAAACCAGAGACATTTGATATAAAGATTTGTTTTCACCTTCAATAACTTCCCTTCTTATCTTAGCTGCATTAATATTGTCTGTTCAGAAACTTTTCAGTTTTAATTTCCCTCCTCTGCTGTCAACACACTATTATTTTCCTTCAGTTACTTCACTTTAATCTTTTTAAAAGTAATTCTGTTCCCACTAGGTCTCTTCCCTTCACCTCTGATACATTCTTCTTATTTGATATTCCCCCTTTCTTTTCTCACCTTTAGCTAGTTCTGTTCTTTAGTTTATACATTTCATTTTTTTTGCACCCCTTTCCACCTTCACCCCTGTTTTTTGTGCACACTTAGAAAAACGTCTTACTGTTATCTGTTGTCACTCTATTGCTTTTACTGTCATTTCCTGCTTCATTTATTCACTCCTCCTGTATTTCTGTTGTTTGAGGTGTCTGAGAGGCAAGTAATGTTTTCAGTTCTGGTTTTCTTCCTAAAAATGTTTGAAGCTCTTCTTTATTATTGAATATCGATATTTTGCCAGTTATGCTAAAATTTGCAGCATAGGTCACCCTGGGTTGAATCTTCAGCTCCATTGCTCTCCAGAACATATTATTTCATTTGTGCCACCTTTTTCCAGGGGCTGCAGAATGCTGTCATATTATTCACATCCTTTACTTTGTATTTGAAGATCTTTCTCCTGATAGCTTGTAGAACTTGTTTCTGAACTGAATTGTGAAATTGTTGAAGACGCTTCATGTCTTTGAGTTTGCAGTGTTTTTTTTTTTTTTATGAAGACAATCTGTGAATTCTTTCAATTGCAATTTCATTTTGTTTGTTTGGAAGTCATAGGTAGTTGTCTTCTCTGATTTCCTTCATTATGGTGTCAAGGTTTTTTGTTGTGTCAGGTTCTGGGAGACCTATGATCTTTAGCTTGTCTCTGTCTATCCTGTATTTGAGTTCGGTTCAGTTTTCCTTGTATGGTGAGCATGTTCTGTTTTAATGTTATTGATTTTTTTTCTTTATGTCTTCTAGGTTGCCATTTACTTCTATGTATTTGCATTCTTAATCTTTTGTTCTCTGTTTTTTTTTAGTAAGTCTTGCAAAACATTGCAGATTCAAGATTTTTTATTTTTAATTATTTTTGTTATGTAAGACATAAATTCTGCTGCTATGATTCTTATTTCTCTTTTATATCACTCAGGAACAGTGCATTGTGGTTCTGTATTTTCCTCACATTCCACAGGGTTCTTTGTTCTTTGAAGCATCTTCTTTTATTTTGCAAAATGTATTCACTGAGGTAGGTAGGTGGTGCAGTGGACAGAATACTGGGTCTGGAGACAGAAAGACTTTTCTTCCTGATTTCAAATCCTGCGTTAGACACTAACTAGCTCTGTGATCCTGGGCAAGTCACTTAACCCTGTTTGTCTCATTTCCTCATCTGTAAAATGAGCTGGAGAAGTAAATGTCAAATCACTCCAGTATCTTTGTCAAGAAAACCCCACATGGGGTCACAAAGAGTCAGACACACCTGAAAAATGATTAAACAATGACCTATTTATGCATAGATACCCGAGTTTGTTTACTAGATCTGGAGCCATATTTCCTTCTGTTGTTACTGTTTTTCCTCTTAATTTGTCTGTTTATTTTCAAAGTCATTGTTTTCTTCTCCCTGAAATCTTTGGTACATTCAGTCTTTCTCCTCATTTATTTTCTCACTTCTTGACTTCCTCACCTCTAATTGTGGTTTCCTTGGATGCAGGATCTCAAAGTATGTCAGCTTCCTCCCACACTGGGCAATTCAAAGTTCACCATCCAAGTTCTTTGCCCTAACTGACTTTTGTTTGGTCAGAACTGGCTCCAGATGAGTGCAGTAGTGGTTTTGTTTTTTAATATTTTCTCTAGTTCTGAATTCTCTTCCTTTGTCCCATCTCTTTCCCACTCATTGAGAAGGCAAAATATATGAAAACCACTATACATATGAAGTCCTGTAAAACATATTTCTATATTAGCCATGTTGCAAAAGAAAAAGAAAAGCAATGAAAAACAATATGCTTCAGTCTACAGCCTGACTTCATCAGTTCTCTCTCTGGAGGCAGATAGCATTTTTCATCAAGAGTCTTACATCATTGCATTGACCGGAGCAGCTAAGTCTTTCACAGTTGATCATTATTACAATGCTGCTGTTATTATATACACGTTCTCCTACTTGTGCTCATATCCCTTTGCATCAATTCATATAAGATTTCTTAGGTTTTCCTGAAACCATCCACTTCATCAATTCTTTAGCACAATACTGCCCAATCACAGTCCTATATTAAAAACTTCTTCAGTCATTCCTCAATTGATGGGCATCATCTCAGTTTCCAATCTGCCACCACAAAGAGTGGTGACAATATAGGTTATTCCTTTTCTTTGATCTCTGGACTAAAGACCTATATATTGGTATTGCTGGGTCAATGGGTGTGGACAGCTTTATAGATTTTGGGTATAGTTCCAAATTATTCTCCAAAAAGGTTGGACTAGTTCACAACTTTTCCAACAGTGTATTAGTGAACCTATTTTTTCCACATCGTATTCAGGATAGTCATTTTTCTTTTCTGTCATGTTAATTAATCTGATGAGTATAAGGTGGTACTTTAGAGTTTGAAAAATTTTCATTTCTTTAATTATTAGTGAATTAGAGTATTTTATATGACTATTGAAAGCTTTGATTTCTTTTTCTGAAAATTGCCTGTTCAAATCTTTTGACTAATTATCGATAGGGGAATGGCTCATTTTTATAAATTTGGCTCAGTTCTTTATATATTTGAAAATTAGACCTTTATCAGAGAAACTTGCTATAAATTCTCCACCCTCACCAGTTTCCCATTTTTTTTCTTCTAGTTTTGGATGCACTGTGTGTATGTAAAACCTTTTAATTCCATATAATCAAAATTGTACATTTTGCCTCCCATGATCCTGTCTATCTCTTGTTTGGTCAGGAACTCTTTCTTATATTAGTGTTTTTTCTTTTTTTTAATTTTTATTTGTGATAATTTTTATTTATTTTTTTGTTTCCAACATTTACTTCCACAAGATTTTGAGTTCCAAATTTTCACCCCATTTTGCCCCTCCCCTCACCCCAAGATGGAACGTATTCTGAATACCCCATCCCCTAGTCTGCCTTCCCTTCTATCTCTCCCCCTCTTCTCTTATCCCCTTCCCCTTCAATTTTCCTGTAGGGAAGGATGGATTTCTGTACCCCATTTCTTGTATTTCTTATTTCCCAGTTGCATATGAAAACTTTTTTTTAAACATGTGATTTTAAAACTTTGGGTTCCAAATTTTCTCTCTTCCTCCCTCCCCACCAACCCTCATTGATAAGGCAAGCAACTAAATATAGGTTATATATGTGCAGTTATGCAAAACACTTCCATAGTAGACATGCTGTGAAAAACTAACTCTATTTCCCTTAATCCTATCCTGCCCACCCATTTATTCTATTCTTTCTTTTGACTCTGACCCTCCTCAGAAGTATTTGCTTCTGATTACCCCCTTTCCCAATCTGCCTTCCTCTCTATCATCCCCCTACTCTGTTGTCCCCTTCCCCCCCCATTTTCCTGTAGGGTAAGACAGATTTCCATACCCAATTGAGTGTGTATGTTATTCCCTCCTTAAGTCAAATTCTATGAGAATAAGATTCACTCATTCCCTCTCACCTTCCCTCATTTCCCCTCCACTGTAAAAGCCTTTTCTTTTCTGTTTTTTTTTGTGAGATAATTTACCCTGTTCTACCTCTCCCTTTCTCCTTCTCCTAGTATAATCCTCTCTCACCCCTTAATTTTATTCTCCAGATATGACCTCTTCATCTTCAACTCACCCTGTGCCCTCTATCTATCTATCTATCCATCTATCTATCTATCCATCTATCTATCTATCCATCTATCTATCTATCTATCTATCTATCTATCTATCTATCTATATACACATATATAATTTTTTCCCTCCAACTACCCTAATACTTACAAAGGTCTCATGATTTACAAATACCATCTTTCCATGCAGGAATGTAAACAGTTCAACCATAATAAGTCTCTTATGATTTTCTCTTTCCTGTTTACCTTTTCATGTTCCACTTGAGTCTTGTATTTGAAAATCAAATTTTCAATTCAGCTCTGGTCTTTTCATCAAGAATGCCTGAAAGTCCTCTATTTCACTGAATGACCAATTTTCCCCCTGCAGAATTATACTCAGTTTTGCTGGGTAGGTGATTCTTCTATCTCCTTTGCCCTCTGGAATATTATATTCCATGCCCTGTGGTCCCTTCATGTAGAAGCAGCTAAATCTTGTGTTATCCTGACTGTGTTTCCACAATACTTGAATTATTTCTTGCTGGCTGCTTATAATATTTTCTCCTTGACCTGGAAATTCTGGAATTTGGCTACAATATTCCTAGGAGTTTTCCTTTGGGGATATCTTTCAGGAGGTGATTGGTGGATTCTTTCAATTTATATTTTGCCCTCAGGTTCTAAAATATCAGTGCAGTTTTCCTTGATAATTTCTTGAAAGATGATGTCTATGCTCTTTTTTTTTTGATCGTGGCTTTCAGATAGTCCAATAATTTTTAAATTCTCTCTCCTGGATCTATTTTCCGGGTCAGTTGTTTTTCCAATGAGATATTTCACATTGTTTTCTAATTTTTCATTCTTTTGGATTTGTTTTACAGTGTCTTGATTTCTCATAAAGTCACTAGCTTCCAATTGCTCTATTCTAATTTTTAAGGAAGGATTTTCTTCAGTAAGCTTTGGACTTCCTTTTCCATTTGGCCAATTTCGTTTTTTAGGGCATTGTTCTCCTCATTGGCTTTTTGGACCTCTTTTGCCATTTGGGTTAGGCTATTTTTTAAGGTGTTATTTTCTTCAGTATTTTTTTGGGTCTCTTTTAGCAAGCTGTTGACTTGTTTTTCATGATTTTCTTGTATCACTCTCAGTTTTTCCTCTACTTCTCTTACTTGCTTCTCAAAATCCCTTTTGAGCTCTTCCAAGGCCTGGGACTGATTCATATTCTTCTTGGAGGCTTTGGATGTAGGGGCTTTGGCTTTGTTGTATTTTTCTGGTTGTATGTTTTGATTTTCTTTGTCACCAAAGTAAGATAATATAGTCTGATTCTTTTTTCACTGCTTACTCATGATCCAGGCCAATTACTTGATTTTTAAACTCTTTGTTAAGTTAAAAGTCTGTATCCAATGTGGAGAATGTACTGTCCCAAGCTTTGGGGGTTTGTACAGCTGTTTTCAGAGATACTTCTAGGGACCTGAAAATTTTCAGTTCTTCCAACGTGTTATGATAAGGGGTGAGGTGTTTCCTCTCCACCGGCACAAGAAGCTTCACCACACCAGCATTCCTCCTTGCCCCAGGACCGCCTCTCAGAACTGTGACCCAGATCCAAGCATGGGCAAAGCAAGAGATTCCTGCTTCAGCACTGGCAAAGAGATTCCTGCTTCAGCACTGGCAAAGAGATTCCTGCAATCCCCTTCTGATCAGCCACTCGATTCCCCCTCAGTCTGTGGGCCGGAAGCTCAGGAAATAGCCACAGCCTGGGGTGGCTGAGACCTAGCTCCTTCTCTCACCGCAGTCACAGACTTTTCCCACTGACCTTCCAAGTTGTCTTTGGCATTGTGGGTTGAGGAGTCTGGAAACTGCCACAGCTGCCTGCAATTCAGTCCTCTGAGGCCTGCTCCAGGTTTGCTGTGGCCTGCGTGCCCACGCCAAACTGCGCTCCTCTCCCAGCCCAATGAGATACACCTTTCCAATCAGCCATTCAGGCTGTCTTGGGCTGGAAATTTGTTTCATTCTGTCTTTTTGTGGGTTCTGCTGCTTTAGAATTTGTTTAGAGCCATTTTTTATAGGTATTTGGAGGGGTTTGGGGGGAGAGCTCAAACAAGTCACTGCTTTCCCTCTTCCATCTTGGCTCTGCCCCCTAAGTTGGCTTACGAACTCTTTCTTTATCCATATATCTGACAAGTAACTTCTTCCATACTCCCCTAATTTGCTTATGATGTCACTCTTTATGCTCAATCATGTACCTAATTTGAGCCCATCTTGGCAAATGGTGTGAGATGGTGGTCTATGCTTTTTTTCTGTTAGATTGCTTTCCAGTTTTTCTATCAGTTTTTGTCTAATAATCCTCATAATAATGGCTCAATGGCTTGGATCTTGGGGTGTTTAAAGTACTAGGTTATTGTAGTCATTTACCTCTGTATATTTTGTGCCTAATCTATTCTGTTGATCAACCAATTCATTTCTTAGCTAGTACTAGATTGTTTTGATAATTACCAAGTTGTAGTATAATGTGAGATCTGGTACTACTCAGCCACCTTTCTACACTTTTTTTATTGATTTCCTTGATATTCCTGACTTTGTGTTGTTCCAGATGAATTTTGTTATTACTTTTTCTCTAGCTCTTTAAAATAATCCTTTCATAGTTTGATTGGTATGCCACTGATTAAGTAAATTAATTTAGACAGAATTTCCACTTTTGCTATATTGGCTCTGCCTACCCATGAGCAATTAATATTTCCCCAATTGTTTAGATATGTCTATATTTATGTGAAAAATACTTTGTGATTGTTTTCATGAAGTTCCTGGGTGTGTCTTGGCAGGTAGACTCCCAAGTATTTTATATTCTGTACAGTTATTTTAAGAATTTCTCTATCCCTCACTGCTGGATTTTGTTGGTAGTATATAGAAATGCTGATTTTTATATGGGTTTATATTACATATACTGCAACTTCACTAAAGTTGTTGATTGTTTCAACTACTTTTTAGTTGATTCTCTAGGGTTCTTTAACTATGCCATCGTATCATCTACAAAGAGTGATAGTTTTCTTTCCTCATTGCTTATTTTTATTACTTTAATTTCTTTTTCTTGTCTTGTTGCTATATCACATGAGGGTGGACTTGTGGATATCCTAGACCATAGAGACAACTGAAGTTGCTTTCTCTTTATTATTTCTGTTAGACAAGGGTTTGAGATTTGTGGAGATCAGAGAAAATATCTTGATGCTCACCTGACCTGACCTGGCTAAATATCAATTTAATGGTTAAATGTAATATTTCCTTAGGTTAAGTCACTTTTGTTTTGGTAGTACTATGCACCTATCCTTAGAATTATTTTTAAATCACTTCACTTTTTTCCTTATGGTTCTGATCATGTCAGCATATACTTTTTTTTATCCTGAAATGTCTATACTTTCTGTTAAATGTTGTGAGAGAATATATTTGTTCACTCTGGCTCTAACAAATAACATTTCATTTTTTTTAACATTTTAGTGTTTTTATGTAGTCAATTTCTTAGATTGATGCTGTCACATTGAAAAAAAAAAGCTTTTGGAAATTTCGTTCCAAGTATACCCATCTTTACAAATTCATTCAAGATATTGGTATTATTTGTGCCATCAATTATATGATTAAATGGCCTATTTAAAGTTTGTGTCAAATGTAGACTTCCAGTACTTTCCATGTCCTGAGCTTTTCCCCTCTTCAGATTTAAGTAACTTTTCAATATTTTCTCTATTTCATGAAATATCAGTTTAGAAATGAAGTTATTTCCTACAATTGCCCTGCACTGATTTGCAATGAGATGTAGTGTAACTGGTCACTAAGCATAGCACTGACAAGCAGCAGTTTGAAGTCTTTATATCTGTTGGGCAAGATTTCTTCCATTTATGTTAGGTTAGAGTGCTGATACATTATCAGAGCATTCATATCTGTAGTCCATTTCAAGTGCAATTATGATTTCCCTATTTTAGTTAGTGCCAACTTTACTGATGCTTTTTCATCAGGTGATTTGTTGGTATTTCTGATTTATTCCGATGTATCTTTCTTTCTTACTAGATTAAGAAGTATCACTTTGTTCAACTGTTCTCTGGGTCAAGCTAATAATCATAAGTTTTGAGTAGGGTCAGTCTATAATGCTGTGACATCCTATTCTATTCCTTAGATTCATAGGAGCAGTTACATCTGTGGTACTACCAATCAGTGGTGGTATCTTTTTTTTTTTTAGTACTTTTTTTCAGTCATGTCAACTCTTCGTGATCCCATTTAGTGTTTCTTTTCCTTCTTCTTTTTTTTTCTTTTTTGGCAAAGACACTGGAGTGGTTTGCCATTTCCTTCTCCAGCTCATTTTACAGATGAGGGACTGAGGCAAACAGGGTTAAGTGACTTGTCCAGGATCATATAGCTAGTAAGTGTCTGTGGCTAGATTTGAACTCGTGAAGATGAGTCTTCCAGACTTTAAGCCCAGCATTCTATCTATTATGCCACTTAGCTGCCCTACCAGTGATATTATCAGAATCCAAATGGGCCAACATTTCAGGTTTCCCATTATGCTTTTACAGTTATTGCACTGATCTCTGGGCAGATTCACTACTGTACATCACCCAGATTGTCATCCCCTCACTTTGCCACAGCCACTCTCTTTCCTCAGTGGCATACATGGATGTTAGATTGGACTTAGAGAGCATATTTCCCTTTTTCTCTTCCTCCATGATTTCACTGGTGTGAGGAAATCCCAGGGAGGAAATTCCTTTAACAACTTATAGCCTTAGTTGGGGGTAGGGGGGAGAAGGGAGGAAGCTGTGGCCTAGAGACCACATGTGACCCTCTAAGTCCTCAAATGTAGCTCTTTGAATGAATCTAAATTTCACAGAACAAATCCCCTTAATAAAAGCATTTGTTCTGTAAAAGTTTGACTCAGTCAAAATACCATGCCCAAGGACCTAGAAGGCCACATATGGCCTTAAGGCCACAGGTTCCTCATCCCTACCTTACATAGTTACCTGATTCACTGAAAATTAAGTAACTTCTTCACAGACATATAGAGAGCATGCATCAGAGGTGCAATTTGAAACCAGGTTATGCTGATACCAAGGGCGCTTCTCTATCCACCAGGGCATTTTTTTTTTTTGCAGTGATGATGGTGATGATGATGATGATGATGATGATGATGCTATATAAAAATATTCAACTTTAGACCTTAATGACATTTTGCACTATCATCTAAAACTAAGGTGAAAAATAAGCCTACGACTGTAATAAGTATTTATATAAGGCTTCAACATTTGCAAAGCTCTTTGCAAATATTGTATTTTTTAAACTTCACACCAACCCTCAGGGGCAGGTGTTTTACCATCCCCATTTTACATGTAAGGAAATTGGAGCAGATGGAGATCAATTGACTCACCCTGGGTCATACAGATATTAAGTATCTTAGGCGGGATATAAACTCATATCTTCCTAACTCCAGATCCAGTTCTCTGTCTACTATGCCATCTGCCTCATTATATCTTATTATCTTCATGCATTACAGAATCACAAAATCTCACAGTTTGAAAGTACAATAGGATTATTCTAGTAGCACACAGCTGGACAGAGATTTTCTCTACAAATCTGGTCACCCAGTATCCACTAGGCTACTTCCTCCAATAATATGGAACCTCCTGCCTCCTGAGGAAGCCCAATCTCTTTTTGGACTAATGAATCATGGATTCAAAAGTTATTTTATGGGCATTTCCCCAACACCAGCCAATGCAGAATAATAGTTATGTCAGGGCTGAGAAACTATTAAACTCTGGTGTACTGAGAGGAACATGGATAAGAATTCATGAGAAACAAAATCAATCAATCTCCCTTACACACTAACTGTGCCATCTTGAGTAAGTCATTTCCTCTTACTGGAGTGATATTTCCAAGCCTGTGAAATAGGAGAATCAGAATTTCTTGTGGGTTTGCTCAGTTGTTCAGTCATATCTGATTCTTTGTGACCCCATGGGCCATAGCATATGAAGCAGTTCTATCCTCAATTCTTAGAATAAATGTCAAGGTCCTTCTAGGGTGGCCTATAATTGCATGATTTAATATTTAACATACAGGCAATCAGTAGTCTTTCCTAACCCTGTCAATGATTGCAGCTAGAAATATAGGTGTTCTCACTTTTCATCCATTATCCAAACTATTCCAAACTTTGTTTGTTTTTAGAACACCTTTCTTCCCATAAGTGCATTCATAAGAGGGTTGACATTTCCCATTGTGTTCCTATTAGAATTCAATCATCAAGAGCATTAACCTTTAAAATTCCAAGGGAGTATTCATCTACTGTACAGGATTTCAGTGTTGCTTAGCACTTTGGTCCCGGGTTGGTTCATTTCCTTTTAAATCCCTTAGTAAGTAAAATAGTCTTCACATCAGGGCCTGGGATTTTAATCCATAGAGACAAAACAGGATGAGCAAAAAGTTAGGATTGTTGTTGCTGTCTGGTGAAAAGTGTAAAATTTCTTGGAGATGGTGTGTCTGATAGACTGCCCCAGGATTCACGAATTCAAAAAGTCACTATGGCCTCACTACAAAACATTTCTAGCATACTTATAGATTGATTAAAAAAAATCTCCCTACTTATTATTATAATACTCCATATCCCATTGCCACTGATACAATTTTATATAATTCATGAAATTTCCATTATGTACATACAGTGAATAGATTCAAAGTTAAAGCTATTGTAGAGGTGCAACTTTGCCTTTTTTCTCACAGTTTTGAAGTATGATTATAATATTCCATGGAAATAGTTCTCCCCTCTCCTATTGATCAGGTAAATGACAACTACCACATGTCCTTTCTAATGTAGGGAACAATAAAAGTTCATACTATATAAATGCTTTCAATTTTATTACATAAACTTTATGTTTTTGTTGACTTTCAACCTTTTGATATGACAGTGAAGCTAGGAAATGCTTGCAAGATAGAGAAAACTTAATATATTACCCCATGATTTGTGAATGCCTGATTTTTCTTCCCAGTAAGTTACTTTATTGAGACCATAAAAAAGAAAATCAGTTTCTTGTCTCAACCTACTACGTCTTCCCCCCTTCCCCCCTTCCCCCCTTAATTTATTGAAGATACTCTAGAAGGAGTAAAGAATAATTCTAAGCATCTTCTTAAAAACAGTAGAATAATACCAGCCAGAGAGTGGTGGGAGTGGAAAGAATTTTTACAACAGAAATGAAAGAATGTCTGAAAATGGGAAAATGAATGTTCTTGCTATGTTTTATTGATTATGTTAGGTTTTGAAGTAACACAAAAGTACAGCTGCATAGCCTCTGACAGAAGGGAAAATTTTCTGAAGGACAAAGCATAAAGCAAAGTGGAATCATTATCTCCATTTTCAAGTGGAAGTAATCATTAAGCAGGTCCCAAGATGAGACTTATAAATCCTAAGATTAGTTAAATCATCTGTCTGCTAAAAGAGGCCTTTTATAGGATGTAACATGTTTTATTAGAAAGAGGCATGGCTGGGATTCACAGTTCTAGCCCCTGCTGTGTACCAGTTCGATATGTGACCTTGAACAAGTCCCTTCAGCTCTCAGAAATGAATTCTCCTTATCCATAAAATTAAGGGAATGGAAAAATAAATGATCTCTACAGCTTCTCTTATTTCTAAGGTTCCGTGGAGAAGTAGAATCTGAGTTTGAATTCCAGATCTACCACTTAACTACTTACTGATGTGACCTTGAGCCAGTCACAGCTTCTTTGGGCCTCATTTTCCTCATTTGTAAAGTGAAGAGTCTGGCCAAGATATCCTCTAAGACCCATTCCAGCTCTAAATCTACACCCCCTACCCCCTTGTTACTAAAGATACAGTAATGAAAGAACTCACCATGAAAGTTCTTGGTGCTGGCAAATTGTTTAACTTCAGAAATTAATCTCATTGTGTCAATGCAGGTAACATTAAAAAAAGTGCTTTGTCATTGACTTTGTATCTGCACACTAAGGACCATTAGGTCATTCCATCTGACTTGTACCTGAAACTTCCTATATGTCCTGTTTCCTCCTTTGAGAATATAAGTAGCTTGAGAGCAAGGGCTGTCTTTTCTGTTTATTTACCTAGCACTTAGCATTTAGTGCTTTGCCAATACTAAACATTTAAATATGTGTATATATATATATATATATATATATATATGTTTACTCATTCATTCATTTTAGTGCTGATCATTATTTTTGTAAGGTATAAAATGAATGACATGTATATTATTACAAATTTTATATGTATAATGAATTAAAATATAAACCAAAAAAGCACAATAAATACAAGATTATATTTTTTGGGGGGGATTATATTTAGTTCCAATAAATTTAAAACTTAGATTTATAGGCATGAGGTTAAAATTACTCCAAGAATTAAATCCATTCCTTGTGCTAGTGAAAGAGAAGCACTTAAATGTAGCCCCAACCACACATATAGTTACCTATCAATGGGAAAACTGATTCTTTGGTTAAATTATTTCACTTATTCTTTATCCAAAGTAGTGATAGGTTTTGGAAACAACTGGATGATAGACATCAGAGCTAGATGCTTCTTCCAAATATACTATTTTTATGGACTGATTTATTAGCAATAGCAAAATCTATTTCCCCCACAGCTATTTTTTCTTTTTTTTACTGGGGACTGAACCTACTTGAAGGTCATGATTATTTATTTGGCTAGCCCCTCAGCCAAATGCTCTTCTGCAGGTAGTAGATTAAGGATTAGAGAGAGAGTGAGAGTAGAAGGGTGAATAGTAAGGAGAAAGTGCCTAAGCAGCCCAAGTCCTTCCACAGGGTATTGTTTCTCTTAGGCTAATTGTAGCTGACGTTTCATGCAACTCACTGCAGTTCTCTGTGAAAGTAATGCTGAATCCATCTGAGTTTTAACAAGTTATAACCAACACTGTAGAAAGAGTTGTGCATTGTGGCTCGATTGAGGTGAAGGAGAGTGAATGAAGAACTTCTCTGATTCTTAGTTTTAGTTCTCATTTCATACTGGGGATCTAGGGACTCAATAAAAGGGAAAGTTATAAGAAAATTTAATATGACTTTTTTTTCAATCAATAAACCCCTCTCCTGTAATTCTTACTTTTTCTATTTTTCAAAGGAGAAAACCCTTTACCATTTTAAATACCACAATAGACCCTATTGTGAAAAAAACAAAACAAAACAACTTATCAAATGCTGATTGATTCCTCCAAAGCAATGAGAAAATAAGCCTTAGACTCCAACCCAGGAGCAAGGAATAATTGCTGAAGAAGGTCTAACCTGGGAAGAACAGTGATTGGTGCTATAGAATTCAGTAAGAAAAGGTTTTTTTTTTTAAATTTGGGAAGGACCTGGCTAAAGTGTGTATGTGTGTGTATGGGGGGGGGGGAGACTAAAAATATCTACTCTCTCATTTTGGAATTAAGCAAAATTTTAACAAAGAAGATTTTCCAACATATCTTTGCCAATTTAAATGTATGAATAAATAATCACAACAGTTAGAAGGAAACTCAGTGGTCATTCCAGCAACAAATACTTATTCAGTCTCTACTTCAGAACCTACAACTTAATTTCTTATTAAACAGAAATAATTGCTTTTAGTATTAATTCTTAATATTGATCTGTATCCTTTTGATAAGATGAATATTAAGAATACAGGAAGGCAAAGGAGAACTTACATGAACTGATGCAAAGTAAACAGAGTCAAGAAAGCAATATAGACATTAACTGAAACATTATAAATGGAAATAACAAAAAAGCAAAACATTATATATTAATAATAATTTTTAACCCTGTGAAAGAGAAAATATGACTTTGATCCTTTTTTCTTAGAGTTAGAGGATTATGAATGTAGAGTATTTTATATATGTTTAGAAGCTTCTGTATTCTGTCAAAATTTTATTATTTAATGTCCCTTCCCCCCATTCTCTTTATTCTTGGCAGTGGGAGAAAGGGGTATATTTATAAATTAAAAAATAAGAGGTATCAACAAAAATGTAAAAAAGTAAACACTGGATTATCTTCCTGTAACTTCTGTCTTGGTCCTAGCTGAGATCTCTGAAATTATGTAGTCTTTCTTAGTCCTTCATCTGAGAGGCAGTAAATGGATAGGCATCTGCAATCTAAAGCATCAGTGATTTATAAATGAGAATCAGATCTTTATGGGATTTGTAATAGAATTGATAGTCTAGAACTATGTGGTCTCAAGTAATTTAATTTCCCAAACAATAAGGAACTGTAAAAAACTTAAGAGTTTAGTGAATTTGGATAAGACAAGAATAGGTAAGTTAAAATTTTCAACTGGATCTCATGCAATATACTACAAGAAGCTCAGAATGGATGGATGACAAATACAGTAGCTCACACCATCTAAAAAATGGAAATTGATACTCTCAGGTGCCTTTTATGATTATGTTGAGGAGAAGAATTCTAAAACAAAAGTTAATTAAGAAGCTTTTGCAAGAATAGAATGAATGGAGTCAGAGAAGGGAAAATATCATCTGAGAGAAAAATGCATCAAATATCTTTGATCTACTATCCAAAATACATAGGCTATCATTACAAATATAAAGATCTTGTGACATTTCTCAATCATTTTCTGATCTAAAGATGTGAAAAGAGAGTTTCAAAAGAGACATGGCAAGCTGTTAAAAACCACAGCAAAAATTGCTTCAATTTACAATCAAATAAATGCCAATGAAAACAGCTTAGAGATTTTATATCACACCAATCTTGCTATCAAAAAAATGACCAAAAAATCCCCCTGGAAATGGTTAACATTGAAAGAATTTCAATTCCACCTGCCCAGCAACACACTATATGAGGAACTGTAAAGTGGTCAAACCATTCTGGAAAGCTAGTCAATAAGGATTAATAACCTACTTTAGTAGTATTGGGCACTATGCTAAACATTAGAGATGCAAAGAAAAAGAGGGAAAAAAAACAGTCCTTCTTTTAAGAAGTTAACAATCTAATGAGAGATAACACACAAATAGTTATGTATAAACTATGTATCCATGGTAAATTGGAGATAATCTCATATGAAAGATATTAAGATTAAGGAAAGGTAGAGAAGACTACTTATAGGAGGCTAATTTATTTTAGCTGAGAACTGAAGGAAGCTAGGGAAGCTAGGAGGGAGATCAGGAGAGAGAGAGAGAGAGTTTCAGGCTTTGGGGTTAACTTGTGAAAATGTTCAGATTTGGGAGATGGTATGTCATGTGCAAGGAACAAGAAGAAGACCAGTGTCACTGGATTACAGAGTATGTGGAGGGGGAGGGATATAGTGTATAGGAAGACTGGAAAGGTAGGAGGAGGGCAGGTTATGAAGAATGGTAAACAAAGACATTTGAAATGACAAATAAAGGACTTTATATTCCATCCTTCAGGTGATAAGGAGCCACTGAAGGTTATTATCTGGGTCAGACCTTTACTTTAAGATTTATTTGAAAATTGAGTGGAGGTTGAACTGGAATTAGGAGAGACTTGAGGCAGGGAGACCAAAGAGCAGGCTATTGGGATAGTTCTAGCATAAGGTGATGAGGGCCTGCACCAGGATGGTGGCTGTGTCAAAAGACAGAGGGGAGTATATATGAGATTGATTATGAAGAGTGAGAGTGAGGAGTTGAACATTCAGGTTTTGAACCTGAGAGTATAGTGTCTATATTAGTAGTTAGAAAAGGGAAGAAGAAAGTTAGAAAGTTAGGAAGTTAGAAAGGGGAGAAAGTTTTATAGGAAAGATATTGAATTCAGCTTTGGACATGATGAATTTAAGATATCTATAAGACATCTAGCTTGGAATTATGCTAAGAAAGGTCCTAATCTTTAAACCAGAGATGTATGATTATGCAGCTAGTGTCAGAGCTGGTACTTGAACATGTGACAATGTGATGTTGTGAAACTAGGCCTTCTTCCTGAGAAGTCCAGTGCTCTCTCAACAACTCTAAGAATTATGTTTTAATGGGTAAACTACTTTAAGTCTTCTTGGAATTAGAACTTATTTATCAAATATAAACCAGCTCAATGTTATAAAAGAGAAACTTTAATTTAAAAAAAGTACTGAAATATAATGATACTTACCATACTTTGGTTGATTTTAGTGAAAAGGAAATACCAATGTAAGCATAGGCATTCATGGAGTGTGGAATGAGTGTGCCTTCAAATGCAGGTATGCCAGGCTCATGCTTTTTTACATCTCTGAACATGAGTGTATTATTTAGGCATCATTGGGTATTCTCTTCTAGTACCACTTTGGCCAAGGTTGATCTTGCGAATGGCAAAACTCTTCCGTCACTTAAATATTTTCTTAGATACCTATAATAGGGTATCCAAGACATGACTTCTTTTTCCAAAACAACTACCTCCACACTTGTCATTTCAGTAGTGTACCGTTACTCATTATTCATTTTCCATTACATTTTAGTCTTTCTGAGTCCCCTCTGAGAATGCAAACACCTTTGTGAGAAGTCACACCTTGAAATCCTGGGGAGGGATCAAACATGGAATAGATATTCGCCCTCTGTATGTGTGTGTTGGGGGGGGACTGCATGTGCGTGTGTGTATGTTCATTTCTATGTATGCATGTGTGTGTTTATATTGAATGTGAAGCATGCTGTAATTGGGGAAAATGCATCTGAAGTCAGAAACCCAGGGTTAAAATCTTGACTCTTCTGCTAGCCCTCTCTGCCACCTGGGAACAAAGGGACCTCACTTCTCTGGCTTTCTGTTTCTTTGTACAATGATCCTAACACCAAAAGTAGAGATAGCTAATGGAGCTAGAAGGACCCTGAAGATATATTCCATTTACAACTTTGCCTAGGGTCTGATCTGCTGAAAATTGCAGAAGGGAATATTCATGTAATTCATTGAATGACCTGGATTTAAATTGCTATAATTTTGAAACTCCATATAGATAGTTGCTGTATAATAAGGTATACCTAACCTACTGATGAGGAATTAGCACTTCTCATTTTAAAACAAAGTCCAGGAAAAGATTCTCTTCCTACATTTAAATTTCTTGAGACCCATTTCTGTCAAGATACAGCAACTAAAGGCCTTTGGAGGCCTTATTATGTTGTAGTGTTCTATTGGGATTTATTAGATCATTGTCTTTGTTTACTTCTCTCAGTCTTTTTCACATTCTAAGCTTACAAAGACTTCAAGGAGTAAATCACCTTGATGACAAAAATACATTTTAGGCTATAAATTATGATGTTGTGAATTTCCTTATTGGAAAACACACTTTTGCTATGAATTCTCACGTAACAAATCTTTATGATCTCATTTAGCTTCCCATTTGTAACCTGAACTTTAAATAATTTATCCATTCATTACTAATACATTTGGATATACCACAAGAGTGTTTACATTTTATCATGTGTCCTCTAAAATACTTGCTACCTTAAATGTATCCAGTGTATGCTTAAAAATTTCATTTTCTTGATTTAAATACAGTAGACATTTCTACAATTTGACATAATCAAGTCCACAGAAAACTCTTCAAACAGCTGATGAGTGACATTTGAATAGACCAATGGAAATATGTCCTGTTTACTTCCTTTTACATGCTCACTGTTTAAAATGTGTAATTTGACCTTGCATTATGTTTACCAATGAAAATTATTAGTGATGTGGAATCATGAAATCAAATTTATATTCCTTATGACAGGAGGAATTTATGGAAGATATGTTTTAAGCATAAGAACTCAAGTCTGTTATTAGTGAAGTGTTTGGAGAATTGGTTTATAGGTGAAACCCAGGTTAATAAAGCATTACTCATGTACAAGAGCAAAGCTTATTTCAAGGGATTGTTAAATGGAACAAGAGAACAGCTACTTGGTATTAGAAAGAGTATCTATGTATATAGGGATGCTTATACACATATGTTTCTATAAATATGTGAATCAAGTTTCACCTCTGTCACATATATGATCCTTGACAAATCATGTAAACTTCTCATTTTTTTTTTTTGGGTTGGGCAATGGGGTTAAGTGACTTGACCAGGGTCACACAGCTAATAAGTGTTATGTGTCTGAGGCTGAATTTGAACTCAGGTCCTTCTGAATCCAGGGCTGGAGCTCTATTCACTGCACCACCTAGCTGCCCCAAACTTCTCATTTCTTAATGAAGCTTGTTGAGACTCTAAGTTACAGAGAAGGTAACAATCTTCACTAGAAGAAGGAATTCCTCACCAAGAGTTCCCTACTCTGCTGAAATAAGAGATTTGTTGAAACGACAAAAAACAAATGACAGAACAACCTATACACAGACATCCATTTCAATATGCATATATAGAAAACATGTATGTACACATCTCTCTATACATACACATTCATATAAATACACATATATGCATAGTTGGTGTTTTGTCCAGATCTGTGGTTAAATGAGTTTAGGAAACTCCCAGTAAAGAAATTTCTTCCAGAATTAGGCACATGATTATTCTATAACTTAAAGAGTGGTAAAAGTAAAGTCATATAGCCATTGTACATTAGAAGGACAATTTAAAACTAGGTCTTCCTAATTCAGAAGTCAGACTTTTATCCACAAAACTGCTGCTTCTTGGCTATATGTATGCGTATATGTGAATGCAATAATCAAATGCTTTTGTTATCTTAATTCTATGGTTATTCCTTCCAATATTGCAGATCTTATCCTGTTCCCACTTATTCATTGTGTTCCACACTTGTCCATGTACACCAACAAATTTGTTACTTTGGGGTCTCTGTATCTGTAAGGGCACTGCCCCCTTTTTAATTTGTTAATAAGTTGGTGAATTTCTCCCTTTTCCTTCTCCCATATTGTTTTAAGTCCTCAAAATCCCTTGATGAAATGTTGCCCAGCAGCACAACCCCAGATAGAACCATCATTAAGGCTTTGCAAAGTTTAACCACTTTAGCTGAGGAGTTGGCAGAGAACTCTGGGATAGATAATTAATTAAAAGAATGGTTAGAATCCTGGTTTGGCAAATGGAAAGGAATGGCTGTATCCATCAGGAGTATTAACTGCTGTAGGATGTTGTATAGTCCCATGCATTAGAGAACTGGTACGACGATTAATAGAGACATCCCTCACTAAGATTATTCCAGTAAGACCTATGGTGGGAGTTCAGATGGCAGGCTCTGGCAATATAAGGATGATGATTAAAAGTACCAATGAGACTTCCCCCAGTGATGGAGAATTCAAAATCATGTTAAAGAGATTAGAGGATAAGGAAATTGGGAATGTGTGGAAGCCAAATCTTTACTAGAAAAGAAAAGGGGGGAATTGTGAGAAAGGGTTAGGAGTTAGGCTTCCACAACAGAACAAGGGGATTCTGAGAAGGACTTCCAAGATCTTGTGGGTAGTCTCTCAAGCAATCAGAAAGTGCCCCAAACATTCTGCAAACAACTAGTTCCTTAACAGCCCCGGAGGCTAAATGGTTCCAACCCGTTGGAGTCAAGGACAGGGCCTTGAGAGGGCAAAGGCTTTTCTCCACTGCACTTGCTTTATAAGCTTACTGAATATTAACTGACACACCCTGAGGGCGGAGATAGCCACTATTTTTCAACATGGGACACATGACAAGGAGGGACATGGAGAAATATGGAGGAACATGGAATGGGCATTTCAGGAAGAGTGTAACTCAGATGAACTGGTCCCATTCTGGGCTCAGGTGGGTGGAGTATGGATCTTACTAGTCATTTAAAAGTTGATTCTACTGCTGTACCAGTGAGCATGTACCACTAGGGTACAGTGTGCTCGCTTCTCTTGAGAAGTGTAATAACAGCTTTACTTCACTCAAAAAAAGAAAAAAAACAGTCTCCAGCACCACAATTTGCAATTGTCAGTCCTGTGGCACTCAGGTTTCCCTCTAGTCCAACTTTCACAACTGTGCATTGCTACTGGAAAATAAAACAAAACAAAACAAACAGCTTTGACAATATGGGGCCTTTGTTGGCAAGGGGATGTCTCTGCTTTTCAAGTATGCTCTAAAGATTTGCCATAGCTTTCCTTCCAAGGAACAAGTGCCTTTAATTTCATGCCTGTAGTAACCATCTGCTTAATCTCTTCTGCTTCTGTTAGATCCCTACCAATTTTGTCTTTTATCATGCCCATTTTTGCATGAAACAGTCCCTTGATATCTAATTTTCTTGAATATTTCTTATCTTTCTTATTGTATTATTGTATTTTGAGTCCCCACAATATAAAATATGACACAACTTCCATTTCTTCTCCTATTTTTCAGGAAGTGATAGGACCAGCTGCCAAGATCTTATTTATTTATTTTTTTTATGTTAAGCTAAAAGCCACCTTTTATACTCTTCTTTTTCACCCTCTTCTTAAGAAACTTAGCTTCTTAATTCCTTTTTACTTTCTGCCATCAATGTGATATCATCTGTATATCTGAGATTATTGATGTACCCTGTATATAAGTGAAATAAATAAGGTGGCAATATACAGCCCTGTAGTAATCCTTTTCTAATCTTAAACCGATCAGTTGTTTCAAATTCAGTTCTAACTGTTGCTTCTTGGCCCACATAAAAGTTCTTCATTGAACAAGTAAGATGATCTGTTTGAGGTATTCCCATCACATTTTGTTATGATCCACACAGTTAAAGTATTTTGTGTAGTCAATGAAGCAGAAGAAGATGTTTTTCTGGGACTCCCTTGCTTTTTCCATAATCCAGTGAATATTAGCAATTGGGTCTCTAGTTCCTCTGCCTCTTCAAAAACCAGTCTACTCTTCTGATAATTCTCAGTTCATATATTGCTGAAGCCAAGCTTGTAGAATCTTAAATATAACCTTGCTGATGTGTAAAATGAGCACGATTGTTCAGTAGTTGGAACATTCCTTGGCATTGACCTTCTTTAGGATTGGGACATAAATTGATCTTTTCTAATCCAGTGACTACTGCTGTGTTTTCTAAATTTGCTGGCATGTTGAGTCCAGCACTGTCACAGCATCATCTTTTAGTGTTTTAAATAGCTCAGCTGGAATTGCATCACTTCCACTAAGCTTATCGTTTGAAATGCTTCCTAAGGCCCACTTGACTCAATTCTCCAGGATTTGTTGCCTTAGATCAATAACCACAAGATGTTAAGATCTTTCTTCTGTAGTTATTTGGTGTATTCTTGCCATCTCTTCTTAATCTCTTCTGCTTCTGTTAGATCCCTACCAATTTTGTCTTTTATCATGCCCATTTTTGCATGAAACAGTCCCTTGATATCTAATTTTCTTGAATATTTCTTATCTTTCTTATTGTATTATTTTCATCTATTTCTTTGCATTGCTCATTTAAGAAAATCATCATATCTCTCCTTGCTATTCTCTGGAATTCTGTATTCAGTTGGTTATATCTTTCCCTTTCTCTTTTTCCTTTCCCTTTCCTTCCTTCCTCAGCTATTTTTAAAGCCTCATCAGAAAGCCATTGTGTTTTCTTGCTCTTCTTTTGTTTGGAGTGTTTTCGTCGTCGTCGTTGTTGTTATTATTGTTGCTACTACCTGTACAATATTGGCAACCTCTGGCCATAGCTCTTCAGGCAGTCTATCTACCAGATCTAATCTCTTAAATCTATTCATCACCTCCACTTCGTATTCATAAGTGATGGTATTTAGGTCATATCTACATGGTCTGATGGTTTCCTCTACTTCATTTAAATCTACATTTTGCAATAAGATGCTCATGATCTGAGAGTCAACCCCAGGTCTTGTTTTAACTAGCTGTGTAGAACTTTTCCACCTTTGACCATAAAGTGTATAATCAATCTGATTTCTATATTGACCTTCTCTTGATGCTCATGCATAGAGTCACCGTTGGGGTTGTTGAAAAAGAGTGTTTGTTACAACCAGGGAACTATCTTGACAAAGCTCTATTAGTCTCTGCCATGCTTAATTTTGTACTCCAAGGCCAAACTTTCTCATTATTTCAATTATCTTCTGATTTTCTTTTTGTGCTCCAATTCCCTTTGATAATTGTGACATCTTTTTTGGTGTTATTTCTGTATGTTGTAGGTCTTCATAGAAATGATCAACTTTGGCCTCTTAGGCAACAGTTTTTAGAAGATAGATTTATGTTATTGTAATGTTGAATGGTTTGCCTTGGATTTGAACAGATATCATTGGTCATTTTTGAGCTTATACCCCAGTACTGCTTTTTTCATCCTTTTATTGACTGTACTTGGCTCATCCCCATAATGTACATCTCTGCCCTTTAAGTGATCTTTTTCTTTAATGTTCCATAGACCATAGTATACTCTATGTTTCCTAGACTAAAGTGTCTCATGGCTTATAGCCATTCAATGTAACCAAAAGAAAATTAGTGTTTAAAAAATGGGAAGAATTTTGGGTTCATTCAAGGAACTTTGTCATTTTTCAAAGGCAATCCATTCTGCTCTCTTGTTCTTATTAAATTCTAGGCTACAAAAAATTAATTTGCAGTGTTTCTCCAGAATTACACACACACACACACACACACACACACACACACACACACACACACAAGCTCCTCAGGGCATCTGTTCACTGTATGTTATAGTTGGATTACTATGTAAACAGTCTTCATTCATTTGGTTCAGTTAGGCCAAATGCTTAGGAGTGATTATATTTAATCATACTTAGGAGCCTCTGTTTGTCCTGGAACTTCATATTAGTGCAATGACATCCTTAAACAGGACCATGTGGAGGACCTCAAAATCTATAAGTATCCTTCTTCTACATTGACTCTTTGCTTGACCTCATCCATGACAGTGATAGACATCTATGATGAATATCTTCCTATTTTATGCCTCCCTTACTATTAATAATAAAAGGCTTATGAAACAAGGTTATTTCTGTTATTTTTTTGAGGAATATTACAACACACACACACATAACAACTTAATAGAGAGAAAGCCTTTGCAACAGTATTTTGGCTTATTGATTCAAAATGGTAGATCTTTTATTATCTGTATCTTTCTATCAATTGTCTGAGTATAAAGATGTCTCTGCCTGTGTCATATTATTTGCCAAAAAAACCCTGCTCATTCCTGTCCAGTATCCTTTTCAAAGATACCTTTACTACACACATGGATTGTGCTCACTTAGCACAGTGCTTGGAACACAATAGGTGCCTAATATTATTTATTGGCTGATTAGCCAACTCACAAAATGAAAACTAGGAAAGTAGGTATATGAGTTGGTAGTTATTGGTGTTTTCTCAGTTATGTTTTTATTGTAATAATGATGATGATAAACAATTAATGTTTATGTAGTGCTTTAAGGTTTATAAATTACTTTACAAATATTGTCTCATTTGTCCTCACAATAACCCTGGGTGGTAGGTGCTTTTATTATCTCCATTTTACAGTTGAAGAAACTGAGGCAGACAGATTAAGTAACTTGATCAAGGTCAGTTTTTTTTCCATTCTTTTAGAATTTTTCTCCACTTCAATTTCCTTCCAAACTTATCTTTAGCCAAATCAATCAGATAAGCTATATGTTACTTTATAGAACTAGATAGAATAGTTTTGTGGACCTGGAAGAACAAAAAAGTGAAGAATCTTAAGAGAGAGAAGGATAAAAAGGAGAAACAAAAGATTAACAAGAATAGATTGATCTGAAGTTATTTTGTAAAGAATAAAGTGATCATTAAAACTGGTACCAGTTAAACAATAGAAAAATTAATCAATGGGAAAAGTAGGTGTTGTACACCTGGTCTCTTCATACTTACCCTAAATATTCAAATGGATTTGTGATCTCATTACTATGATGTTTCTTCTAAGGATTCAGATCATATATTATCTTTGATTGCCCATCTGATGGATCACTTATCCCCCATTTCCCGTAAAAGTCACATTGGTAGTACCACTTAACATTTTTTTGTCAGACTTCCTTGATTTCCTTCCACAATAGGATACCAATGGAGTAGGCAATCTGCCAATCATTTATCCCTGATTCTTGCCACATGAGGAGGCCACCTTCCTTTTTGAACCTATATTTCTTTTATGACATCCTTTATCTGTTCTTTATAGTTCCTTATTTGTTATATTTTTCAGGTTATTCATGCCTATCATTGCTTTTATTTCTTCAGTTCCATGAATATAACAATACTAGTACAATATTGGTACTGAAATGATGGGCTATTTTTTTTTTCAGGAAAGCATTGGGTCATTAAAGGAACTCTGTCATGTTTTCAAGGTTAATACAGCTTATCATCATCTTCCCATTTAATTCTTGGGCCACCTCATCTGTTTTATCTTAACTTTCTATCTCTTAAACATGTAGTGATAAACCAGTCCATTCAATAAGTCCTACTTTCGTGGTTGGGTTGTTGTTATTCAAATTTTTTTTCCACATTGATATGTCTTGTTGTTGCTTACAAAGTACTTTTCATAATAATTCTATGAGGTAGGGTGTGAATATAATTGCTGTCATTTTACTGACATGAAGATTAAAGTTCAGAAAGGCTGATTTACCTACAGGAGTATAGTTAGGAAAACACAGATCTCAGATCTGAACTACTTCTGAAAAAAAAAAAACAACAACAAAACCCAGGGCTTCCTCCACTACAACAGGAAATATTGCTTTGCCACTGTTTTATGTATTCCTTTTATGCCTTTTTATTGTGTATTTGTGGTGTAATACCCTCTGCTATTAGGGTATATTCAAATTCAAGGGGAACACTAAGTGTTTTCTTTTGAATGAATGGCAGCATGGATGATATGTGAGGGATAGTGATTTGAGGAATTGGAAATTTAAAGAGAAGTGGGTTTGATTCCTAGCTGACACCTGTACTAGTTATGTGACCAGAATAAGTTACTTAAACATGTTGAACCTCAGTTTCTTCATCCATAAGGTGGGGTTAATAATGCCAATATAATTCATCTCACAGCATTGTTATGATAATAAAATAAGTCAATAATATTCAAAAGTACTGTATAAACCTTAACAAGATATAGTAATATTAGCACTTTGGACAGTGCTGTGTTTTCAACAACTTGGAATAACTAGATTGATCACCTCCAGGAATGCTTCTGGGACTTAACATTCTTGGGTAAATGAGATCCTAGATGGAGAAACTTCAATGGAAGATTCTCACTCTGGCCATTTTTTCAAGCCAGGTCAAGAAGTTCTAATATATCATCATTTAGCCTGAAAGTCTCAAATATTTCCCTAGTTTTTGAGGATTTTAATCTCCATGGTTTCACTGCAAAAGTCATGAAAATAATGAATTCTAAAGTAAGCCTGTAGGGCATTTATTGCCCCCAAATCATGTTTGGAATCTAAAAATCTGTTCTGAGATTATGGGCACATTTTTTAATCTCCATAATGTTGGTGTGTGTATGAACATATATACACATGCACATCTATCTATCTATCTATCTATCTATCTATCTATCTATCTATCTATCTATCTATCTGTCTAAATATATATATATACACACATACATATATATATACACATATATATATATACATGTACATATATAGTATGTGTGTATGTGTGTATATATCTATCTAAAACATGTCATAGTTATATCTAACTATATCTAAGCATATAAATATATTTATATGTTATATATGCATACAGATTTGCATGCATGCATAGATGCATATATATCCAGATGTCCCAAAGTCTTAGTGCAGTTTTGAACACACACACACACATATGCATACATATGGACATACACATGTGTGCATATATCTAAATACATGTTTATCCATATCTATTTGTTTATCTATATCTATCTGTTTATCTATATATCTAATCTCACCTTGAAATTCACCAGGGCCTGTAGTTATATTTTCAAATTGGATCCTCATAACAACTTATTCTGTCCATCCAGGTATTATTCTATCCATTGGACAGGAAAGGAGACTGAGCCTTGAAATGATTAGATGAGTTACCTGTGATTTTGTATTTTGTGAGTTCTGGAGGCCATATGCAAAGCTAGTTCTCTCCTGACTCCAGGTCTAATATCTTTTCCCCAGTGTACTAAAATAGCCTTAGCCACATGGGACAAGACCAGGGATGACTGGAGCCTGCTCAAACTGATTTATGAAAGCTGATTGTTAAATTTCCATTCAGTGTGAGAATTTTCACCTAGTTGTTTAATGTTGTCAAGTGCTTTACATATGTTGTCTCATTTGCTCCTTCACAGCAACCTAATGAAAAAGGTGCTATTATTAGGAGGTAGAGAGAGATTAAGTGACTTTTCAAGGATCACACAGCTAGAAAGTGTCTGAGGAGGTGTACTTAAACTCAGTTCTTCTTTAGTATAAGTCCATGAGGGCCTCTTTTTAAAATACAGATAAACATTTTAGAACTAAGTCCGCAGTATGAGGAACAAACTCACGTTCTAATAAGATGCATATGTTGGGTGGGGGCACTAAACTTTTCCAAGTAAAAGTCACATTTGCGTCAAATCTCACAGAAGACCACTTTTACCAAGGAGAGTTGAAAATTTAAAAATTCTGGAAGAACTTTCTGAACTTGGGCCTCTGATATTACAGATATACTCAATTAACAAGACTCATTAAGTGCTTACTATAGGCAGCGGTAATACAAACAGAAACAGAAGAATGACAATCCTTGCCCTCAAGTAGCTTACATTGCAATGAGGGAAAATAATACGTAAAAGGGACCTGAGAAGTAGGAGGTAGGGGGAGATAGAAGGTACCTAATGTAAAAGCATGGTAAAGGAAGTCCTATGGAGATAAATCAGCAGTATGGGCTTGAGGAGGGATGAAGATATATTTGAACTGGGTATCCTCTAATATTTGGGGGTTGTGGAAGGAGCTTGTCAATCAGAAGGTGAGGCCTCTGGGCTGGAGAACATTTCTAATGTGAAAAAAAGAGATGGGGGTGAGGGGGTAGGGGAGGGAAGAGGAGAGAAGAACAAACTAAAAAGTGCACAGTGGGGAACAAAAGAAACTTATAAGGAAGCAAAGAAAAGATGGCTGGCTGGCAACATAGTGCATAGTATTTGCTATATTAGGCTTTCTTGAAATGGAAATTTATTGCTATATATTTTGAATCCTTTCTTACATTCTGCTGCACACATGGTAATTTTTTTTCTTTTCTTATTTTATATTTAAGTTTCAATATTTAAGTTTACAATATATTTTTTTCTTATTGTGTATTTAAATTTTAGTATTTAAGTCCAAAGTAAATTAAAACAAAAAGAAAAGCAGACCAGAAGTTGGATAAACTTCTAGGGTGAAGAAGTTTTGATGGTTTGATAGAGAAGGTCTTTGTAGAGGTAAATCATTAATACAGTCTGGAGAGGGATAGCAATACGATAGTAACTATGATGAGTTCTCCTACAGGTTAATTTTAGCCCTCCTGCCACAGTTACTACCTTTGATCAGTATGAGTCTGGATGTTGTTTATCTGGAGAAAATTCTAGCAAATGGAGTATATACTACTGGATGTTCTACAAAGGTATACTAGATGTTGAGGTTCAGGGACACCCCAAAATATTGGGGTACAAGGTTGTCTCAAAAGAATTCACTCAGGCTGTCTCCAAATCAAGTAAAGACATTTACTGCAAATAATACAACACAGCAAGCAGGCTCTGCTCCTTAAAAGAGACTCCAGCTTAAAAGGAGGCAGCTCCTTAATAAAGACCAAAGGAGAGGGAGGCAGCTCCCCCAAGGGACACACGGCAGCCTCCCCAAAGGAGAAGGCTGCTTCAGAGAGACACCTCCCACTAAAGGGAGACACCCATTAGTAGGGAGAAGCTATGGATTCTTATAGAGGAAAACTTGCCCTCAGTAGGAAGATGAGCTAACCAGGAACAGTAGTTCAGAGTTTTGCCTACTATCTAGGCACATCAATATTACATTGTTCAACCCTGGGTGAGAGAACCCCTTAGTTTGGTACTTAATTGAACAGCCAACTTGAATTCCATTGTTTCCTAAAGTGGCTTTAAGTGGTACTTGAGATAATGGGCTTCTCATTGACAAGTCCCTTGAACCAGTTTGAATGGTTCCAGAGAGCTGATTGTTAAATTTTCAGTGTGAGCATTTACTCCCTAGAAATCAGCAAACACTATGCATCTGGACTTGATTTGTTGTTTTGTTGATTGTTTAGACTTAAGAAAGTGATGGACAAAATATTAATAATGCAGATTATACTTAAAAGTGCTCATTTATAAATCCCCCTTTCTACCCCCAGAGCTGGTTGTTAAACATTTACCAGAACAGCCCTTGACAGGACAAATATTATATCATTTTTTTCAGATGCAATATACCCATATAAATTGATCCTTTATTTATTTTATCATAAAAAGTTTAGAAGTATACACTAGGAGATTTTGGAAGGAAACACTTTGAAGGGGTATATTGGCTTGTTAATGGGACCTGTGGACATGTATGTCACTTCTTATGTTTAGTTGCTTCTTATGTTTAGTCACTTCTTGCTTTATGTCCAAAATTAATGTATATAAAATTATTTCATTAGTTTTCAGTTCCTTAAAATATAGTCATTAAAAACAAGATGTGGCAGTTCCTTTAGGAAGTAGACTAAGCAGAGCCAAGATGGTGGAGTAAGAAGTAATTTGCTCTCACCATCCCTCATTGGCCTCTGAAAACCCAGAAAATATCAACCCAGGTAAAACCCTGAGCCAGCAAAAAAGACATGGCACAGCAATCTTGTACCCTAGGAAGATTAGGGGATTAACAGGAAAGGCCTTTCTCACTCTGGGGAAAGGGGAGTAGTACAGGATTGGAGATGTCCCAGCAAGCCAGAGGCAAGCCCCACATCAGCATGCCAGGGGGAGATCCTGAGACCCAGGTTGTTGAACAGGTGAGTGCCAACACCAGGACGCCTGACAGCCTTAATACAGGAAAGGGAACTGGAAGAAACCAGCTTGGAAAATGACCACAGGTGACGGTATTCTCCAGCTGTGAAGTTACCTGGTGACTCAACACAACTCTGGGAAGCACAACTCCAGAAGAAAAGTTGCAGGCTGACAGACACCCACCAGCAATGAAACATCCCTGTGAAAGACCCAGGCAATCAGGAGCCAGACATTCAAGTGCAAACCCCTAGTGAGCAGGAAAAAGGAAAATAAGTTTGGGTAAGTGCTCCCTTTGCTGCAGCAGGAAGAACTCAACAGTTTTTTTTTTAAATTTTTTTCACTTTTTGTAAAAAGGCAGAAAATAGGCAAACATCATGAACAAAAAAAGCAGAAACAGAAAATGACCATAGATTCTTATTTTTGGGAAAGGGAATATCAAAGCACAAATTCAGGAGAAGATAACATTGTTAATATACCCACATATGAAAACTCAAAGGGGAATATGCAAAATTTTTAAATAAAAATTAGCAAAGAGATTACAACAATTTATCTCAAGGACAATACACTATGACCAGGTAGTGTTTATACCAGGAATGCAGGGCTGGTTCAATATTAGGAAAACTATCAGATCAGCATAGTTGACCATATCAACAATAAAACTGACAGAAATCACATGCAGAATAGCATTTGAGAAAATACAACATCCATTCCTATTAAAAACACTAAAAACATAGAAATAAATGGAATCTTCCTTAAAATGATAGCATCAATCAAAAACCATCAGTAAGCATTATATGCAATGGGGATAAACTAAAGCATTTCCAATAAGATCAGGGTTGAAACAAAGATGTCCATTATCATCACTGTTCTTCAATATTGTGCTAGAAATGTTATCTGTAGCAATTACGGAAGAAAATACGTGGAAGGAATTAGAACAGACGAAGAAGAAACAAAGCTCTCTTTGCAGTTGGTATGATGGTATATCTAGAGAATCGAGTAAAAAAATACTTTAAATAATAAATAAATTCAGCAAAGTTGCAGGATATAAAATAAACCCACACAAATCATAGGCATTTCTATATATTACTAACAAAGCCCAGCAACAACAGATAGAAAGAGAAATTCAATTTAAAATTATTGTAGACACTATAAAATATCTGGAAGTCTATCTGCCAAAACAAAACCAGGAACAATGTGAACACAATTATAAAACACTTTAAACACAAATAAAGCAATATATAAATAATTGGAAAAATATCAGTTGCTCATGAGTAGGCTGAGCTAATATAATAAAAATGACAATTCTACCTAAATTAATTTACCTATTCAATGCCATACCAGTTAAACTGCCAACACATATTTTATAGAGATAGAAAAAACAATAACAACATTCATCTGGAAGAACAAAAAAGTTCAGAATATCAAAGGAACTAATGAAAAGAAATGCAAGCAAAGGTAGCCTAGCTATACCTGATCTTCAATTTTATTATAAATCAGAAATCATAAAAACTACTTAGTACTGGCTAAGAAACAAAGTGGTGGATCAGTGGAATAGATTAGGTATGCAAGACACAACAATGACTATATTAATCAATATTTGATAAATCCAAAAGCTTGGGCTTCTGGGATAAGAAATCACTATTTAGCAAAAACTGCTGGGAAAACTGGAAAAATGTATGGTGGAAATTGGGCATAGACCAACGTCTTACACCCTATACCAACACAAAGTCAAAATGGATACATGATTTAGATATAAAGACTGATACTATAAGCAAACTAGAAGAGCAAGGAATAGTTTACCTTTCAGATCTATGGAGAAGGGAAGAATTTATGATCAAACAGGAGATAAAGAACATTATGAAATGCTTAATGGAAAATTTTGATTACATTAAATTGAAAAGATTTTGCACAAATAACATCCCAGATTAGGAGGGAAACAAAACTGGGAAAGAATTTTTACAACCAGTGTCTCTGATAAAAATCTCATTTCTAAAATACATAAAGAACTGAGTCAAATTTATAAGAATACAAGTCATTCCCCAATTGATAAATGGTCAAAGGATATGTACAGGCAGTTCTCAGAGGAAGAAACTAAAGCTATCTATAGTCAAATAAAAATTGTTCTAAATCAGTATTGATTAGAGAAATCCAAATAAAAACATCTCTGAGGTACCACATCACACCTATCAGATTGGCTAACATGACAAAACAAAACAATGATACATGTAGGAGGAGACATGGGAAAATTGGAACACTAATACATTGTTGGTGAAGTTGTGAAATGATCCAACCATTTTGGAGAGCAATTTGGAACTATGCCCAAAGGGCTATAAAATTGTGCACATTCTTTGACCCAGCAATGCCACTTCTAGGTCTGTATCCCAAAGAGATCATAAAAATTGGAAAAGGAACCACATGTATAAAAATATTTATAGTAACTCTTTTTATGGTGGCAAAGAATTGGAAATTGAGGGGATGCCCATCAATTGGGGAATGGCTGAACATGTTGTGGTATATGAATGTAATGGAATACTATTGTGCTATAAGAAATGATGAGCAGGTGGATTTCAGACAAAAAACTTGGAAAGACTTGTATGGATTGATGTTGAGTGAAATGAGCAGAACCAGGAGAACATTGTACACAGTAACAGCCACATTATGGGATGACTGACTTTGAGAGACTTGGCTCTTCATAGCAACACAATAACTCCAAAAGATTCTTGATGGAAATTGCTATCCACACCCAGAGAAAGAAATATGGAGTCTGAATGCAGATGGAAGTATACTATTTGCTCTCCTTTTCCTTTGTTGTTTTGTTTTATTGCTTCATTCTTGTGGTTCCTCCCTTTAGTTCTAATTGTTCTTTACATCATGACCAATGGGAAAATATGTTTAACATGAATGTATGTGTGGAACCTATATTGGATTGTATACCATCTTGGGGAGGGGGAGAAAATTTAAAACTCTAAATCTTATGGAAGTGAATGTTGAAAACTAAAAATAACTAAATTAAAAAAAACAAACCAAGATCTGAGATATTTTGTAAATATTTTTGAGGGCTCTGTTTTCTCCCTAAGTACAAAAACAAATTGTTTTTCAGTTATACTTCCTGGGGAAATGTGAAATTAATATATAACTTTTTAAAAAAATGCCTTTTTTTCCACAGAGCTCAAATTCTTAATATATATTAAACCATAGTCTTACTTTTATTTATAAACCCACCTCTAATTCTTCTTGCCAACATTCTCAGAGATAAAAATTTTAAATTAAAAAGGACTTTAGAGACCACTGAGTCAAACCATCTAATTTTATATGTGATGAAACTAAGCACAATAAGATTAAGTGATTTGCTCAGGGTCACACAGCTACTCAGTGTTTAAAGCAGAATCTGAATCCACATTTACTCTCTAGGTCCAATGTTCTATCCATTATGCTTTGCTGCCTTTCTTCAAATGTCACATATTTACTTCTGACTCTAAAAGTTTTAAAATAAATTCAGTTGAGGAGGGGAACCAGAGACACCAAAGACACAGTACCCCATAGAGGAAAGTACTCCAGGAAATCCTGAAAACACTGTGGGATTGGGGAAAATCAAGGCAGGGCTGGAGAAAAGTTTATCTAGGTTATGGTAACCAGTGTTCACCATTTTATTTCCTCTTATTATAAATAACTATTCTGTGTTCCAAGTTTATTTATTTAAGCTCTATTTAATAAGCATAAGTGCTATTAGAATCCACTAAAAATGTGTGACCACCCATGTGTCAAAGGACATCTGGCACCCTTATTATTGGTACAGATTTAAGCTTGACATAATAGCAATGATAGTGCTAGTGGCAGTATCATCTACAATCTCACATCCCAGACTTTTCAAAGAGACTCTATACATAGGTGCTCATACATCAATAAAAGAGAGTCATCAATAACATCAAAGAAGCAAAGTTTAAGAACTGAAAAGAATAGTATCTGTCAAATCCTTTTATTTTTCTAATAAAACACCCCTAAAATAACAATCACAACAAAAACAACAAAAGACTGATGATGTTAATGATTTTTTCCCCAATGTCACAAACATAGCAGGTGTCTTTCTATTATAGCACAGGATTTCAGAACCTCTTTGTCATAATCCAAGTCAAATGAAATGTAATTTTCTTGACAAAATCATATAAATGCATTGGAATCATTAAAAAGAAAAACAATTCTTTTCATTCTGGAAATCTAAGGCAAGAGCTACATGGATTTAATGAAACAGATCTGACTAAAAGTTGATGTTTATCTAGTCCCAGACCTGGGAGCAACCTGAAAGTCCATCTAATCACAGGCATTCTTGAATAAAGAAACTCTTCTATAATACATCCCAGCAAATGATGATCTGGTCTTTGCTTGAATATTTCTAGGCAGAGGAACTAAGTATCTCCCACTTCATTTTAAGAGCTCAAGTTGTAAAAATGTTTCTTGTTGCATCAGGTCTAAATATACCTCTTTGTAACTTAAACCTAATGTTCCTTGCTCTGTTTTTGGGTACTAGAAGAGCAAGCCTATTTCTCCACAAGAAAAAATTTCAAATTCTTGCAGACAGCTTTCCCCCATCACTAGCTAAATCTTTTCTTCCCTAGAGTAATATCCATTTCCTTCAATTGATCCTTCTATGGGATAATTTTGAATCAATGATCATGATTGCCTTCTTCTGATACCTTGTCCAACTGCTATTTATTAAAGCAATCCTATACAAAATAATTGCATTTGGCATTTTATGTCATTATGTATACTTTTTTCATTTGAAAGCTAGATAGAATTTATATTATTTTATGTTGGATAAAATGCTGAATTTGTACTCAGGAAGATGAGTTCAAAATTTTGCCTTAGACACTCACTAACTGTATGATCCCAAGCAAGACATTTACCTGTCTCCTTTTCTCTTAGTTTTCTAACCCATAAAATAGGGAAATTTTTTTAGGGGTGACTGGGGTTACAGTGGAGGCAGCAAGTACAGAAGAAAGTGAAGTAGTCTTGAAGCCAGGAAGACATGGATTTAAATTCTACCTCTGATACATAGTGGTTGATTTTGTGACCCTGGGAAAGTCATAATTTCTTGGTACTCCAGGAAGCACTCTAGGAGTATAAATTGCAGAGAAGTGCTGACCTGCATTAATAAAAGGAGTTTCCTTATCTAGGAATTCCTTACATCAAAAATAGGAATTTTTATATCAATAAAATCATAGGTTCATTATCTATCTATCTATCTCATTGGGTCCCCTCAATAAACCTTTGCATTAGGTTATTAATACTGTAGATTTTATAGATGATGAAACTGAATCATAGGGAGGTTAAGCGACTTCTCCATAATCACAGAATTGGTGTTGGAAACAGGATTTGAACTCAGGTCTTAATGACTCCAGTTCTTGTATTCTATCCACTCTGTCATGTTGCCTCTCCATGGAATTGAAGACTGACATTAATGGATCTTAAAGAGATGGTTCATCCACACTTTTCACTTACATCCTCAGAACTTGAAATACTCTAGAAGAGACACAAACTCAGGTAGAAACTTGATTGACTACAAAGGATTAAAAAAAACTAGTAGAAATGAGCCCATCTTTGTTTGATGCCAGTGAATGAGTACTTCAGAATTCATTTTCTGAAAACTTCAATATAGGCCTATGCTATTGGTAAATATCTCCATAAGGCTTTGATTACTCTGACTGATTTGGTGCCATTTTTTTGTGAGGCATTTGGGGTTAAGTGACTTGCCAAAAATTACACAGCTAATGAGTCTTATGTGTCTGAGGTCATATTTGAACTCAGGTCCCTGACTCCAGGGCCAATGCTCTATCCACTGTGCCACCTAACTTCAGATTTTCTATTCAGCTCTTTTGTTTTCATCAGGAATGCTTTAAAGCCTTCTATCTTATTAAGTACTTATTTCTCTTTTCCACACTCACCCTCTACCCCAAAGGATTACACTCAGTTTTGCAGAGTAAGTTGTAATGATAGCTTTTTTTTTTTTGCCCTCTGGAATATCCTATTCTAAGCCCTCCAATATTTTAATGTAGATGCTGCTAAATCTTGTGTTATCCTGACTGTGGCTCCATGATATTGGAAATGTTTCTTTTGCTTACTTGTAACACTTTTTTCTTGACCTGTGAGCTCTAGAATCTGGCCACAACATTCCTGGGAGTATTCCCTTAAGGGGTGATCTGTGGATTCCTGCAATTTCCATTTCACCCTCTGGTTGTAGGACATCAAAACAACCTTCCTTAATAATTTCTTGAAAGATATCTAGCCTCTTTTGGTTCTGGCCTTCAGGTAGACCAATAAATTTCTAAATTCTTTTCCTTGATCTATTTTCCAGGGCAGTAGTTTTTCCAATGAGATATTTCACATTTCCTTCCATTTTGTTCATTCTTTCGATTTTGTTTTATTGTTTCTTGATGTCTCACAGAGTCAGTTGCCCAATTCTATTTTTTAAGGAATTATTACTTTTTTAGTGAGCTTTTGTACAATTTTTCCATTTGGTCAACTCTACTGCTTTTATTTTTTTGCTTACCAAGCTAAACATTCATTATTTATTTAACTGATCCTTACATGATGTTGAATTGAATTCTTTCATTACACTGGTGTTCCTCCTTTGGACCTAAATCATACTTGGTTCAATCCTTCCTAAAAAGTCTCATCTATTTTTAAAAATTATTCATTTATTTTTATTTTTCAACATTCACTTCCACAAGATTTTAAGTTCCAAATTTTCTCCCCATCCCTCCTCTCCCCCCACCAAGATGAAATGCAATTTTATATAGGCTCTACATCTACATTCATATTAAACTTATTTTTCACATTAGTCATGTTGTAAAGAAGAATTAGAACTAATGGGAGGAACCATGATAAAGAAGAAACAAAAAAAAAGAGCAAATAATATGCTTCGATCTACATTCAGACTCCACAGCTCTTCATCTGGATGTGGATAGCATTTTCCATCATGAGTTGTCTTAGATCCTTGCATTGGTAAGAAGAGCCAAGTCTCTCAAAGACAGTCATACCAAAACGTGGCTGTTACTATGTACAATATTTTCCTAGTTCTGCTCACTTCACTCAGCATCAGTCTATACAAGTCTTTCCAGGCTTTTTCTGAAGTCTGCCTGCTTTATCATTTCTTATAGCACAATAGTATTCCATTACATTCATATACCACAACTTATTCAGCCATTCCTGAACTAATGGGCATCCCCTCAATTTCCAATTCTTTGCCACCACAAAAATAACTGCTATAAATACTTTTGTACATGTGGGTTATTTTCCCATTTTTATGATCTCTTTGGGATATAGACCTAGAAATGGTATTGCTGGGTCAAAGAGTATGCACAATTTTATAGCCCTTTGGACATGATTCCAAATTGCTCTCCAGAATGGTTGAATCAGTTCACAACTCCACCAACAATGCATTAGTGTTCAAATATTCCCACATCTTCTCCAACATTTATCATTTTCCTGTTTTGTCATGTTAACCAATCTGATAGGTGTGATGTGGTATCTTAGAGTTGTTTTGATTTGCATTTCTCTAATCAATAGTGATTTAGAGTATTTCTTCATATGCCTATAGATAGCTTTGATTTTTTCCTCTGAAAACTACCTGTTCATATCCTTTGACCATTTATCAACTGGGGAATGACTTGTATTCTTATAAATTTTGACTAAGTTCTCTACGTATTTTAGAAATGAGATTTTTATCAGAGACACTGGTTGTAAAAATTCCCAATTTTCTGCTTCCCTACTAATCTTGGTTGCATTGGCTTTGTTTGTGCAAAAACTTTCCTATTTAATGCAATCAATATTATCCATTTTGCATTTCATAATGTTCTCTATATCTTGTTTGGTCATAAATTCTTCTGTTCTACATAAATCAGATAGGTAAACTATCCTTTACTCTCCCAATTTGCTTATAGTATCAGTCTTTCTATCTAAATTGTGTACCCATTTTGACTTTATCTTGGTGTATGGTATAAGATGTTGCTCTGTGCTTAGTTTCTGCCATTCTTTTTTCCAGTTTTCCCAGAAGTTTTTGTCAAATAGTGAGTTCTTTTCCCAGAAGCTAGAGTCTTTGGATTTATCAAACAGTATATTACTATAGTCATTGACTACTATGTCTTGTGTACCTATCCTATTCCATCGATCTACCACTCTATTTCTTAACCAGTACCTAGTAGTTTTTATGATTGTTGCTTTATAATACAATCTAAGATCTGTTATGGCTAGGGCACTTCTCCTTGCATTTCTTTTCATTAATTCCTTTGATATTCTGGACCTTTTGTTCTTCAAAATAAATTTTGTTATTATTTTTTCTAACTCTATAAAATAATTTTGGTAGTTTGATTGATATGGCATCCTTGTCAGGTTGCCTCCCATCCTGTACTGGTCCCCTTCAACTATAGCAAGAGGGACCTTTCCTGTTAATTCCCCAAGACTCCTGAGCTAAAAGACTGCTGCACCCCATCTTTCTACTGGCTCCACTATTCCAGGATTTTTCCTGGGACAATAATTTCTGGGTTTTTCAAGGTCAATAATGGTGGGTGAGAGTGACTTACTGCTTACTCTACCATTTTGGTTCCTGGAAGTCCTAAAATGCCCTAATTCTGCTTTTTAAGGAATTTTTCTTTTCCATTAATTTTTGTGCATCTCTTTCTGTTTAACCAATTCTGCTTTTTAAGGTCTTGATCTCTTCACTGGATTTTTGTGCTTCTTCTTACCAATTGGCCTATTCTGTTTTTTAAAACTTATTTAAAATTTTTTTGGGCTTCCTTTATGAAGCTGCTGACTCTTTTTCATGATTTTCTTGCATAATTCTCATTTATTTTCCCAATTTTTCCTCTCCCATTTTTTTATTTGATTTGTAGAATCCTTTTTAAGCTCTTCCAGAACTCTTCTTGTTTGTGAGACCAATTCACATTTTCCTTTGAGGCTGTGCATGTGACTATTTTGTCAATGTTGTTTTCCTCTGAGTTTGTGCATTGGCCTTCCTTTTCTTCACGGCAACATTCTTTTTTTTTTTTTTTTGGCTCATTTTTCCTGCCCACTTCTTGATCTTTATCCCCACATCAAGGTTGGATTCTACTTCCTGTATGGAGAGGACAATGTCTCAAATTTTAGGTCCTTTGTGCTGCTGTTTTCAGAATTAAATCTAGAGTTCTGCAAGTTTTCACTTCTTCCAAGGTGGCATAATTTAAGAAGTGTGATCACTATTTTCCTGACCTGTCCCTTGGTTCCCACAAGCACTCTCCTTTGTCCTGGGACTGTGCCTCTCCAAGTTGCTGCTCCAAAGCCTGCTGCTGCTTGCTGAGGTGTAGCCTGCACAGGACTGTGCTTTACTCTCACTCCAGTGAGATAGACCTTTTCTGTGGAACTTCTAAGTTGTCTTGGGCTGGAAAATTGTTTCACCCCATCTTTCTGCTGCCTCTGCCTCTCCTAAATTTGCCTAAGGTGTTATTGCAACATTATTTAGAGGGGAAATTGGGAGATCTTAGGGAAGTCCCTGCCCTCTTTTAGGTCATTATTTAAGACTATACATTGCAGAGAGTATGACAATGTGCATAGAGTGAGTTTCCTTAACAGGTAGTTTTTTAAAAAATTATTAATAAAAACCTTAGTCCAATTCCTATCACAGCTTAGTTCCTTAAATAGAATGGGATGACATGCCTTTATAAAGGTACTTTTTATGTCATACAACTCACTTGTTCTGTTGAAAGATTTCCAAGATTTACAAAATTATAAGATTTTTCTTAAGATAAATGATACCAAAGCAGAAAATATATTTTCCCTATCAAGACTTAATTCCTTAGGGAGTTAAATTATTAAAGCATATTACCAAGGTTAATGAAATAGAGATATTGGCTGAAAAAGTTTACCAAAATGATCAGTTAAATACAATTTTTTGAAGTTAATTATCATAATCAAACTCTAAAATCCCTTACTGATGATCCAATTTGATGGACAACAGACCAGATGACAAAGAGATATTTATTTTTTCTCCTCATGAGAACTCTTCTCTGATTAATGCATGTGTTGTGCAGACTGATTAAATTACAGACAGGAACTTTGAACAGAAATGCTAATATTTCATCCCATCATAGTCAGGATCTCAATCCAAAAGACATTTTCTGTTTCTTGAATTTCTTGCTGCTCTTCATTAAAAAAAGTTAACAAGTTATAATATTAAACTAGAAGGAAACTTTCCTCTTTTCATATATCTTTCTCTTTGTTGTTAAATTTGTCATTAGAATCTCCTTTTATGTTAAAATTATCAAAAAGCATTATAATGATTTAGTGGAATGATAGACTTGGCCTCAAAAGAACTGGCTTCAAGTCCCCACTCTGTCCTCTATTATTAATCATGTGATTTCATCCAAGTCTTCTCCCACTTTTTAGTCTCATTTGTAAAAGTAATCCCCATTGATCTAGATAATCTATAATGTTCTTTCCATCTCTAGCATTAAATGATTACATATAAGTATTTTATTTTATTATGTATAATTACATATATAATTATACATAATTTTGCTGTATCGTAGCAAAGCCAAATTAAAGGACTATATGTCTCCCAATCTTCTAATCCATTGCAGTGTGTATAAGGACAATTTCTTATTTGTGAAATGGTCCACTGAACTAGATACCACTAACACTGAGTAATCTTCAATTTTTTGCCTTCAATTTTTAACTCTGTAAATTAAGGAGATCTTAAATGTATTGGCTCCAGCTCCGTCCCAAGTGCAACCCTAAAAGAAATTGATTTGCATCAAGGGAATGATGGAGCCAGAGTCCAACCTTCTAGCATGTTCCAGGGGATACATACAAATGCCTATATTTTCCCAAGATCTCTGGTTTGCTTGTTCAAAGGTGACACTATAGAATTCCTCCATTTTGGTAGGTTTGGAGGCCACAAATAACTGAGGATTAATTCTCAGTTGCTGTCAGGCTTCCAAAGAGAGACCCTGGGAAAGGAATTATGGAAATCACTGAATAAGATTTTTCAATAATGTAAAGACTTTCATATCTGAAATAGTTCATTAGGAGGTGATCATCCATTTTATCTAAGATCTTTAGGGATGAAAAGCTTATTGCTTGAAGATGTTTTCTGGTTGGTACCTGGGAGATCATGTTGCTACTGTACTTTGAAATGGAAAGGAAAAAATGAGCAAAATACTGTTTTGGCAGCATATCACTTTTGCTCAAGCAGTTAGTCCTGTGGAGAGACATCAAGTAAATAAACATAGGCCATTTCTATACAATCAATATAATGTAAACTATTTGATTGAAGAGACTGTTTTGTTTTTATTTTTTTATCCCTAACAACTAGGACAAAGCATGCACACTGTAGACATTTATTACATTTTTGTTGAATGATAGAGAATGAGAGGGAGCAGTAAGAATTAGTAAACTATCACAGAAACCAAGGAAGAGGTGTGAATCAAGGAGAATAGCTTGGCCAAATGCTTCAGAAATAACGAGGAGAATGAAATCTGAAAAAAGGATCATTGCATATAGCAATTAGGATACTATTAATTACTTTGAACAGAGCAATTACCATTCAGTACTGGGCCCAGAGAGCAGAATACAAGGGCTTGAGTAGTATGTTGATGTTGTTATTGGATATCCTTGGAAGTTTCCTGATTTTTTTTTGTAATTACCTGGCAAAGAATTAATATATGATAGCTGTATGCTTAGCTATCCTGTCCATCATAGTGACAGAGCTAATGCTTGATTCAAATTAGCTATTTGAATTGGAAGAGACCAGGAGAAAAAAAATGTTTTCCTCTTCAACTGAGCTCCTTCTAGTACAATTATATTCTTCTGAAGAATATGGGATTAAGTTGCATAATGTTCAATTTTTGAATTAGGTAAGGTTCTTTTATTCAGTACTATGGTCCCTAAGGGGTCACATGGATTAAACTGAAGGAAATGTCGTTCTGTTCACCCAGTGGAGGCCATATTTTCTGTTCAAATTAATTTCTGCTTCTGGGAAAGCTTATATGTAGGAAGCTCTATAATGCTTGGTGGTGGAATTGAGGTACATTTTTGGACCTTAGAACATATGCTTAATAGTAGAACATATATTGGAGAAATATAACCTAGTTTTAATTGAAGTAGAAGTCAAGGCTCCTGGAAAACTGTCTTTATTGACTTCATTTCCTGCCTTTCTCTTCCCTGCTGGTTACCAAAGAATAAAAGAAACTGCTTCTGCTTTTCCCTTTCTTTCCTTCCTGGTTACTAGTGACAAAATTCTTCTACTGAGTTCTTCCTTTCCCTTCCCATAAGGGAGCAAACTTTAAGCTTTACTTGCACCTTCTCTTGCATATACTTTTAAAATGAAGCAGAATAATTCAGGCTCTTCAAGTCATTAGTTTTTCTTCTTTTTCCTAAGTTTACACTGAGGTTCAGAGGTGTGGCCCCTTTCTACTTGTGTTCTTCCTCCTTTTTGGTTGGTAACAAAATCTTGGTTTTGTGTACAGGTAGGCAGACCCTATTGGATCATAGAAATGTCTCTTAATAACAAGTTCATCTTATATGTAAAAGATTATTGCTAAGAATATTTTTTATTATGTATGTCATCTTTCTTTCTTTCTTTGAGGCAATTGGGGTTAAGTAACTTGTCCCAAGTCACACAGCTAGTAAGTGTTATGTGTCTGAGGCCAGATTTGAACTCAGGTTCTCTTGACTCCAAGGCTGTTGCTCTATCCATTGTGCCGCGTAGTTGCTCCTATATGTGTCATTTTTCAAAGACTGATATATTTGTTTGTGAATATTACTTATTCCTGATAATCCTGATTAGAAGTCCTCTCTAAAATAAAAAAATGTATTATTATTTGTTTGTGTTCAGTTTGGTAAGCATAATAAGATCATGAGCTAAAATCCCCATGATTCTTGGTGTCCTGATTAAATTGGGGGGGGAGTGCCATGGTCTAAACAGCTGGTTGAAGCTGAAGTGTCCCTGATATTAACAAGAATGACAATAGAGATAAGGAGTTGGTAACAATGAATATAGAGTACTCTTTCTAGAATTTTGGCAAAGAATGGGAGGACAGAAAAACAAGACAACTTGCAAGGATGCTAGGATCAAAGAATAGGTTTTTGTTCGTTTGTTTGTTGTCACTGCTGGTGTTCTGCTGTTGTTTTATAGGATAGGGAATACCTAACACTTGTTGGAGGAAAATAGGTCTGAGTGGTGATCCAATCCAAATAATAATAATATTGTAGAATAACAATGACTCAGAGCTTTTTCTTTGCTAACAGGTGGAGACTACTGGCACTTTAAAATGGAAGAAAGAACTTCAAAACTCATATTAACATAGTCAACAAAAAAGAGTAAAAATTTGCAGAAACATTGAAATGTCAAAGACTATTATACACCAAACCACCAGGAAGTAACATGATTTGGGATTTTTGATACCAAAGATGATATTTTAAAATTATACTCCTTAAATTTTTACAATTTCAAGGTAAACAGATTTGTAGCAGAAAAAATTTCTGTCTTATTCTCTAATACTAGGGGGTGCTCACTTGTGGAGCAAGTTGATTGCTGTGGTCTTTTGTTCTCCCTAAAATGATTCTTTGAAACATGTTAGGAGTGAGAGGAGCTATTCTTTTTTTATTTCCATTACAGGAGTTGTAAGGAAGAGAGAGAGAAACTGGAGGGAGTGTAGGGATGAGTATTTGAGGTGTATTAATGTTGGGGAACTACTTTAATCTGCAAACATCTCTGATTGCTTAGTAGTACACCTTCCCTTATTTTATAACTATCCCTACATCTGTCAATCCCCACCATCCTACTTCTTTAACCTTGGTCCTCCAACTACAATGTTCTTTAGGCACAAACCTGTCTATCTCCTAGTGATCTCATCCTTCTTCAACCTGTGCTTATTTTCCCTCAGTCCCTATTTCCTTTTTTGGATTCATGTTTCATTATTTATAAACTTATCTTCATTCTGTACTACCACATACACACATTCTACCTTCTGATGCTAAAAGAATACTGATCTTTCTCTGGAACCTCTACAATTCTAGCATCATTCTTAAGTACTGGCTACTCAGTTGCACATTCCCCTATAACACAGGGCCAAGAGGGGAAGTAGCATGTCCCTTGCTTCCTAATGTCATTTGTTTGTCTTCAATGTAACATATCATACTTTCCTTTTTCTCTCAGGTTTTTAATTCTGTTTTGTTGCCATCTCTGTGGTGATCATATGATCAACAGAAACCTGAGACTGTGGTTACTACCATACCAGTCCTTCACTTCCACTGATATATTTTTAATATCCAAAATAATGATGCTCCCTTTCCTCCCCTAAAGAGAGACACATTTTAATGATTATCTGGGTAGAACATGAGTTGTTTTCATGCTTCTTTTTGTTATACACACATAATATTATGTACATATATTCCTAAACTGTTTCTCTTACCTTATATAATTGAATATTTTTGATGGATAGCACTTTCTACTTCCTTTGTACTGTCCAATCAATTTATCCTAGCACATGATTGTGGCTACTATTGTTGATGAACAATTTCAATATAAAAGGTGAATCAGCTTTGAAGATACTTTATAATTTAAAAAAAATTCCTGAAGGAGATAGGATTAGCTATAATAAATAACTTAGTATTTCATATTTATGGTTAAATCTGTTTTTTGCCTAGTCTTATATATTCTTCTCATGTCTACTACTGAAACAATTATGAACTTGGTCATTACTCAACACTGCCAGGATTAAACTTGAGATTTGTTGAATTGTTTGGGAATATAAAAAAGACTAATGGAGTTTAAATTTATGAGCAGGGCTCCATTCATAGTAGTTACATAAGAAATATGTATTCACCAAGTGAGAGGAGACAGTATGATATAGTAAGAAGACCTCTTGACTTAGAATAGAGAGACCTATTTAGGTCCCGAGCTCTGATACTTAGTGACTTTGTGACTATGAACAAGGTATTTGGTTTAACTAGGCCTAATTTTGTTAGGTTGTAATGGTATCTGCTAAGGTCTGTACCACCTATCTACAGGCTTGTTCTGGAGAAACAAATGTAGGCATCATTTCTGTTCAGATACAAGATGAAATAGATGGCCACTTTAGTACCTTCCATCTTTAAGGTTCTAAGTAGTGGCAGCAGTTTTGCCTAACTATAAATATTTTGACACACCATCTGCTGCTTTAGTGCTGATCCAGGTGACACACATCTGTTTCACTGTAACTGCTGGTCATGGTGCTTACATCAATAATGCTAGGAGGTAGGATGCTGGATCAGCTTGGTGAATTTAGAAGTAGTTGAATGAATGTAACAAAAATGTTGACATTAATGGATTGATGTCAACCTACAGGGTGGTCTTTTTAGGATGGGGGGGAGCATGATTATGCCATTTCCCTTTATTCAACACATTTTTATCAATTGGACTTTGGAGGACATTACTTATCAGATTTGACATGAAGGTAGGGATGATAGATAATACATTGAATTGTGGAATTAAAATTTCCAAAAACTCAACAAATAAGAAATATTAACAACTTTACAAAATTAAATTTAATAAGGGAAAAATGAAAAGTTTCATATTGGGGTTAAAATAATTAGACACACAGTTATAGAACGAGGGAAGACACACCTTGATAGCTGGGTGTGTTAAGGAGATCTCAAGATTTTCATAGAATTCAGTATTAGTAGGAAAAAAAGTGCCACACATGTACTCATATAACACAACTAATATGTTTTTAGGCTGCTTTCACAGAAGCATATAACTTAGAATGAAGGAAGTCACTGTCCAGTGGTATACTGCATAAGCCAGACTACAATTTAAAGATTACATTCGCTTCTGAGCACAAGATTTATGAAAGACAACAAGACTAAAGAAATTAAGAAATGAAGGCTATGCTGATAAGTGTGGCAGCAATAATACCATTTAAATGATACCTTTAAAGATCATGGCATATTTACTGTGGAGAAGAGAAGACTTAGAAGACCCATGATAGCTGCATTAAGACCAATGTATGAAAGTTAGTGGCAGACTTATATTGGTTCAATACAAGAAAACAATTTATTCATATTAGAAAGGATTCAAAAAGAAGTCAAGAAGGCAGAGTAAAGATGGCAGAGTAAAGACTGAGTAAAGGGAGTCAACTAAGCTTTCCCAAATTCTTTTCCAAATACTTTTAAAACAGTACCTCAAAATGAGTTCTGGAGTGGCAGAAGCAACAAAAGGATGGGGCAAAACAATTTTCCAGTCAAAGACAACTTAGAAAGTTAGCAGGAAAGGTCTGTCTCACTGGGGCGAGAGTGGTGCACAATCCAACAAAAGCCACACAGCAGCAAGCCAGCAGTAGGGCTTGGGAGTAACTGAATAGGTGAGGGCTTCCGGATATTTCAGCAAGAGGGTCAGACAACTAGTCAGAAGAAGATTAAATACATCTCTTTTCTGGCACTGGGACTTTGTTACATTGCCCAAATATGATTCAAGGTGGCAGTCCCAAGGGCAAGGAGAAGCACTAGCAGGAGAGGGGACCCTGGTTACAGTGTCAGGGTTGGGGTCAGGGTGGGGGGAAGTTCATATGGTTGCTCACAAACCAGAGCACAGGTCAGGAGAGTGGTGACCACATGATCCTTAGATCATATGACCTTGGAAGAACTGAAAACTTACAGACCCCAAGATCTAGCCTTGAAAATAGCAGCATGAAAAACCTGGACTTTGGGACAGTACCCTCTCCACCCCAGGATCAGAGCCTGAATTTATCCTAAACTTAAAAGTCAAGAAATAGACTGGAAAAATGAGCAAACAACAAAAAAGAACCTGACTATAGAAAGTTACAATGGTGACAGCAAATGGAGAAATTTTAAATGCTCTGAATAAGTTCATTTACTTTGGCAGTATACTTTCCAGGGATGTGAACATAGATGATGAAGTTGATGCATGCATTGCTGGAGCTAGCTTAGTGTTTGTGAGGCTTTAATTAAAAGTATGTGAGAGAAGTATTAGACTACCTATCAAACTGAAGCTTTACAGAGCTATTGTGCTGTCTTCATCATTGTATGTTTGTGAAACCTGGACAGTATACCAGTGCCATGCCAGAACTGAATCACTTCCATTTGAATTGTCTTAGGAAGATTTTAAAGATCACCTCACAAAATCAGGTACCAAAGACCGAGGTCCTTTATCTAGCTGAACTGCCAAGCATTCAAACTCTACTTCAAAGAGCATGACTCCAATGAGCTGGCCATGTTGTTCAAATGCCTAAATAGTATTTTAAAGAGAACTCACACAGGGAAAGCATTCACATGGAGATTAGAAGAAGTGATACAGGTCTTTCTGAATAATTTTGGAATTGAATGTGAGATGGGGAAACATTGGCACAGAATCTCATAGCATGGCATGCCCACATGAAAGAAGATAAGGCACTTCATGAGCAAAGCAGAATTGCAGTAGCTTAAAAGAATATTAGATGCACAAATTTAGAGACATCTCCACTCCAAGTGTTCATATGGAATGTTGGTGCTTGACCTGTGGTAGAGCCTTTTGAGCTTGTATTTTCTGATCAGTCATAGTCAGACACACTGTACCTTGATCCCAACATACAGTGATTTATTTTGTCCTCTTCAATAAGGAAATAAAATAACCAACAAACTTGGGGAAAATTTTATATCTCTAAGTGTTTACATCAATAAAATAGAGAAAGAGCAGATCAATAAGTTGGGCATGCAACCAAAAAAAAAGTAGAAAGAAAACAAATGGAAAATCCACAATTAAAGACCAAATTCAAAATCCTGAAAATCAAAGGAGATATTAATGAAATTGAAATAAGAAAACCATTGATCTAATAAATAAAACTAGGGGCTCATTTTGTGAAACAAATAAACCAATAAAATAGATAAACCATGGGTTACTTTAATTAAATAAAAGGGCAGCTAGGTGGCACAGTGAATAGAGCACTGGCCCTGGAGTCAGGAGGACATGAGTTAAAATCAAGCCTTAGACACATAACACTTACTAGCTGTGTGACTCTGGACAAGTCACTTACCCCCAGCTGCCTCACCAAAAAAAAAAAAAAAGACAAAAGCAATTTAATGAAATAAAAAAAAAACCAAAGAAGGAAACAAAAAAAAATTTATACAGCTAGAAAAAAATAACAAAATTAATCTGAAAAAAATGTCAAGAAAATCAAGGGAATCAATAAAAAAAAAAGTGAAGTAATGTGGCCTAATCATACCACATCTTAAATTACATTATAAAGTGGTTATCATCAAAACTATCTGCTACTGACTAAGAAAGAGACTCATGGATCAGTGGAATACAATAGGTAGTAAATGACCATAGTAATCTAGCATTTGATAAACCCAAAGATACAATGTTCTTGGACATGTACTCACTATTTGACAAAAAACTGCTGGGAAAACTGGATAGTAGTTTGGCAGAAACCAGGTGTAGACCAATATTTCACACCACATACCAAGATAAAGTCAAAATGAGTACATGGTTTAGACATAAAGGGTAACACCATAAGCCAACTAAGGAAGCATAGACTACTTCACCTGTCAGATTTGTGGATAAGGGGAGAATTTATGGCCAAAGAAGATTTAGAGAGCATTATGTGATCTAAAATTTATAATTTTGATTACATTAAATTAAAAACATAAACAAAAACAATGCAGCCAAGATTAGAAGAAAAGTGGAAAACTGAGAAAAAAAATTTCCCTTATGAAGGCCTCATTTCTTAAAATACATAGAGAAATGAGTCAGCTTCATAAGAATACAAGTCATTCCTCAATTAATAAATGGTCAAAGTTTACAGAGAAAGAAATCAATGCTATCTATGATCACATGAAAAACTGCTCAATCACTATTGATCAGAGAATGCAAATTAAAACAACTCTGAGGTACTATCCCACACCTATCAAATTTGCTAATATGACAGAAAAATAAAATGACAAATGTTGGAGGGAATGTGGCACAATTGGGACACTAATGCCCTGTTGGTGGAATTGTGAACTGACCCAACCATTCTGGAAAACAATTTGAAACTATGCTCAAAGGACAAAAAAACTGTGCATACTTTTTGACCCAGTAATAACACTAGCAGGTATTTATCCCAAAGAGATAAAAAATAAAGGAAAAGGACTTATTGAACTATACCAAAGGGAATATAAAACTGTGCATACCCTTTGACTCAGCAGTAACACTACTAAGTCTTTATCCCAAAGGGATTAAAAAAAAAAGAAAAGGGCCTATAGGTACAAACATATTTTTAGCAGCATATTTTCTGAAACGAACCTTTTCTTATTATAATATGCTGATGCATATTTTCTGTGACACTTCCTTTCAATGCATCATGATGACACAGAGTGAACTAAATTTCTCCTGACAGACTCAGATCTGGCTGTTTGCTCTTCATAGTGGACATATGGATCTAAATGCTTTCATATGATGCATTTCTCTTGCCTTTTGTCTGAAAGATTTCAGGGATTTTCATAATGACATGTATTAAATAAATTCATTTTATTCACTTTTAGTGAAGTATAATTGGACACACAGATCTAATGTAGATGTGTGACTAAAATGTAGGCGAGTAAGGCAGTCCTCTAGGAAGGAAAAAATGGGAGGGAGAGGGGGATAACTTAAAAAAAAAACTGGATCAGACCTGTATTTCATTGTAATAGGAAATACCTGACAAAGAAATAATCTCTGCCAATGTAGGTTAACACCTGCTTTGAAACTTATAATCTTAGAGAATTTTCTTTAAAAATAACTTTTTTATAAGTGCATATTTTAATGGAAAAATTCTTCTCTTCAAGGAGCATAAGTATTTATTTTGTGATGTCAAATCACATTTGATTCAGTTCAAAGCTCTCAAGTAATCCAGGGGATCCAATTTCAAAATTTCTTTGGTTCACAGAAACATTAAGGCTCAGTGGAATTATTTAATACACATTGTGATACTTGGTATTATGTGGCATTGCAATGATAATTCCACAAAGGCTGATAATGTGCTCCTAGGCATTATGCCATCCAATTAGCTGACACTGGGTGAACATTGCTGAGTTTTCTAGGTTAAGATAACTGATTCCAATCAAGCATATGTTTTTCTCCTAAAGGCAAATAAAATCCTTTATTAAAATCATACCAAAATATTGATGAAGAATGTATTACTAACTTTTCTTTAGCATTTAAACTGGGAAAAATACAATTTTGAACAATATTTAAGGAAAAAGTCCTGGAGAAAGCAAGTAGGATGATTGGAAAATAAGCCATAGCAAAAAAATTGGAATGGTTAGTCTTTAGTCATTAGAAGGAAAATGAATTAAAGTCCATCATGTGGAAGGATACTAATCTACTTGGAGCAGAAGGCAGATCTAGAAGCAAATAGCTGATATTGACAAGAATCTGATTAACTCTTTTAAAAACATTTTATTTCCCCCCCACTTTTATGTTAAAACAATTTTTAACATTCATGTTTTTAAATTTTGAGTTCCAAATTCTTTCACTCTCACCTTGCCTACCCTCAATGAGAAGGCAACCAATTTGATAAAGGTTATACATGTGAAGTCATACAAAACATATTTCCATATTAGTCATGTTATGAAAGAAAACACAGACCAAAACAAAATCAAAGAAGAAAAAAAGTTTTTTTAAAAAAACATGCCTGGCTCTACATTTAGACTCCATCAGTTCTTTTGATGGAGATGGATAGCATTTTTCATCATAAGTTCTTTGGAAATATTCTTAGATCATTGTATTGCTGAGAATAGCTGAGTCATTCACATTTGATCATCATACAATATAGCTATTACTGTGTACTCTGTTCTCCTCTTTCTGCTCACTTCACTTCCATTAGTTTGTGTAAGTTCAGGTTTTTCCGAGAGCATCCTACTCATCATTTCTTATAGCATAAGAGTATTCCAACACAATTATGTACCACAACTTGTTCATCCATTCTCCAGTTGATGGACATTTTCTCAATTTCCAGTTCTTTGCCACCACAAAAAGAGCTGCTGTCAATATTTTTGTACATATAGATCTTTCTTTTTAATCTCTTTGGGATATAGACCCAGTAGTGGTATTGCTGGCTAGAAGATTTTGAGCTGAAGTGAATGAAAAGTCCAAGAGACAGAGTTTCTGGGTAATTAATAATTGGTTTATTAATTAGGCTGGCAAATAATCAATAAATTTATGGTAAGTGGCTTCTTTCATTAACCAAAGACAAAAGGCCACGGAGACCATCAAATGCTTTAATACCTTTGGAAAAGTGGGCGGCCCTGACAGAGATCAATCATGATTGATGAACAATCAATGAGGGGATGGACATATTAATGAGGAGGTGGGCCAAAAATCTTCAGCTCCTCTTGCTTAGAACTTGACTAAATCATGAAACTCTACTCCCTGCAGCTGTCTGGATAAAGGAATACATGCCACCCAGACCATTTAAGTTGAAAAGTTGGGGGAGGAGGACATTACAAGAGTGTGAGCACAATGCTTTTTAGGGCACAAATTCACCTAGATTAGATTCTTTTTGTACTTTAATCAGAAATAAGCTTTCCCGGTTGGGTGCGGTACCACCCAAGATTAAAGAGAATGTTTCTGAGGGGTTAGGCCAATCTTATGGTCAGCCATGACCTTCAGAGTTTGGCTGAGTGACCTACAAGAGGTGGCTAGTCTTTGAATAAGGAAGTAAAGAGAGGAAAAAAAAACCCTCAATAATTGGTTATTAGTAGAAAAATAATAATTTATCTCAAAACATAGTTCCAAATTACTCTCCAGAATGGCTAAATCAGTTCACAACTCCAACAGTGCATTAGTGTCTCAATTTTCCCACATACACTCCTTCATTTGTCAATTTCCTTTTATGTCATATTAGTCAATATGAGAGATATGGATTTTTGCCTGGGAGTTGTTTTAATTTTCATTTCTCTAATCAATAGTGATTTAGAGCACTTTGTAGCTTTGATTACTTCATCTGAAACTGCCTGTTGATATACTTTATCATTTATCAATTGGGGAATGACTTGTATTCTTATACATTTGACTTAGTTCTCTACATATTTGAAAATGAGGACTTTGTATCAGAGACCCAGGACTGCAACCCAGGTCCAAGTATGGGAAATGCAACAGAATCCTGCTTTCAGTGTGAGCAAAGAGACCCCTGTAATCTTTTTCTGACCAGTTTTTCTGTCTTCTTTACTGTCTGTTGATAGCTTCAGAAGCTGCTGCTGCCTATTCAGTTGCTTCCAAGGCCTGCTGCTCTCTTGCTGGGGTTGTGCCTGTGCCTGTGCTGGACTGCACTCTATTCTCACCCCAGTGTTACAGACCTTTCCTGCAGACCTTCTAAGTTGTCTTGACTTTGTCTCATTATTAAGTCTTAACATTAATTTTTGTTATTATTTATCATATATACACACACACACACATATATATATATAATATTTCTATTAATTTTATAGTGAAAAACTTCCTGACAAAATAAGGCAGAGGTGTACTAAACCAGCTTGAACTGCGTTATGAGAGCCCATTTTCAAATTTTCAGTATGAGCATTTACACTTTGGAAATAAGATAATACTACAAATCATGGCTTGATTTATTTTTTCTATTGCTTTTCAAACTTAATAAAAGGATGGAGAAAATGTTAATAATGCAGATTAAAATTAATTGAGTATCATGGGCATTTTTTTCCTGTGAGCTGGTTGTTAAGGATTCACCAGCATGCTATTTAACTGAGGTATAACAAAATGGAATGGGTTATCCTGGGAGACAGAGATCTTCAAGTAAAGGTTTAATGACTGCTTGGGCATGTTCTGGAGAGGATTCCTTTTTATAAACATAGAGGTGAGAGATAATTTCTAAGTTAACTTCCCATTCTAATTTTCTGTGCTTCTATGAAATAGAAACATCTAGATATATTGTCTCACCTCACCCAGTAAATTGTAATTATCTATGTCACTGCACCAATTAAGTATTGACTTTCCTTATTGTCTTTTAAGAAAAATATGGCATTTTGCTAACTTTACCTTAGAGAACTCAGGTGCTATTCGGAACTCTATTGCTTAAAGAATACTAGCTATTGTGATGGATGAAATTGAAATAACTAAGGAAACAAAGGTTTGAGCTTTTGAGCATATCAGTTTATTAAAAAATCCATGCCAATTACATACCAAATTGGGACCAGGCTTCCTCAGTTGGACACTGGACTCTGAATCCTGGGGGAGACAGATTTGTTTTTTCATTAAAAAAATTTAATAAGATATAAACAAGGATTAGGATTATTAGGTAATAGGATTAGATAATTTGGATATAAACCAGGTTAGGTAATCTCATTTCTTATTGGAGGAAAGATTAAGGACTTTCTGAGTTGGGAGGTGGAGAGCAAATAGATGCAACTCCTTGAAACTGGAAAAAGAGGTGTCCTACTCCCCACCTTCCAAGTGTCTGTATTTAATTAAAAAAATCAACAACAACAAGGAAACAGTACCTGATTGACCAGTACTGAGCCAGTTTTCAGATAAAACATATGGTTGCTTAGATGTATAATTTTGAGAAAATTCCTCTTATCAATCTTTGAATCTGAATGGGTTTCTGGTCAACATAATCTAGGTCCTTAGTTAAAAGTCTCTAAGCAATGCATAGAGGAGGTCCAAGGAAAGGTTCAAAAAAATGCAAGAAAATTTTCTCACAATTCTCACATTTGAATAAAGTTTTCTCACAAGATAGAAATTGGGCTAGACTCAAAGTTGAATAGAAAGGGAACTGAGCTTGATCCAGAACCAAGTTACAAGATAGAGCCAGCGTGATTCACCCAATTTCTGTAATTCCTCACTCCTTTGTTGTGTTCTTTTTCTACTCCTCTCTATTAAGAGTCAAGAATCAAAAATCTTAGAAAAAGGGAGACCTCAGATTACATGCAGTCCAACATGTATTGGAATCCACTCTATAATTTGCCCAAAAAAGAGTTATTCAGTTTCCACTTTAATGTCTCCAGAGATGAGGACCCTACACCTTATGGACAGCTTTAAGTGTTAGAAAGGTTTTCCTCTCTATATTAAGTTGAAGTATTCCTCTCTATAACCCATTCCACCTTTTCCTACCAAGCAGAGAAATTTTGACCTTTCTTCTGTGTGATAGATCTTCCAATAATCAAAAATAACTTTTATATGTTCCCATTAAGTCTTTTCTCATTTAGGCTAAATTTCACTGGATTTTTTCCCCAAATGATCCTAGATGTTGATCTAGATGTTGCCTGACTGGGTCAGGGCACAATTGGACTAATAGCTCTTTATTAGCTCTTAATACTATATCAAATTGTGGTAGCTGTTTTATAAATTATGTTATGCCTTTGCTTCATCTACCTAACCATCCACAAAACCCCCAGCAGGCATAGCTTTCTTATCTGTCTAGCTATGGTTTAGCTTTCAATAGCTGAGTCTCTTGATATGAGGATAGCTACTTTCTATTCTGCTAAGTTGCCTGATTCCTCTTAGAATAAAGACCTAAAAGCACAAATAAAATATAAGCTATTAGCATGGAAACATAAGCCCCTGTGACTTTTTGTTTTAACAATTAGAATTTGGAACCCTGGCAACCATCTTATACTCATTCTTTCTAACTATTTCAATGCCCTCTCTCTCTATCCTTCCACTTGAAACCAACACAAGATCCATGATGCTTAGCATATTAAAGATTCTCTACTAAATCTTCATAGTAGGGCTTTTAGCTTCTAAATTTGCTTGCTGAAGAGGGCTTCATTTTCCCCCTTCTAAATATTAAAAAAATGCTTTTGAACTGACAACCACTAATTAAAAATTAATTTCTTTGCTAGTTTGGCTTGATTTGGTGTACATTTTAAAACTGAACTGCATCAAAATTTTGACAGAAATGATACTTCTTTCCCACTCTCTTAGCTTCCAGGTGTCTTCATTGTATCCTCTAGTTGTCAAATTCTATTATTTCAATACCGAAGTGTTCTATCCCTGTGCAATACACTTTTTGTTGTTCAGTCCTTTCAGTCATGTCTGACTCTCCATGAGCCCATTCTGGATTTTTCTTGGCAGAAATATTAAAGTGGTTTGCCATTTCCTTCTCCAGTTCATTTTATAGATGAAGAACTGAGGCAAAAAAGGGATTAAGTAATTTGCCCAGGGTCATAAAATTAGCAGGTATGTGAGGCTGGATTTGAACTCATGAAGATGAGTCTTCCTGATTCCAAGTAAAGTGTAGTATCCAATTCACCACCTGGCTATTCCCCTTTATTCTTATTTTTCTTGACCCCACTCTTGCCAATTAAAACTTCACAATTCTTAAATATTCAGGATTCCTGTTCATTTCTGTCAATACTTAACCAGTCTGATAGACTTAAATTTTAAGCTATTAATGTCATATTCTTTTCTATCTCTCCTAGGTTATATATACATAATTTCTGGAAGATAATACCTTATTCCATAGAAATAGCTATTAGGATAAAAACTCTCAGGTTTAGGGGCAGCCTGATGGGGGAAATATTTGAAAGTCAGAATATTTCAAATCCTCTCAAATTATATTAGGAAGCTGTTGCTTACTCTAATTATGTCATTTCCAGGATCTTCCTTACCCATGTGTTTCTTCATTTACTTTTCATTTGAGCTTCAATGTATTCATTTAAGCTTCAATGTATTCATTCAATGTATTCACTTTCTATGCTATCCAGTTACTTTACATCATTAAAAAAAAAGAACAAAAGCTGACATTTATGTAGGCTGCTTCTCAGTATCTTGGGGGGAATCATCATTCTAACTACTAATGGTGGGTAGACTTAAACAGTTTGTACTATATCCTATTCTATTCTCTCTCTAAAAATTATTTCTTTTAATGATATCGTTATTTCTCAGGGATTACTCATAAATCTATATATCTGTTCATCATCTCTCTCCTGAGCTCTGGTTCCCCATAATAAACTGTACACTAAACTTTTCCAAGTACTACAGATGTTCACAAGTATCTCAAGCTCAGAATGCTCAAAAAAAATTAATTAAGCTTCCTCCTCCCAATCCTTCTCAAATTTTCTCCTTCTGTTGAATGTGTCATTAGTCTTCTAATTGCCTAAGTTTTAACCCTAAAATCATTTTTCTTTCCTCATACTTCCTAATTTTTCACTTCTAAACAGTTGCCAAGATTTGGTTACTATATTTCCATGTCTTTTGCATTTGTCTGCTTACATCCACTTACATGCCTACCACCATAAAGCTCTATTCACCTCTGACCTGAATTAGTAACAGCTTTTTCATTATTCTCTCTGACTCTAATCTCTCTCTTATCCAACTAATTCTCCATATAGCTGTCAAAGTGATATCCCTTTAAAAATAAATTGCTCTTCATGTATTTTATATTACATATATTTTGCATTTTATTCCTCTCCCATCATCCCCCTCTTCTGACAAAGAAGAGGACAAGTTCAGTAAAATTAGCTAACTATTATTAAAAAAATGACTTTCTCGCTTTGGCAAATAAAGAATGAAGATTCCTTATAATTTTTTTTCCTTTGGTATAAAGCTTGGTTATTGTAATTTCAGAATATTCAGTTTTCTATTATTTTATTGTTCTTTCCACTCACACTGTTTTAACTTTTGTATATATTGCTTCCTTGTGTTCTGCTTACTTCCCTCTGGAATTCATATACATTTTCTGATGCTTCTCTATATTCATTGCATTCATTGTTTTGTAAAGCAAATAAATATTCTACTATATTCATGTACCACAACTTGCTTAGCTAATCCTAAATTGATAAGTATCTACTTTGTTTCTAGACTTTTGTGACTTCTTTTTCACCGCAAACAATTCATTTTGCTGTAAATCTTTTTGGCCTATATATCAGAGCTCCTTAAACTTTTTCCACTTGTGAACCCTTCAGTGCTTCTTAAACTATGGATCATGACTCACAGTCTAAGAAGCACTGGGATGGCCTTTACATCATTAATTTATGTGGAGTATATGTGTAGCAATGGAATCTATGTTATTGAGAAGTATGGACATTGTAGTAACTTTCTTATGATTCTAAATTACTTTCTGGAATGATTAGATGAATTCACAGCTGCATCAAATGGGCATTAGTGGGCCCATTTTTCATAACCCTTTCAACATTGAATGTTCAATCTTGTGTCAACCTTACCAGTTTTCTGAATATGAGGCAAAACCTCAGATTTATTTTAATTTCTTTTGTTATTAGTGTTTTGGACATTCACTCAAATAGCTTGAAATTATTATCTAGTTACTTTTTTTGTTCATGCAAACAGCTTTTTGATTTCATGTAATTCAAATTGTATATTTTATCCTTCCAGTTCTTTATACTTTGGTTAATATATACTATGGACTATTTCCCAATATTTTAGATAGTGCCCTAAACCCCAGAGTACATAGATTCCATTGTAATTGGGTCCATTTGCTAACACAGTAGTACTTTGCTAATTTCCTCCTCTTTGCTACCATCCATATTTTTTTACTTCATAATGATGCTTTAGGTTAATCAAACATAGATAACTCTCTGAGTATTACTAATAGCTTGCCTTGTCAACTAGCAGGAAAGGTAGGAGGAGCTTGCTTCCATTTTAACCAATAAGATTAAAGATCCTGCATTATATTATTCATGTTCTTCAGTGTGATATTACCACCTAGATCATCCTGATCCATATCTTGCCACTGAACCTAGATGGTTCCAGAGAAGAAAGTGAGGCTGGTGACTTTGCACAACCCTCCCTCACTTAAATCAAATCCACTTACATGTCATGGCATCACTCCTTGATGTCAATGGTCCTCTTCCAGAATGAAGTAGAAACAACAACTACCACCACCACCTAAGTAATGATTTCTAATGACTGGGAACCTGAGGTGGGCTTGGGATATATTAGAATTAATAAAATCAGGGACAGTGATTGATATCAACTTTGAAGAACTGTTTTATGATCATCAGTCTGGAACAAATCTAGATGAGATATTATGGGGTAGTGTTATAAATATGAAGAGTCAATGCCAATTGTTTTTTGGGATGATTCTTAATTTCAAGGAAGCTATGAATCTTCTCTTTGGACCATTCAAGGCTATAATGAAAAGGCTTATTTTTTTTTAAAACTCTGAACTTGTTTAAGCTAGGCATCATATGATGTATACACTGATACTTTAATCAGACTAGACCTAGTCAGAAATGAGAGTAGCTAGCTCCCACTGGTTAAAACAATCAAATAACAAAAGTCACCAACAGGTTGAGATATTAAATGACATAAGTCAGATTAGCCTATATGTGAAATCATCAAATCACCAAGTCTTCTGTTTTGGAGCTATTGTGGAGTTTCCATCCAAAATGATTTGAGTAGACAGTTTTCCTTCCTGGAAGGGGTAAAAATAATTCATCTTATATAAATCTCAAAATTTCTAAAGTATTTTTCTCACAACAAGTCTGTAGTGTTGGTGCTGTAACTAACTGTATTTGTGTTATAGATGAGAAAACTAGAGCACAGTTTCTTGTCATGTCACACAATTGAATGTCACAACAGGTATTCAAACCTATGTGTCTCCTGATTTTCCACTTTTTTCACTATAGTTACCTGTCTTTCTTCTTTAGGTATCTAAAACAATCATTGAATGTCATTGAAACTCCAATCTTCATGACTACAAGTCTAGCCAGCTATCCACACACTAGGGGTTGGTAATTTATGACTTGAGAGCAAAATTCACATTAGAATGTGAGCTCCTTAAATGCAGGGACTGTCTTTTACCTTACTTTATATCCCTAACACTTGGCACAGTGCCTGGCATGTAGTAGGCACTTAACAAATATTTATTTCTTGACTAAACATGAGCAAGAGTGGGTGAAACACAAGAAACTTCGTTATATATAATAAAAATGAAAAGGTTGAATTTTTAGCTTTGACAGAAGGAAACAGATTTTTAAAACACCTTCAGAATCTGGTTATCCCCTTTCCAACTTCACTTCATAGCTATAGAAACTGCATCATTTTTGCACAGATGTGCATGCACCCTCCCAAAACAATCAGTGGAACAAATCATAGTCATGTTTATAGTACTAGAAACACCAAGATCAGAGAGACATATTCATGCTTAAAAAAAGACTGAAAATATGAATTTGTTTCAAAAATGTTGTCTTGATATTTTTTGTTTTATCATTGTAGTCACTTCTACATATACCTTTTTTTCTTCCAAAATCAGCTGAGAAATGATTCTTCCCTTCTAAGAGAGAAAAGGTTAAGCAAAATGAACTAATAGACCACATCTGACAATGCATGCATCATTCTCCATCTATAGTTTCCCACTTCTCTCTTGAAAGGAGGGAAATACTTCATTGTCTATTTCTCTGTGTAGAAAGAATGATTACCATTATAACTACTCAGACTTTGTCCTACAAAGATCAAATAGAACAGCACTCCAAGCAAGCCCAGCTAACTACCGTTCTGTTATATGGTCTTTTTTTAGGCTAAAGGGTGCTCTGCTAATGGTTTAAAACTTGACCATCAAGTCCAAGAGATTAAAGTGAAACATGGGCATGGGAAAGGCCAAATTGTATATTGACAATCTTCTTCAAAGAGTTCTTTAATTCTAAGAAAGTGATGTAAGATTCAAGAACTGGATTTATTTATAATATCCCAGTGTTCTGCCCAAGTTCTTATAACATGCTTATATACAGCTATTCAACATTACGAGTTCTGTCCTCTCCAGTATTTCTTTTCCACATCAGTTTTTCTTGTTGTTCAGTTACGTGTTGACTCTCTGTGACCCCATTTGGGGTTTTCTTGGCAAAGATACTATAGTGGCTTGAGGATATAATGATTCAAAGCACATATATTTAATTAAAATCTAGCCATGTAACTTCATTCACGTAGAGAACTTTTATTGTGAAATTCAATGTAGAATTTGGGACTATGCCCAAAGGGCAACCAAACTGTGCACATAACTTGATCCAGCAATGCCATTACTAAGTCTGTATCCCAAAGATATCATAAAGAAGGGAAAAGGGCCTACATGTACAACAATATTTATGGGAGCTCTTTTGTGGTGGCAAAGAATTGGAAATGGAGGGGATACCCATCAATTGGGGAATAGCTGAACAAGGTGTAGTGTATGAATATAATAGAATACTATTGGGCTAGAAGTAACGATGAACCAGCAGATTTCAGAAAAAAACCTGGAAAGACTTACATGAAATGATGCAAAGTGAAGTGAGCAGAACTTGGAGAACATTGTACACAATAATGGCTACATTGTGTGATGATCAACTATGATTGACTTTAGCTCATCTCAGCAATATGATCTCAGCAATATGATGATCCAATACAATTCCTAAAGACTCATGATGGAAAAGCTGTTGACATCCAGAGAAAGAATAAATGGAGTCTGATTGCAAATCAAAGTATACAATTTTCACTTTATTTTTTTCATGTATTTTTTCCTTTTGTTCTTTCACAACATGACTAATATGGAAATATGTTTTACATAATTATGTATAATGTAACCTGAAATTACTTACCATGATGTTACCAAAACCTATAAATTACTTACCATCTTAGGGAAGGAGAAGGGGAGAGGAGGGAGAAAATTCGGATCTAAATATTTTATAAAAATGCATGTTAAAATTGTCTTTACATGTAATTGGAAAAATATTATTAAAAAAATTCAATGGAGATCTGTAAGTTGTCTATAATTTTTAGTCTTAGAGAGTTGTCTTGTGACACTCACAATTTCATTGACTTGTTCATAGTGAAAAAAAGCTAGTGTGAGTCATTGACAGGACTTGAATTCTTATCTTTCTGCCTAAAAGTCTGGATATCCAATACACCAAGGATTTGCTTAAAGGCCAAATCCAGCCTGCTGCCAGTTTTTCTTTTCTTTTCTTTTCTTTCTTTCTTTCTTTCTTTCTTTCTTTCTTTCTTTCTTTCTTTCTTTCTTTCTTTCTTTCTTTCTTTCCTTCCTTCCTTCCTTCCTTCCTTCCTTCCTTCCTTCCTTCCTTCCTTC
>NW_020954598.1:5939561-5949554 GCF_900497805.2 Vombatus ursinus
TTCCTTCCTTCCTTCCTTCCTTCCTTCCTTCCTTCCTTCCTTCCTTCTTTCCTTCCTTCTGGCAATGGGGGTTAACTGACTTGCCCAAGGTCGCACAGCTAGTGTCAAGTGTATGAGGCTGGATTTGAACTCAGTTCCTCCTGACTCCAGGGCTGGTGCTCTATCCACTGTGCTACCTAACTGCCCCCCTGCTGCCAGCTTTTCTATCACCCTATTTGTGCCTTAGGCTGTAGTTTGCCAACCCTAGAACTATACCATGCTGTATCCCTAATTAAATAGCAAAGGAAAGGAAATAACAAAGGAAGTACTGCAACAGTAGCATAATTTACCACAGAATCCTGTGCCACTGATGAAAGCAGGGACATATGTGGAGAACCTGTACAAGAAAACAGTGGTCAAATAACATAGATGACCAAAGAAAGTATGTGAGAGAGGAAACATGTGTAACTAGGACAATTCACATTACAGGGGGTTTGTGAATATGAAAATGTCTCTCTGTATCTGAAGGTACATTTTACTACTTAAGATGTCGTTGTCTAAGCTACTTTTTTTTCTTCTGCTAAACTATTACTTTATTTACAGCTTCTCCTGTGCTCCATCTTCTGACTCTCCACTGACCTTCAGGTAATCAGAAGCTTCTTCCTGGAAGGAGAATTAGTCCAGCTTTTTTTAGACCATACCTTTAGGATTATTCCTTATTCCATCTCTTTTGTTAGACCCCTTCTATCATTTGAACTATTTTACTTCTTCCAAGCTACATCTCTCTGATATTTGAGTCTAGTAGAATAAATTCCTTACAACCAACATGGTCATGCAATAGGTCTATGTAAATCACACCTAGCAAAACTGGAGTGGCAAAGTAGAACTGGCAAATGTGCAGTCCTCCTGGCAGCAAAATTATGTTCTTCCTACATCTCAGTGCTCACTTCATGAGCCAAGAAAGGAGATTGCTACCTGGAAGTCAAGAGAAGAATAATATATGAGCTTCTGGTGAGGGTAGAGACTTGAGAATATTAACTGTGGGACTCTTGTCTTCAGTGATTTTCAGGAGCATTTGTAGATGGTGTCATAGATGCCCAAGCTGAGTTTTAGTGAGGTCTTTAAAATGAATGGAGAAAATTACTTTTTTGGTCATTTTATGAGTCTTAAAATTTTATATTTTTAGAACCGAAAGCAGCTTCAGAGGTCAGAGCAACCTCTTTATTGTACAGATGAGGAAACTAAAGTCCTGAAAATTCAAATGACTTCTGCAAGTCCATGCAATTAATCTGTGAGGCTATTAGGACTAGAATATGGATCACAAAATAGTATCTCTCCCAGAATATCCCAAGTAAAAATGTTTTAGAAGTAATTTTACCTAGTTATAAAATAAAATTTTCTCTATTAAAATTTTTTGCCAGTTAATACATTATGCTGAGTTTATCTTGTATAGGAAAAAATACCAATTCAATATCATCCATCTGCTCCTATTAAAAGTAGCCTCTATAGAAAAGACTAAATTAAAAAAAAATCAAATTATTTGCTGATTATATAAACACGTGAATTTCCAGCTTATCTCCTTTATATCTAGTTTTCCCTAGACACTGTTATTTTATACTTCATATAAAAGTATAAAACATATACATACAAAACATACAAATAACCCTGTCTAATTTCTTGATATTTTCTCTGTTTTTTCTTTATATTTTCCCTTAAAACAACCATGTTGTTTCCTCTCTATGCAAATTAAAATTTCTCTGAATTGTTTTCAATGTAATTTTTTTTTTGCACTAAAATAGTAACAGTGGTGGAGTGGAAAAAGCAGTATACTAGAATAGCAGTATCCAAACTTTTCTCATCTTGTACTTGTTAATAATATATGTATGTATATATATATATACTTATTATTTATAAATTATGCAATTGTATTTCTATACTTATAATTGCACCCATTATGAAACTTACTCAAGATAGCAATTAGAAAGGATCTGCAAAAGACAAAATAATATTTGGAAAAATAATCTTTTTTTTAATGGAGTAAAAATACTTTTCCTCTCCCTAAAATATTACTAATGACATTTTTTTGAGAGTAGTGCACTGGAATCTGCTTCATTATTTTTGAAAATCTTAATACCACATTTTGTGATATAGTTTTTAGAACTAGTTCTAAGTTTGATATATTTAAATATACTCAAAGAAATGATTTTAATAATTGGTATAGCTGAAGAAAAAACACATAAAGATACATAGATCAAAACACATGAAATATATCATTGTCTACACTTACTAAATCATGGTATTCATTATTTTATTCTTCCAAATATGCAGAGGTTTTTTTGTTGTTGTTGAAATTTGATTAGTAAATTTTGATCTTAATATATACACATATGTATACATGCATGTGTGTAAATTTATTGAATAAAGGAGGTAGTTTGATTGCGTTGGAGAAAAGCCTACTTTGGGCTATTTCAGACTATTTGCCCATTCTTCTGTTAGTTGATAACACCCCTTGGGGTCACGTCTCAAGGCCTTTGGAATAGTCAGAACCACCCATTCCTGCATTTGGAAGACCACTGCACTAACACCACTACATTAACATGCTAGATGCCCAGGCTATAAAGTCTCAGCACTGCTCTCTGCTTAACTGTGAATATTGATACATCAATTCTACTCTTTGTGCATCAGTTTCCTCATCTGTAAAACATGAAGGCTAGAATAGATTACCTCTAAAGTCTCTTTTAGCTTTAATACTCTATGCTTGTTTAACCCTTGAAGACGACAACAAACATATTCCCAATGATAAAATTCATTTGAGCCATAATTCATTCCTTTTATAGATGGAAGAGGGGACAGCCTTATGAATAAGGGGAGGAAGCATCCATTCAGTTCTACCTTTGACCTCAGGGAGAGGGGAAAACACACAAGGAGTCTGTTGCTGAAAGGAGGAGGAAGAAAACTTACTCAGCAATTAACAACAAGATTAGCTTCTTTGCTCTGAACAAGTCCTTACAGAGGGCTGTAGGGGGAAAACCTGCAAGCACTCCCATAAGTTATAATCCCCCTCTTAGCAATAGGCAGGCAGCAAGATGAACAATTTGTCAGATATTTTACTTCTCTCATCTTTTCTTTAATTGAAGGAACATAATAGGAGCAGGAATTATATGAAAGAAGAAAGCATTCTTTTAAAAAATACTCACAATTCCAATACAATGAGAGCAAAGGGAATGAATCATCTTTATAAAGTTGGATTTGAACTATGCTTATCAACTCCTGTGTGAATCACCCCATCAGTGTGCTTATCGAGCAGTCTTTGAACACCCACAGTGTAGGGATATGGTCATGAGCAACAAACCCATTGAAATAACTTTCAGAAAAGTGAGTCACCATGGAGAAGTTCTCCTTTTCCTGACAAAATTCATTTTGTTAAAGTTGGCCTTAGAATGAACATTCCCTATTTTTCCAACATGACTGTTGACGACATTCTTCTAAGAGTGAAAATAAAAGAGTAAATTTTTATTCACCATTGATGATTTTGTCAAAAGGAAGAGTGAACCAGAAATACAGACTGCAAATATGTAGTGTAACATCAAGGCCACTGAATTTAGAATCACAGAATTTTAGTTCAAACCCCATTTCTGCTACTGCGTGACTTTGGTCAAGTCCCTTAAACTCTTTGAATAGCAATATATGTAGCTACAAGATGAAGAAATTGGAATAAATTATATCTAGTGTTCTTTTCCTCTCTAAATTCTCCATCTCTCTCTACCCCCTTTTCTAGGGTTATTGAGTAGGATGTTTAATTTAAATGATTTGAGGATAATGCCACAAAATGTTGAGGCTATTTAAAATTTCAGACTCTAATGATCTTGAGCTGATGGGGAACATAGATATCATTGAGTTCTACCTTTACTTGAAGCACAGATCCTATCTATAGGAAATCTGGCAACTGAATAACTAACATCTGTTTGCACCCTTTCCAAGGTGAAGGAATTAGCCACCTTTATGGTTGTTAGCCAATTTTTAGACAATCATAATTGTTACAACATTCTTCTTTTTATTGACCTCTAATCTACATCCTTGTACATTTGATGCTCAACCTGCTGTCTGATGAAATAATTCTAAACTTTCTTTCACATGATAGTGATTCAGCTGTCTGAAGGTCTGTAGGTCAATTCAATTGAAAAAAAAAGTTTACTAGACACCTCCAAAATATATGACAAATATGTGAATCATTGTGAGAATGAGCATCTCAGTGGGGAAGATCTGGGTTCAAGTCCAATCTATAACACAAATTAAACTTAATGACCCCTGGCAAATCACCTAACCTCAGTGATCTAGGTAATTCTTCAAGATCAGAAATAACAGAGCTATTGTTAGTATGCATCAAAAAGATATTTCCTCATCTGGACTTCCCACAGCAATGAACTAGCAGGTGGATATAAAAAACAAACAAACAAACAATGAAAGTCTCTGCATTAGGTGCTAAGGATATGAGGACAAAAATAATAAAAATTAAAAAAACCCCTCTCCTGCTATCAAGGGGCTTGCATTCATAATAATATACACACATGACAAGTACACAGGTAAATAAATGCAAAGAATAAGAATGTGGGGTTGGAGCTTGTGGTCTTCATTTCAAATATCAACTTTGTACCTCTAGCTATGAGGGTGGGTAACTTGCTTAATTTTTTTTAGGACTCAGTTTCTGCATGCACAAAATGAAGGAGGCAAAACTGGATGACCTTCAAGCTCTGTGATTGCATGAACTTGGGTATTCTGCCTCTGCATGTAGGTTATTCCTCAGATGTATGATCTCAATTACAAAGTTTACCAGGGATGTCAAGAAGGCTATTTTTTTTTCTTCAAGTCTGATTCATCACCATTGATTTTGTAGTGGTTATTTATTATCAAAAACATAATTAATTAAAACAGCTGCAGTTACACACTACTAGATGATTATTCTAGAATGAACTTTAAAAGTAAATGCTTTGCTTTCTCACTGATTCTTGATGTCTATACTATTCATTTATTATTGTTCTGCTCATCATATTCCCAGCCTGAATGGAATGGTTGTCTAAATCACTTTATATAATATCTTGGAGTTTAATGTTTCCTGTGGTTCATACTATGGTATTTATCATCAGGTAACATGACCATCAAAATCTCCTAGACTGTAAGTTCTATGAGAACATAGGTAATGTGTTATTTTTTTTTGTTATATCTCCTTATAGTGACACATACCTGATTTCATATCAACTCGCTGGGTCTCAAGCATTCTTTCATTTGTACCTTGCTTTCCTCCTCTCCCCCAGCCCCCATCTCTCCTCTTTGGCCTGAGTTTAGTTCAGTCAACAAATAAACCCATGGAGAAGGACAGAGAATCCTTATATCCCATTATTCTCCTTGAAAAAAAAAAGGAGTTAGTTGAGAGGTGGAGCCAAGATGACTGAGAAAAGGCAGTGACTTGCCTGAACTCTCCCCCCAAACCCTCTGAACATCTTTAAATAATGTCAGAAACATTCCTAGAGCAGCATACCCCACTAAGGTATGAGGTGAAATAATTTTCCAGCCAAAGACAACTTAGAAGGTCAGGAAAGATCTGTTGCACCTGGGTTAGAGTGGAGCACAGTCCAACAAAGACCATGCCAGCACAACCCCAGCCCTAGCAAATCAGGAGCAGGCCTTGGGAGCCACTCAATCAGCAGCAGCAATGACTGTTTCTGGAGCTCTTGGCCCACAGATGGTAAGGTGGTCGAATGACCAGCCAGAAGGAGATCACAGACGTCTTTTTGCTAGCACTGAGGCAGGACTCTGTTGCTTTGCTCACACTTAAATTGGGTTGCAGGCCTGGATGGCAGTCCCAGTGCAAGGAGGAGCACTAGCACACCAGTGCTTGCAGGCCACAGTGGAGCAAGGACCCTTGTCACAGTTTCAGGGCAGAAAAGAGTGCTTATGGTTGCTCACAGACCAGAGCACAGGCCAGGAGAGCAGTAAACACATCTCTTCTCAGATCATAGCACCTTGCAAGAACTGAAAATTTATGGGTCCCTAGAAATATCTCTGAAAACAGCTGCATAGAACCTCTGAAGCTTGAGACAGTGTGCCCTCCACCATGGAAGCAGAGCTCTACTTTAGCAAAGAGTTAAAAGTCAAGAAAGAGGCTGGGGAAATAAGCAAATTACAGAAAAAAAATTCTGACCATAGAAAGTTGTTATGGTGACAAAAATTGAAACACACACACTCAGATAACAAAGCCAATGATCCTACCCCCAAAGCCTGCAAGAAAAAAAATATGAATTGGTCTCAGGTCATGGAAAGGTCAAAAATGATTGTGAAAATCAAATAAGAGAGGTAGAGGAAAAATTAGGAATAGAAATGACAGTGATTCAAGAAAATCATGAAAAATGAGTCAACATCTTGGTAAAGGAAACACACACACACAAATACTGAAGAAAATAACACCTTAAAAAATAGACTAGGCCAAATGGTAAAATAAGTACAAAAAGCCAACAAAGGGAAAGTAGAATTATCCAAATGGAAAAAGAGGCACAAAATTTTACTGGGAAAAAAAAAAGCAAACACTCTTTAAAAAGTAGAATTGACCAAAAGGAAAAGGAAGTACAAAAATATAGTAAAATTAGATCCTTAAAATCCTTAAAAATTAGAATTGGGCAAGTGAAAGTTAATGACTTTATGAGACATCAAGAAATAATAAAACACGTTTTAAAGAACAAAATAGAGAAGAAAATGTGAAATATCTCATTGGAAAAAAAACAACTTGGGGCCAAGACAAGATGGTGGAGTAAAAGCAGTGACTTGCTTGAGCTGTCCCCCAAACCCCTCTAAATACCTGTAAAAAATTACTCTAAACAAATTCTAAAGCAGCAGAACCCACAAAAAGACAGAGTGAAACAAATTTCCAGCCCAAGACACCCTGGATGATTGATTGGAAAGGTATTTTGCACCAGACTGGGAGAGGAGTGCAGTTTGGTGTGAGCGTGCAGGCAAAACAGGCCTTAGTGAGCCTGGAGGAGGCCTCAGAGGACTGAGCCTCAGAGGACTGAATCACAGGCAGCTGCGGTGGTTTCCAGACTTCTCAAACCAAGAATGCGAAACACAACTTAGAAGGTCAGTAGGAAAAGTCTGTGACTGTGAGTGAGAAAGAAGCTCTGTGCTAGCCCCAGTCCCTGAGTGCAGCCTCGGGACTGCGGCTGCTTCTAGAGCTTCCAGCCCACAGACTGAGGGTGCATTGAGTGGCTGATCAGAGGGGGATTGCAGGGGTCTCTCTGCTGGTGCAGGATTCTCTTGCTTTGCCTGTGCTTGGATCTGGGTCACAGTTCTGGGGTGAGGAGGTGCTGGTGTGGTGGAGCTTATAGTGGTGGTGGAGAGGAAATCCTTACAGTTCCAAGGCAGAAAATATTGCTTGTGGTCACTCATAGACCAGAGCACATGCCAGGAAAGGAGTAAACACTTTGCCCTTGATCATAGCACCTTGGAAGAACTGAAAATTTACCGGTCCCTAGATGTATCTTGAAAACAGCTGCACAAAACCCCCAAAGCTTGGGACAGTACATTCTCCACGCTGGAAGCAGACCACTACCTTAACAAAGAGTTTAAAATTCAAGTTATTGGCTAAGATCATGAACAAATAAAGGTGCAAAAAAAGTCAGGCCATAGAATCTCTCTTTGATAACAAAGAAGATGAAAACATACAATGAGAAGAAGACAACAAAGTCAAAGGTCCTACAACCAAAACCTCCAAGAAAAATATGAATCAGTCTCAGGCCATGGAAGAGCTCAAAAAGGATTTTGAGAAATAAATAGAGAAATAGAGGGAAAACTGGGAAGAGAAATGAGAGTGATGCAAGAAAAACACCAAAAACAAGTCAACAGCTTGCTAAAGGAGACCCCAAAAATATTGAAGAAAATAACACCTTAAAAAATAGCCTAACCCAAATGGCAAAAGAGGTCCAAAAAGCTAAAGAGAAGAAGCATGCCCTAAAAAGCAAAACTGGCCAAATGGAAAAGGAAATCCAAAAGCTTACTGAAGAAAATACTTCCTTAAAAATTAGAATGGAGCAATTGGAAGCTAGTGACTTTATGAGAAATCAAGACATTGTAAAACAAATCCAAAAGAATGAAAAAAAATAGAAGACAATGTGAAGTATCTCATTGGAAAAACAACTGACCTGGAAAATAGATCCAGGAGAGAGAATTTAAAAATTATTGGACTATCTGAAAGCCATGATCAAAAAAAAAAAGAGCCTAGACATCATCTTTCAAGAAATTACCAAGGAAAACTGCCCTGATATTTTAGAACCAGAGGGCAAACTAGAAATTGAAAGAATCCACCAATCACCTCCTGATTGAGATTCCCAAAGGAAAACTCCTAGAAATATTGTAGTCAAATTCTAGAGTTCCTAGGTCAAGGAGAAAATATTGCAAGCATCCAGAAAGAAACAATTCCAAGTATTGTGGAAACACAATCAGGACAGCACAAGATTTAGCAGTTTCTACATTAAGGGACCGGAGGGCATGGAATATAATATTCTGGAGGGCAAAGAAGATAAGATTACAACTAAGAATCACCTACCCAGCAAAACTGAGTATAATCCTTCAGGGGAAAAATAGTCATTCAGTGAAATAGAGGACTTTCAAGCATTCTTGATGAAAAGACCACAGCTGAATAGAAAATCTGACTTTCTAATATAAGACTTGAGTGAAACATGAAGAGGTAAGCAGGAAAGAGAAATCATAAGAGACTTATTAAGGTTGAACTGTTTACATTCCTACATGGAAAGATGGTGTTTATAACTCATGAGACCTTTGTCAGTAGTAGGGTAGTTGGAGGGAAAAAGTATATGTATGTATGTATATATATATATATATATGTATATACATATATATATGTAGATAGATAGATAGATAGATAGAGGGCACAGAGTGAGTTGAAGATAAAGGAGTGATATCTGGAGAATAAAATTAAGGAGTGAGAGAGGACTATACTGGGAGAAGGAGAAAGGGAGAGGTAGAACAGGGGAAAATTATCTCACACAAAATAGACAAGAAAAGGCTTTTACCATGGAGGGGAAGTGGGGGAAGGTGAAAGTGAATGAGTGAATCTTATTCTCATCAGATTTGGCTTAAGGAGGGAATAACATACACACTCAAGTGGGTATAGAAATCTATGTTACCCTGTAGAAAAATGGGGGGGGCAGAGGGACAAGAGAGCAGGGAGATGATAGAGGGGAGAGCAGATTGGGGAGGGGATAATCAGAAGCAAACACTTCTGAGGAGGGACAGTTTCAAAAAAGAGAATAGAATAAATGGGGATGGGATAGGATTAAGGGAAAAATACTTAGTTTTTCACAACATGACTACTATGAAAGTGTCTTGCATAACTACACATGTATAACCTGAAAGAAAGGAAAAAAGAAAAAAAAACTTACCTGGAAAATAGATCCAGGAGAGATAATTGTAAAATTATTGGACTATCTGAAAGTCATAATAATAAAAAAGAGCCTAGACATCATCTTTCAAGAAATTATTGAGGAAATCTGCCCTGATATTTTAGAACCAGAGGGTAAAATAGAACTTGAAAGAATTCACCCATCACCTCCTGAAAGAGATCCCAAAATGAGAACTCCCAGGAATATCATAGTCAAATTCCAGAGCTCCCAGGTCAAAGAGAAAATATTTCAAGCATCCTGAGAGATACAATTCAAATTTTGTGGAGCCACAGTCAAGTTAACAGAAGATTTAGCAGTTTCTATATTATTCAGAACAAATGAAAAAAAATAGAAGACAATGTGAAGTATCTCATTGGAAAAACAACTGACCTGGAAAATAGATCCAGGAGAGAGAATTTAAAAATTATTGGACTATCTGAAAGCCATGATCAAAAAAAAAAATAGTACTTGAAATATAAAACAATTTTTGCCCTTTGAAAAAAAAATTTTTGAAAGGGCATATAAAAACAATTTTAACATTTGTTTTTGAATATTTTGATTTTTA
>NW_020954598.1:5949564-5965302 GCF_900497805.2 Vombatus ursinus
TATATATGTTACATCATGGAGAACTTATTTTCATATTAGCCATGTCATAGAACTTCAAGAACTTGGGATATAGTCTGGAGGGCAAAGGTACTAGGATTACAAGCAAGAGTCACCTACCAAGGAAAATTGAGCATAATCCTTCAGGGGAAAAAATGGATATTCAATGAAATATAAGATTTCCAAGCATTCTTTATGAAAAGTCAAGAGCTGAATAGAAAATTTAACTTTCAAATGTAAGACTCAAGAGAAGCATAAGGTAAATAGGAAAGGGTAAACATAAGGGACTTAATATACTATGAATGATTTAACTATTCTCAGCAATACAATTATTGAAGACTACTCTGAGGGACTTATGATGAAAAACACCGTTCATCTGTGGAGAAAGAGCTAATGGTATCTGCATACAGATTGAAGCATACGTTTTTTAAACTTTATTTTTTTGAGTTTTTTTTTGTCTATGTTTTCTTTCATGAGTAATATGGAAATGTTTTGTGTAGCTACACATGTATAACCTATATTGAATTGCTTACCTTCTCAATGCGGGTGGGCAGGGAAGGAGGAAGTGAGAAAATTTGGAACTCAAATTTTTAAAATTAAACATTAACAATTTTTTTTTACATATAACTGGGGAAAATTAAATGCTAAATAATTCTTTTTAAAATTAAAAAAAAGAAAAAAGAAAGGACAGTTTTCTTGATCTTTCTAAGGGTTTATCATTCCATGGTATATGGAAATATAGGAAAAAGAAAAAAGCAATACATAAGAAATTCCATGTTACCAGAAGCTTTCTCAGTTATAGCCAGCAGCATTTTTTCTTTTCTTTTTTTTTTATTTCCCCCTCTAGCCTATTACTCCCCTTTATCTAGAAAAGATGATCCCTCTGGAGTAATTGCCACCCATAGTTTGGACAAGTTTTTTTTTTTAATTTTTATGATACATACACACACACACACACACACACACACACACTTATGTATAATATACAAGGAGGCAAAACCAGAATCCCCATTGCTTGTGCTCCTCCACTCCATAGTTCCATAAGAACATTCTAAATGTCATAGTGGAAAAATAGGTGGTAAGTAGACTTATAACACTCTCCCTTATTCCTGGAATCTCCCCCTCCTCTCCTCTAACTATTGACCTCCTTGATTATTTTGAAGTTCCAACTAAAATCACACCTTCTAAAGGAAGTATTACCTAACCATGTTTAATTTGAAGGCTCTCCCTTTGTTAATTATTTTCCATTAATCCTGTCCTTAGTATGCTTTGTATGTATGTTTTCATGTTGTCTCCTCTGTTATATTGTAAGATCCTTCAGGGTGAGGGCTATCTTTTGTCTCTTTTTTCATTCTCAGCACTTAGTAGAGTGTCTGGAACATAGTTGTCAATCAGTAAATGTTTATTGATTGATTGGTATTGGTTGATTCACAATGCATTCAATCAAAATATGTTCAGTCTTTCTCTGATTCAGGCACTAGTATTTTCTACCCCACTCCTACTTCCATTGAACCTAATGTAATGCTTTGCATACAATGTTTAATCTTGGAAAAATCTTGGTAGCTCATCTTAGTTTGGAGTACCTTTTGATTTTTGAGTTGATTAAAAACTACTGGAGGAAAGAGAAAGATTCCCATTGCATTTCAGATCCCTGCTCCTGACTTCTTATTCTTTTCCTATGAAGAGAAGTCAATAAGAAAGAAAAAAAAAGGAAAGAGGGAAGGAAGAAAAAAAGGTAATGTATGTAGAGCTCTTCTTTTTTATGCTTAAGTAAAAACATTTATATTTTATTTTAATTACATATAAAAACAATTTTAACATTTGTTTTTGAATATTTTGATTTTTAAATTTTCTCCCTCCCTCCTTCCCTGTTTTCCCTCCTTGAGAAGACAAGTAATTGATGTAGATTATATATGTTACATCATGGAGAACTTATTTTCATATTAGCCATGTCACAAAAGAAAGTATAAATTAAAAAAAAATGACAGAAAACAAGGAAGGTTTAAAAAATATGTATGCTTCAATCTGCATTCAGACTCCATCAGTTCTTTCTCTGGAGGTGAATAGAATTTCATATCATAAGTCCTTCAGAATTGTTTTGGGTCATTATATTGATGAGAATGGCTAAATCATTCACAGTTGATCATCATACAATATTGCTATTACTGTGTACAATGTTGTCTGGGTTCTGCTCGCTTCATTTTTCATCCGTTCATATAAGTCTTCATAGGTTTTTATTAAACCATTCTGCTCAACATTTCTTATAACACAACAGTTTTATGTCACTATCATATCACAACTTGTTCAACCATTCCCTAATTGATGGATATCCCCTTGATTTCTAATTTTTTGCCACCACAAAAAGAACTGATAAAAATTTTGTACATATAGGTGTACAGGAGCAAGAGCCTGAGAACATGGCCTATGGCATCATGGTTATTGTAAACAGTAAAACATCTCACATGGGAAAATTTGCATGTAGCTATCCATGTGACCATGCACCATTTCTTGTCATTAAACTTTCTTTATTCTGTTTCTACATAATATCTGACTTGTCCTAAATGTGGTATGGAAACCTACCTTTGTCCTTCTGCCATCCAGGAAGGTCTTCATGAGTAAGCTTCCCCCAGCAAAACCTATTTACTAACAAGGTTTGGAATCTCTGTATCTTCTCACAAGTGGGGCCATCTCTCTGAATGGTTTGCTTCTTTACAATTGGTGTGGTCATCAGGATGCCAAAGAAATGTACTGGGGATGAGAGGCTTCCATGGAAGTAAACTCAGGTTGGCCATCCATAACCTTGTGGGGAGGGGTGGCCAGAGTGCTATATGCCTGAAAAAAGCTGATCAGCTTGTGGCTTGATACGCTTTCAGCATATTGACTTCGCTGTTTGTGCTGCTTAATGGAAGATTTATGGCCTAGGCAAATATAAGACTTTCAGCACAGTTAAGAGAGACTTTGAAAGGGCAATTGCTCTCATTTTCATAGGACAAGAAGGGAGTTAAATCACAGGGGTGACTAGGAATGAATTTTTGGGGATGACAGAGGATGGTATGGAGGAAAAGAAAATGGAGAGAGTTTCTCTTTCTTTCCCACTCCCTTTCTGACTGAAGCTGGATCAGAGAGCAGACAGGAGAGAGAAAGTGCAAGTTAAAAAAAGAAAAAGACTGCAGCTTTACATTTGGAAATAGTTCTGGCACTTAGAAACTGCCTGCCTATTATTAACTCTTTCCTGGTTCGTGAAAAAGAGATAAGGTTTGTGTACATCAGGAAACAACCAAAAGGTAAATAAGTTTGATTAGAACAGTTAATTAGAAATTTAAGAAGCCTTATAAACTAAAATTTGTAAGTTAAGTACTGATCGATCTTAAAGGATCAGTTTTATATCCTGTAATCCTCTCTATGTCTTGTTGTCATAAACTCTTCCCTTATCCATAGCTGTGACAGGACATTTTTTCCATGCTCCCCTACTTTGTTTATGATATTGTCCTCTATGGCTAAGTTACATATCTATTTTGACCTTATCTTGCTACATTGTGTGATATGTTGGTCTATGCCTAGTTCCTACTTTCCAGAGTTCCCAGTAAATTTTGCCTAATAGTGAGTTTCTTGCCCCCAAAGATTAAATCTTTACATTTATCAAACACTAGCTCACTATAGTCATTTACTTTTGTATTTTGTCTACCTAGTCCCTTCTACTAATCAACCATTCTATTTCTTGGCCAGTACCAGATTGTTTTGATGATTACTATTTTGTAAGACTGTTTGAAATCTGATATTACCATACCACCTTTCTTCACATGTATTTCTTTTTTTTTTAGGCAATTGGGGTTAAGTGACTTGCTCAGAGTCACACAGCTAGTAAGTATCAAGTGTTTGGTCTGAGTTCGGATTTGAACTCAGGTCCTCCTGACTTTAGGGCTGGTGCTCTATCCACTGTGCCACCTAACTGCCCCTCTTCACTGTATTTTTAATTGATTCCCTTGATATTTTTGTCTTTTTATTTTTCCAGATGATTTTTGTTATTTTTTCTAACTCTATGAAGTAATTTTTTGGTAGTTTGATTAGTTTCTAGTTTATCTCCATTACAGATAATTATTGCTCTTGATTTTAGGTAGATAATATTTATCTTTTCAATAAAAGTTCCATTTATTTCTATGCTTTCCAGTGCTTTTAATAGGAACAGTTGTTGTATTTTGTCAAGTGGATTTTCTACGTTTGTTATTGTAATCATATGATTTTGTTGTCATTTGTTGTTGTTGTTGTTGTTTTGTAATTAATATGGTCATGTATGCTGATAGTTTTTCCTAATATTTAACCAGCTCTGTACTCCTGGTACAAATTCCACATGGTCTTAGTATATTGCTTTTTTGGTTTATTGCTGTAGCTTCATTGTTAATATTTTATTTAAAACTTTTTGCATTAGTATTCATTAGGGGAACTGGATTATGGTTTGTTTTCAGTTTTTTGTTTTATTTTTTGTTTTGGTGAGGCAATTGGGGTTAAGTGACTTGCCCAGAGTCACAAAGCTAGTGAGTATTATGTGTGTGAGGCCAGATTTGAGCTCAGGTCTTCTTGACTCCAGGGTCAGTGCTCTATCCACCGCACCACCTAGCTATCCCAGTCTTCTGTATTTTTGTGTCCCAAGTTTAGGTATCAAAACCATTTTTGTGTCACAGAAGGAATTTGGTAAGACTCCTTTTCTTTTCATATAGTCTTCCTAATATTATAATTAATTCTCCTTTAAATGATCAGTAGAATTTTCTTATAAATCCATTTGTTCTTAGGGTTTGTTTTTTATTAAATTGCTCATATATGGCTTGTTCAATTTCTTTTTTCTAAGATAAAGGTACTTAAGTCTCCTATTTCCTCTTCTGCTTATCTAGGCAAATTATATCTTTTTTATAAATATCCATCTATTTTATTTAGATTATCAGCTTTATTTACATATGATTGGGCAAAATAGTTCATACTAATTGCTTTAGTTTCATCTACATTGGTTATGCATTCACCATTATACTTTTGATACTAGTAATTTGGCTTTCTTTTTTAAAAATCATATGGGGGCATCTAGGTGGTTCAGTGAATAGAGCTCTGGCCTTGGAGTCAGGAGGACCTGAGTTCAAATCCAGCCTCAGACACTTAACACTTATTAGCTGTGTGACTCTGGGCAAGTCACTGAACCCTGATTGCCTCATCAAAAATCAAAAAAAAAATCAATAAAAAATCATATTAATAAGTGGTTTATCTATTTTATTGGTTTTTTTTTTTTTTACAAAATCATGTCCCAATTTTATTTATTAGTTCTTTTTTAACTTTCCATTTTTATTAATCTTTCCTTTCATTTTCAGGATTTCTATTTTGTTATTTAATTGGAGATTTTTGATTAGCTCTTTATGTAGGTTGTTTTTTTGTTTTTGTTTTTTTTTAGTTCCATGCCTAATTCATTAATCTGCTCTTTCTGTATTTTATTGATTTCAGCATGTAGAAATATACATTTTCCCCTAAGTACCACTTTGCCTGCATCCCATATATTTTGTTATGTTGTCTCATTGTTGTTGTTCTCTTAATGAAATTATTGATGGTTTCTATGATTTGTTCTTCGACCTGTTCATTCTTTTAGATTAGATGATTTATTTGCCAATTAATTTTTAATCTATGCTTCCATGGACCTTTATTGAATGCATTTTTTATTGTATTAGAGTCTTAAAAGGGTACATTTAATATTTCTGCTTTCTTGCATTTTTGTGAGGTTTTTATGCTTTAATGGTCAATTTTTGTGAAGGTAAATGTACAACTGAGAAAAAAAATGGTATACTCCTTTATATTTCCATTTAGTTATATCCAAAGATCTGTAATGTCTAACTTTTCTAAAATCACATTCATCTACTCAGTTTCTTTCTTATTTATTTTATACTTGAATTTATTTAGTTATGAGAGGAGAAACTTGAGGTCTCCCACTAGTGAAGTTTGACTATTTCCTGCTTTAATTTATTTAACTTTTCCTTTAAGAATTTGGATACTTTGTCATTTGGTCCATATATATTTGGTATTGATATTATTACATCATCTCTGGTTCCTTTCACCAAAATATGGATTCCCTGAATATCTCCTTCAATTAGGTCTATTTTTGCTTTTGCTTTGTCTGAGATCATGATGACTGCCCATGCCTTTTATACATTAGCTGAAGCATAATAGATTCTGCTCACTGTCCTTATTTTCATTTAAATTCTTTCTGTTTCAAGTGTGTTTCTTGTAAACAACACATGGTTGGATTCTGTTTTCTAATCCATTTTGTTATCCATTTTTATTTTATGGGTGAATTCATCCCATTTACACTCACAATTATGATCACTAAGTGTGTATTTACCTCAATCCTATATTCTTCTATTTATCCCCACTCTCTCTTTTATTCTTTTCCACTTCAAAAGTCTGTTTTTCTTCTGACCTCTGCTTCCCTTAATCATTTTATACTTAAAAATATTGAATATTCTCCAAAGATCTTTTGTTTGTATGGGTTATAGCCATCAATATTTACCATATTAGAAATATCTTTCTATTGTTATTAAAATAGTTCTGACCTTGTGAACACTCCTCTGCCCCAAAAGAGTATCTTGAATATCTGCAGCATTCACCAGATCATACTTTGAGAATTGCCAGTTCTAGTGCAACTTTATTTTTACCAAAAAGAAATGATGGCTCTTAGAGAGTAGATGACTTTCCAGGGTCACAGAGCTCACAAGCAGTGGGAGCAAGAGTCAAGTTTTGGTTTTCTGCCTTTTCATCATGAGTTCCTTTACTACACCATGAAGCCTCTCATTAAAATTTAAACTGATTTTATGATGGTGGCCCTCTAAAGGAATTTAACACTAGTTATACCTTGATTTAAAGACCTGCTTGTTACTGCCATCTGTCTCTGTGCAAAAAAATATACAAGGTTTTATTCTTCCCACAGTGGCCACCATGTGAGACCAGCTCAGTTCCTAGCTCAGAGCAACAACTTGAAACTGTGCTTTGAAGGCATCCTCTTTAGCAGTAAATCAAGGGTATAACTAAAGAAACAATTCCATTTTTCTCTTCACAATTTATGTGGAATGTGTCCCTAGAGTACCTAAAGGTCTAACAAAAGCACATATCCCCATGGATTTCCCCACTGGCAGTCTAATGGGGTATTCTTTTTATTGATGCATGAAGATGCTAGGAGATCAAGCCTCTGTGTGCATGATAGATTAGACTACAACAAAATTTCATGCTGAAAATCAACTGGCTCCTTCTGGGAACTAATTTACTCTCCACGGACTCTCAGAAGATGCAGCACTGCACAGTGAAGTAATCAGTGTCATTTATCATTGTGTACTATTCTAATGAGCTGGGGAACATCATACCTGGTAATTGCTAAGTATAAATAACAATTTTCATGTTTTAATGTGTATCAGACAATCATCTGCATCATGGCTATTATTATCATCATTATTAATGTTAATATTAATAAACATTTATCGAATTTCTGACTGAGTCTATTTTGAGGCTATGGTGGAAGGTCCTTTTTCCTGTTGATAAGTGTTAGCATTATCAAAAAGATAAAAATAAAAAAAACCCCACAAACACTTAATTTACTAATTTAATGCTCTCATTCTTTACCCCCTACTTATTTTGCTACTAAATTGTTGGAGAAGTATTAACTCATAATGCTCTTAAAGAAAGTACTCTGGCCAGGTGGTTTAGTGGATATATCACTACCCCTGGAGTCAGGAAGACCCGAGTTCAAATCTTACCTGAGACAGTTACTGGCTGTGTGACCCTGTACAAATCATTTAACCTCTGTCTTCCTCACTTTACTTATCTGCAAAATGGATAATAATAACAGCTTCTACCTCCCAGGGTTGCTGTGAGGATCAAGTGTAGTAATAATTGTAAAGTGCTTAGCACAGTGCTTGGCACATAGTAAGCATTATATAAATGTTAGCTAGCTATTATTCTTCTACCTCCTAAATATATTTTTAACCAATTCCTTGTACAGATAGGCAAATTGTTCCCCATGGAGTTTTCTTAAGTCACTCTGGAAGTAAATGGCAGAACCTAGTTTCAAGGCCAGGTTCTCTGAAACCACTCCAAAACCACTGTTCTTTCCTTTGCATCATGTCATCTCTAATGAGAGATGAAGGGCAGTCACAATGTCTATTGTCTAAAGGATGTAATCAGAATTTTTCCTAGTACTCAAGACCCTCAATAATCTGTTCAATCTTGTTTAACCAAGCTCATATTTCTCCCCACTATTTTTCAGTGTGAATCTTCTGCTCTAATCCACCAGGTCTCCTTACTCTTTATTGGGAAAAGAAAACATTCCCATCTCATCCCTTCTGCTAATAATGTTCCTCCCCTTCCCCAATATTTTCTGCCTTTTCCTATTGAAGCTTGGTGAAATGGAAAGAGCCCTGAAGTTGTAGTCATAAGATCTGAGCTTGAATCCCATTTTCCTATTCCTTCTACTTATTACCTGTGTAACATTGGGCAAGTCACTTAACTGCCATAGGGAATAGTTCTTCATCTGTAAAATGATGGGGATTGGACTAGAAGGCTTCCACGGCACCTTCTAGCTTTCATTCTAAGTTCCCAAGGACCATTCTTAAATATTTAGCTCAGGCTGCACTTCATCCAGAATGTCTTCTTTATCCAATAGAATGGAAACAATTTTTTCTGGAAAAAAAAGATTGAAATCCACATATCATTATTATTAATATTATTATTAGATAACATTTATATAGCACTTTAAGGTTTGTGAATTGTTTTACAAATATTACCTCACTTGATCCTCACAATGACAATGAAAAGCAGGTGCTAGAAGTATTCTCTTTTTGTAGATGAGAAAGCTGAGGTAGACAGAGGTTAAATGTCTTGCCCTGAGTCATACTTCAATAAGTGTCTGAGGCATGATTTGAACTCAGGCTTTCTTAACTACTTAGCTGCTCAAGTGTGTCACCCATCCTCCTTTCTCAAATTACTAGAGCTCATTTTTTTTTTAATCAACTATCTGGGCACTTATCATATGTTGAATTTCCTTTTTCCAGCTAATGTTCTCCGTGCTCTTAATTGTTTTTTCTTTTCATAGGATCATAGATTTAGAGCTACAAGGGACGTTATAAGTCTAATCCAACCTCTTTATTTTATGGAATTTAAACCCAAGCATTCCTGATTCCACATCCATTAATTTAACCAGTATGCCATCTTGAATATTTATTTGAGATAGCTATTTTTTTTCCTTCACCAAAATACAGAGTCAGAAAGGACTATAGTGACAGTCTAAAGTGTTCCTGAATCAAGATCTCCTATATGGTATCTCCAACAAGTCATCATCCTGCCTCTTCTTAAAAGCTTTAATTGATAGGATAACTGCCTTCTTCAGAGGCAGACCAATCTATGTTTTATGAGAAAATTTTCTATATATTGAAGAGATGTCTACCCCTGTATTCTTAGCTCCTACTTCTGCCCTCATGGGGCAAACAGATAAAGTTTAGTTCTTTTTCCATAAGACAACCTACCTGGTAACCTACCTCCTTTAATTCTTTACTCTTTCACTCTAAATACACTAACTCTTTCACCTGAAAATAAGGCTTGGAAAATGATGTAAAATCAGAGTGAAAGTTATTAATAAATAATTGGAATTTAAAGAAACATGTTGAATACCCTATGTTCTATAAATAAATTTGAGGGAAGCTTGCAATGACCTGAGTAAGCACACCCAAAAAGGGATGTAGCCAGGAATAAGGAAGATAAGAGGACTGAAGTTGAACTAATAGATAAAAACTGGAGGCTAGAAGAGCCTGGATAATTGAAATCCATGGGCTACCCAAAATAAGTTTTCTTCTTTTAAATTTAATATTTTATTTCCCTGCAATTACATGTAAAAACAGTTTTTAGCATTCATTTAAAAAAATGAGTTTCAAATTCTCTCTCTCTCTCTTTCTCCCTCCTGCTCCTCTCAGTGACAAGGCAAACAATTCGATATAAGTTATACTATGTGCAGTCATACAAAACATTTTCATATTAGTTTGTGAAAGGAAACACAGGCAAAAAAACACACAAGAAAAATAAAGTAAAGAAAAAGTATGCTTTGATCTGCATTCAGACACCAGTTCTTTCTCTGGAGAGGGATAGGGTTTTTCACCGTGAGTCCTTCAGAATTGTCTTGGATCACTGTATTGCTGAGAATAGCTAAATCATTCACAGTTGATCATCATACAATATTGCTGTTGCTGTGTATAATGTTCTCCAGGTTATGCTCATTTCCTTTTGCATCAGTTCATGTAAGTCCAGGTTTTTCAGAGCATCCTTCTCATCATTTCTTATAGCACAAGAGTATTCCATCACAATCATATATAACAACTTGTTCAGTCATTTTCCAATTGATGGACATCCCCTCAATTTCTACTTCTTTACAATTGCTGAAAGAGTTACTATAATTATTTTTATACATACAAATCCTTTTCATTTTCTTTTTAATCTCTTTGGGATATAAACCTAGGAGTGGTATTGTATGACCAAAGGATATGCATTTTTTTAGCCCTTTGTGCATAGTTCCAAATTGCTCTACAGAATGGTTGAATCATTATATAGTTTCACTGACAGTACATTAGTGTCTCAATTTTCCCATATCCTCTCCAATTTTGTAATTTTCCTTTTCTGTGATATTAACCAATCCAATAGCTATGGGGTGACAAGCTCAATTATTTTAATTTGCATTTCTCTGATCAATAGTGATTTAGAGCATTTTTTTTTTTTGGTATGACTATAGATAGATTTGATTGCTTGTCTGAAAACTGCCTGTTTATATCCTTTGGTCATATATCAATTGAGAAATGGCTCTTATTTCTATAAATTTGACTCAGTTCTCTATATATTTGAGAAATGAGGTCTTTATCAGAGAAATGCTTCAATTTCAGTTTTGATTACTATGTGCTTCCCTCTATCCTATTTACCCCCTGTTTATCATACTCTCTTTCTTCTTTCACCCTATCCATTCTCAAAAAATGTTTTGCTTCTGACTTTTGCTTCCCCTAATCCTCCCTTCTCTTCTCTTATCCCCTTTCCCTTCTACTTTCCTGTAGGTTAAGATGAATTTCTATGCCCAACTGAATGTATATGTTATTTCCTCTTTGAGCCAATTCTGATGAAAGTAAAGTTCAAGTGCTCCTGTCCCATCTTCTCCTCCACCATAAAAGCTCTTTTGTGCCTTTTTTTAATGTGAGATATTTACACCATTCTACCTCTTCCTTTCCCCTTCTTCCAGTGGATTTTTTTCTCACCCTTTAATTTTTTTTTTAGATAATTATCCCATGATATTCAGCTCATACCTGTGGCCTCTGTCTGTATATACTCCTTCTAGTTGCCCTAATAACGAGAATGTTTTTAGGAGTTACAAGTAACATTTTCCCATGTAGAAATGTAAACAGTTCAACTTATCAAATCCCTTATGATTTCTCTTTCCTGTTTACCTTTTTATGCTTCTCTTGAGCCTTGTATGTGAAAATCAAATTTTCTATTCAGCTCTGGTCTTTTCATCAGGAATGCTTGAAAGTCTTCTATTTTATTTAATGTACATTTTCCCCTCTGAAGTATTATACTCAGTTTTACTGGCTAGGTAATTCTTGGTTGTAATTCAGGCTCTTTTTCTCCCCTCCAGAATATCATAATATAAGCCTGCCAATCTTTTAATGTAGAAACTAATAAGCCTTATGTTATCCTGACTGTGGCCCCATGATGTTTGAATTGTTTCTTTTTGGTTGCTTGCAACATTTTCTCCTTTACCTGGGAGTTCTGGAATTTGGCTGTGATATACCTATAAGGTTTCATTTTGGGATCTCTTTCAGGAGGTGATTGGTAGATTCTTTTAATTTCCATTTTAATTTCTGCTTCTAACATATCAGGGTAGTTTTCCTTGATAATTTTTTGAAAGATGCTACCTATGCTCTTTTTTTTTTTATCATGGCTTTCAGTCAATCCAGAAATTCTTAAATTTTCTCTCCTGGATGTATTTTCTAGGTCAGCTGTTTTTCCAATGAGATATTCCACATTTTCTTGTATATTTTGATTTTTTTTAAATTTTGTTTTGTTATTTCTTGATATTTCAAAAAGCCATTAGTTTCCACTTGCCCAATTCTAATTTTTAAGGAATGATTTTCTTTACTATGCCTTTGTACCCCCTTTTGCATTTGGTCAATTTTGCTTTTTAAGGAGTTCTTCTCTTCATTGAATTTTTTGTGCTTCTTTTTCCACTTGATCTATTCTGTCTTTTAAGGTGTTGTTTTCTTCAGTATTTTTCTGTGCTTCTTTTACCAGGCTGCTGACTCTCTTTTCATGATTTTCTTGCATCACTCATTTCCCTTCCCAGTTTTTTCTCTATCTCTCTTACTTGATTTTTAAAATCCTTTTTGAGCTCTTCCATGACCTGATACCAATTCATGTTTTTCTTTGAGGATTTGGATGCAGGAACTTTGACTTTGTTGTCTTCTTCTGAGTGTCTGTTTTCTAATAAAGCTTTATTAAAATTCATTTATGTTCAATAGAGTGATACATTTATTTCTAAGCTAGATATTCATTAGATTGCCATCTGTAGTCATTAAAACTTTTTCTTCCCCTTCCACCTGCAGATTCCTTATTTTCCACTTTAAATGTGAAGCAATATTTGTTTGAAATGACAGATCAATAATAATCAATGAAAGTAATGGAGAGACAAGAAGAGGCAGAGGGAGAGAGAGGAAGATAGGTGAGAGAAGAAGGAGGAGAGAGGAAGACAGTGAAGATAAATGGGGTGGGAGGGAGGAGGGAAGAGAAGACAGAGCTATAGAGAAAGCCAGAAACACACTGAGAGAATTTTAAATGTGCATGCATGAAGAGAAGTAACAGTATATAAGTCAAATAAGGGTATAACCATTATGGAATTCTGTGACTCAAAAGCTCATCAAATTTGAGTTGTGTCTATCTTTTTTGGGTCATAGTGTAAGACTTAACCAGAGTTAAGCCTAAACTTGAGTTGGAAGGGAAATTAGAAGTCATTTAATGACACCCCACACCTCCTGCCATTTTTTACAAATATAGTTGACAAGGGATAGGTAGGTGATGCAGTGAATAGAACACTGGCCCTGGAGTCAGGAGGACCTGAGTTCAAATACGGTCTTGAACACTTGACACTTATCAGTTGTGTGACTCTGGACTTAACTCCATTACCTAGCCAAAAATAAAACAAAATAAATCAAACAAACAAACAAACAAACAAAAAACAAATAAAATGCAGTTGACAAAACTCAGATACAGAGAGACTAAGAGACTCAATTAAAATTTTTTTCAGGTGGCAAGAGGCAGAGTTAGGATTTCAAAACAGTTTTTTTGACTCAGTTTCAGTACTAATGGAATAAATAGACTGGCAAAGGCTGCTGTACTTTGTAGGTGCTTCAAGCCTTCAGATACTGTGGATTTCTGGACTTGGGTACCCATCTGTGGAGCAACAGAGGATGGAATGACATGTTCCTAGCAGATCTAGATATGTGTAAAGCACCAATCCTCATTCTTCATTCAAATTCTCTCCTTCTCTGTGGGACTAATGAGACAGACACATATAGGCACATACAACTTCATTCATTCATTCCTTTGTAATCAGCTATCCTTTATATAGTGTTTTAAGGTTTGCAAACTGCTTTATTTATTTTATCTCCTGAGACTCCTACAATATTACTTGTGAGGTAGGTGATTAAAAAAAATCCCATTTCACAAATGAAGCTGAGGATGACAGTGGTAAAGTGACTTATTCAGGGTCAAAGAGATAGCAAGTATCTGAGGTAAGGTTTCAACTCAGGTCTTTATGACTCCCAAGCTCAGCATGAGCTGCTGTACTATGTAGCTACCTCAATAAGATGTGCACTCAGGCTATTTTATTTTATTTTCTAAGCTGAATATTTATTTATTATTTAATAATAAAAGACATTAATTTCATTAATCAAACTACAGAAACTAAAATTTAACTAAATTAATTAAATGAACAACTTTATTTAAAAATATAAGCTTAAGAAATGAGACCCCAAATACCATTCTTAACATATTATGCTATACCTGGGCATGCAGAGTTTACTCTGTTCCCAAACATATAGGTTAGAAGCTGTCAGGACAGGTAAGCAGGAGGAAGAAGGGAATAGAGGAGGGAGTAAGTCAGCTCCAGAGGAATGTGAAAGGAGGCATGCCCATTCAGCTTCAGCTAATAAACAAGTGTTTGTATGATGTCAAATGGGACATATGTGACAGAGAACCATTGGGGAATGAAAGAACTACCAAGGCAGAATGTTATTTTGGGTGGGGGAGAGTAGTAGTGGAAAGAATCTTTTTGTGACAAAGAACGCTCTAGAGTACATTATATTGCTTTGCCGATGATGAACAAGCTAGAGTTATCTGGGTGTCATGCAGCTCAACCAATGAGCCAGTCTTATTGAGAGTCTTACAAAGGGAATAATTGGAGTCACCAACCAAAGTCAGAAAAACAGTGAGAGAAGAAAAGCAGCTAGTGGAGGTATCACTTTCTGCTATATTGTCTTCCTTCAAATGCTTTGACATTGATCCTTTGGGAGACTGTGATTGCAATAGAACTGTAAAGTATAATTTCCATGATGATTCTATGATCTCTACCCTTTGTAAGCTCTACCTTGTACAACATGGGAAATTTATGTACTTAAAACATGGTCGCAGCTCTAAAACTTTCATTTAGAAAAAAGGCCAGTCATAGGGTTCAGGCACAAACAACTGGAATTTGGACAGTAGTCAGGTATTAATCCCTATCACAAACTGGAAGAATAGTTTTGCAAAGGATGAAAAAACAAGCTTGTCCAATAGGAGGAAGACTAAGTTTACAACAGGCATATTGACATTTGTTTACAAAATGATCACAGATGTCAAGACATAGGGAGGTGTTTTCCTCCTGAAACAATTGTTTCAATTTATCTTTCTGCAATTGGAATAATTTCTTGTGGAGGCAAGGAATCTTTGACTGGCCTTCTCTATGGCCTTTTATGGTAAAATATAAACTGGTGCAATTTAATTTGCTTTCTATGTGATGCAGGGTATTTGCATGAAGATTAGAGCATCATTAGCAGAATCCCATTTAGATAATGCATTTAACTAGAGGGTTGCCTTAAATACCGATGTCTTCTAGGTTCTAGTACCTCATATTTATTCTGCTTGATTTGTCCTGACCTTTTGGTCCCCCAAAAGACTTTAGTCCCAAGCCTTTTCTGACTCTCTACACAAAACACCCACCTTGCCATACCCTTTGATATCTGTGTTGTATTAACTCTCATTTGCCTGCCTGTTTGCTCACCTTTTTGCCCACATCTATCATAATAGCATCTATTTTAAGTTCTTTTTGCCTGCGTGCTTCTAATGTGGTCTTTCCTCATCTTCACCACATGAATTCTTATGAGCTCCTAATTGCTAGCCCATTTGCTGACGTTTTTGGCTCTAGTCCTCTAAGCCCCAGGGTACACAGAATCACAGAATTTGAAAACTGTATAGGAACTCAATGTCTATCTATTGTAACCCACAAACAAAGGAATCCTAACTATAACATACTTGACAAGAATTTGTGCAGTATCTGGTTGAAGATCTCCTGAAGGAAGAGACACATCACCACTTCTTGTCCGTTCTTTCTTCCTTCCTTTCTTTCTTTCTTTCTTTCTTTCTTTCTTTCTTTCTTTCTTTCTT
>NW_020954598.1:5965312-6095634 GCF_900497805.2 Vombatus ursinus
TCTTTCTTTCTTTCTTTCTTTCTTTCTTTCTTTCTTTCTTTCTTTCTCTCTCTCTCTCTCTCTCTCTCTCTCTCTCTTTCTTTCTTTCTTTCTTTCTTTCTTTCTTTCTTGAAATTGGAATTAAGTGACTTGTTTAGAGTCACACAGCTAGTGAGTGTTATGTGTCTGAGGTGGATTTGAATTCAGGTCCTCCTGACTCCAGGGCCGATGCACCACCTACCTTCCCCACATCACCACTTCTCAAGGCAAGTCACTCTCTTTTGGACAGTTTCAATTTCAATTCAAGATATTTTCTTTATCAAGCCTAAATACATGTCTTTGCAATTTCTACCCATTTTTCCTTATTCTTTTCCCTTGGGGCCAAGTAAATAAAATTGAAAACCTCCTTTATCTGATTACCCTTTACACACTTGAACTCAGCTATCTTGTTTCTTCTGAGTCTTTGCTCCAGTATTAACATTCCCAGTTCCTTCAAGTCATCCTCTTATGCTACAAACTCAAAGTCATTGTCCACCTTTCTCTATCTTTGGCACCTTCAACTGAATCCAAAACTCCTGATGAGGTCTGATAAAAGGAGAGTACAATGGGACTATCACCTCCCTATTTCTGGAAGCTATGTTCCATTTAATGCAACCCAAGATCTCATTTGCATTTTAGCTGACATTTTGAACTGCTGACTAATATTGAACTTGTAGTATACTAATCATCTCAGATATTTTTTAGAATAATTGCTGTCTGTCTATTCCTCTCCTATCATATATTTGTGGAGTTACCCTTTTTTTCCCAATCAGACCATATGGTTTTTTATTCATCCCTATTTAATTTCACCTTATTCTCTTCAACTCAATTCTCTAATTTGTTAAAATCATTTTTGATCCTGTTTCCATCATCCAATGTATTAACTTTCCCCCTCAAATTCATGGCATCTGCAAATCTGATGCACATATTGTTTATAACATTATCCAAGTCATTGATAAAAATGTTAAATAATACAGATACTTAGGTTATCTCTCTTGCCTTAGGAAATTGTTTTCCAAAGTGACACTGAACAATTAACAACATTTTTTCATTGTGTTCATCTAACCAATTGGAATTCGTATGACTGTATTATCATATATCCCATTCCTCTCCATCTTCTCCACAAGAATATCATGTGACACTGTATCAAAAGCTTTGCCAAAAGCTAGGTAAACCATATCCACAGAATTCCCCCATTTACTACTTTAGTAATCCTGTCCAAAAAAAAAGGAAATGAGGAAAGCCTGGCATGATTATCACATAGTATGTACTTAATAAATGCTTATTGAATTGAGTTAACTTGTCCTTGATATATTCATGGTGGCATTTTTTAACCACCACTTCCCTTTAGAGATATTCACCCCACCACCTTTTTAATGATCCTTTAGAAAATATTCTCAGGAATTGAAGTCAAGCTCACTGGTAAATTGTTTGCAGACTTTCTTCTCTTCCAGTTTTTGAAAACCAGGATGTTTGCCCTTCTCCAATCTTGGGAGCTATAGCTATCATTTTCCATGATCTTCAGATATCACCAGCACTGATTTTGCAAATACATTTTCTAGGAACCAAGGATGTAATTCATCTTGGCAATGTAACAAATTCATCAAAGGCAGCTAAGTTCACTCTTACTATTTTCTCACCTATCTTGGCTGTGAATTCCCTTTTCATCATTTTTGCACTGTTTACAGAGTAATGGTCACTTCCTTTGTAGAGAATATAGAAACAACAAAAAAAATTGAATTACTCTGCCTTTTCTCTATTGCCAGTTGTCATTATCCCATTCACACTAAACAAGATTCTATTCCTTCTTCTAACCTCTTTTTATTTTCTCCCTATATAATTTAAAAACATTTTTAAAAAAGCCCTAACTAAAAGCAAGTATCGTAGGACTTAGGCCTAAAACATAGAAGGCACCTCAGCGTCTGTCAAGAACAGCTCTCTTCTTTTGTAGGTGAAGACACATAGACACAGAGATGTGAAGTTACTTGCTCAGAGTCAAATAGCTTAATAAGTGTCTGAGGCAGAATTCATACCCATGTGTTCCTGACTTATCTGGTTTATGTAATTCTAAAGGTGGGAGGAATGATAAAGGCTATTTCATTCTATTCCTTTCATTTACAGATGAAAAAATTAAAATCAAGAGAGACATTCATTGTGACTTGACCAAAGAATACACAAGTAGCAGTTGGGATTCAAAACTAGATCCTTTGACTCTAGCTCTCATTTTCTTTCTACTCTGTCACATGCCTTAGTTCTTCTTATTTCTATCCTGTGTTCACAATTCACAGCTTCCCATAGTCCCAATGCTGAAAATGCATCTAAAAGTAAATTGGCTTTGGGGTTCAAAAATCAGATGCTATTGTCAGCTCCAGTGATGTTTCAATCAAATAGTCACAAAAGCTAGTAAATGATTTGGTCCCTTCATTCTCTTATCCCCAAGAGCATTTTCTTTTAGGAGAAATATTGATTTCTGGAGACAGTTAACCCATATTTCAGTGATAGTCACAGACCACCAAGTAATAAACTGTCAATGATTTCCTTTATTCCATTACTCAGACTACGGTGTGTAAAAGGAACTATTTATTTTGAATTTGCTGAATGTATGCCTTCTTAGCACCATTAGCAGAGGGGAAAGAAGAATATAACCATGTAAAAATGAAGCAAGCAATGTGCCTTTCCTCATATCAGGAGAATTTGTAAAAGGAGTTTTGATGAATGGTGATGGTGGTGTTTAGACTATACCATTTCCCAGTAGGGGTTCCCTTTACTTAATAGGTAAGATGCATTATGCTAACCTTGCTATTTCACAATTGTGATATCTGTGTTGAAATGGGATATTCTTTCTGCTAAAAAAAATCTCTCCATCACAATAAAGTTATGATGAAGCTTGATAACTTTATACAAATCACATGTTTGAAACCAAGATGATAGAATTTATATTTAATACCTCTAACAGCAACATTAAAAGTATGAGGGAAAATATTGTGTTGAACTCAAAATGGGCACAGAATGAAGACATTAAAAGCCAAAAACATAACCCACAACAAAGGCCATAACACTGCAGGCACAGGTCTCATTCATCAACTCATCTATAGAACCAACTATTCCTAAAGTTTCAGAAATTTGGCATGTTTTTCACCATTCTCAAATGGTCTTAAAATATGTCTAGCTTTAGATCCAAGATGCTCTTCTTTTCTACCCAAATTTCTAGGGTTCTTTTATAATATTTCAACAGTGATTAAACTTGTAGACATCTTCTATACATCTTAAGTAAATAACTGAGCACATTTTTATGATGTCCAAAGACACAAGAAATTGTCGTCATCAGTCAGTCAGTCAAGGTAGTACAGTGGATAGAGCTCTAGGCCTGGAGTCAGGAATTCCTGAGTTCAAATCTGGCCTCACACACTTAAGAGTTCTGTGACATTGGGCAAGTCACTCAAATCTCTGTTTGCCTCAGTTTCCTCAATTGTAAAATGTGGATAATAATAGTATTTACCTCACAAGGTTGTCATGAAGATCAAATGAGATATCTGTAAAAAAGCACTGTGCTAGGCACATAATAGTCATTTTTTAAATACTATTCCCTTCCTTTCATACTCATTAAACACTCATTATGTGTCTGGCATTGGACTATACAATGGAAAAGAAAAATAAAGGGGCAAAAACATCATCCTTACTCTCAAAGACCTTGCATTTCAATGGGAGTAGACAACATGCAAATGACTATGAACATACAGTATGCATGCAGAGTAGGTGGAAGTTAATCTCAGAGTGGAAGGCACTATGCTGGGTGAACTGAGATAGGACCTCAACAGACTATGACATATGAGTTAAGTATTGAAGAAAGCCATGGAAACAAGGAGGGTAAAGTTAGGAGGGCGAATATTTCAGGCATGGAGCACACTGAGTACAAAGGAATAAAATTGGGATGGAGGATAATGTTCGAGGATCAGCAAATCTGCCTGCATAGCTGGATCATAAAGTGTGTGGAGGGTAGAGAAATGTGAGAAGACTATGCCTAATACACATCTATATCTAAGTATCAGAGGATACGTAATTTAGCTGGTAGTTAGTCAATGTCTGACAATGATTAGCAACTACGTAGATTGTACTTGTGTTGCCACTCCAATCTTCATGAAATCTTATAGCTTACCCATTAAAGCTGTAAGAATTGGGAAAAGCTACCCATAAACAACATCTGAAATCATCAAATATTTATTAAATGACTACCATATGCCACCTCTAGATATTGGAGATAAGAATATAAACAATAACACAATAATAAAGCTAATGATATAGTCCTTACCCTTAAGGAATTTAAAAGCTAACATAGTATAATATTGAGCTTATCAAATTTAAAGATTAATAAAGGTAGTAGGAATATTAAATCTATGACAGATCCATTATGTAAATGCATTAGCAGGCTAAGACATTAAGAAAACTTTGAGAAGATGAAATTTAATCATCGTAAAGACATTTTTGAATCAAGGTTGAAAAAACCCATTCTGCAAGTACAATATGAGAGACATATGACCACACAACAGTTTACATAAAGAAAGAATCTGAGATTTTAGTGGACTGTAAGCTCAATATAAGTGAACTGTGTGATGTGTCTAAAAAAGTTAATGCAGATTTTGGCTGAATTAAAAATGGTTTTTGAGAGATCATAGTTCATATGTGCCATGGATTGGAGAAATAATTTCTGACCTGTTATGTGTAATTATGGAAGATGTATTTTAAGAAAGCTGTTAATATGCTAGAAAGCATACAGAGCAAGGCAAACAGGTTGGTGAAGAGTCATGAGTTTAGGCCATTTGAGGATTATTTATAGAAACTGTTGATGCTTAGCCTTGGGAAAAAAGACTCAGGAGAGATGTGATAGCTGTCTTTAGGTATTTGAAGAGCTGTCAGGTAGAAGAGATATTAATCATATTCTGTTTGGCCCAAGAGGCAAGAAGTAGGAGCAATGGACTTGAATTACAAAGAGGCTATAGAGCCATAACATAAAGAAAAAAAAAACTTCCTCATGATTTTTGTGAACTATATGAAAGCAAAATGGATTGCATTGTCAGGTATTGGATTCTTCCTCATTGGAAGTCTTCAAACAAAGGCTGGAGGACTCTTTGGGATTTCCTTACACATCTTTTCTCTCTATCCATCTCAGGAAATCATCCTACTGAGAAATACTTTTTAAAAATGATCCATCAAAATGCATCCAATCAACCAAATCCATCAACATATTACCCAAACCTAACATCAAATGTGGTGTTGCATTCCCTATGTTTGGAAAAAAAGAAACATAAGTACATTTTCTTAACTCTTCTTTGGCACCGTGCTTGGTCATTATAATTTGCCAGTATTCAGCTTTTTTGTATGGTTGTTTTAATTTAGATTGTTACAGTCATTGGTAAATTATTTTCTTGCTTTTTATTTACTTTGCATTTAATCAGTTCACATCAGTCTTCCCATGATTCTCTGTATTCTTTATATTCCTTATTTCTTATGGAAAATTAGTATGTTGTTGTGTTAATATACCCCAATTTTTAACCATTCATCAACCACTGAACAACTACTTTGTTTCTATTTATTTGCTAACAGGAAAATTGCAGGTAGAAATCATTTGGTATATATGAGACCTTTCTTTTTATCATTAACGTCTTTGGAGTACATGGTTAGCATAGGGAATTTCACTTTTTTAAACCAGGATTTTAAAATGCATTCCAGAATTGTTGGACAAAATTATACCTCTGACAGTGTTTCAGCATACCTGCTTTTCCATAACTGCTCTAGTATTTACTGTTCCCATCTTTCATCACCTTTGCTTGTGCCATCTTTCATCACCTTCACAATTTACTGCCTGTGAAGTTAAACTACTCAATTGTTTGGATTTAAATCTTTCTTAGTGTCAATGATTTTGAGCAGTTTTTCAAAAAGTTATTAATAATTTGTAATTCCTCTTCTGAAAACTGTTCATATCCTTTAAACATGTATTGATTGGGGGATGACATTTGACTTTGTATATTTGTGTTAATTTCTTTTGTATCTTGCACATCAGAAACTTTCCAGACATATATGATGCAGAGATATGTAATGGAGAGCCAATTTGATTTAATTCTACAAGTGTTTATTAAACACCTACTATTTGCTGGACATTTTCAAGGGTTCTGAATATATAAAGACATTAAGGAAAAAATCCTGCCCTCAGAGTTTTCTATTATGCATGGGAGCAACAATATATACATAGAAAATAAATTCAAAATAAATTTTAAAAAAGATTTTATTGTATGATGGCCCCTAAGAGCCAGATTCAAGGAAGCTGTCTTGTGGAAAGTTGTATGTGACCTAGGCCTTGAAAGGAGATATTTAAAGATATGTAGTTGATTCAGGAAAACATTCCTGTTATGGGGTGCAGTCTGTACAATAATACCAAATTAGGGTGAAGGATGCTGTATATGGGAACCATAGAGTAAGACAGTTTGGAATGGAATATAGAGTTAGGAATAATGTGTAATTAGTCTTAAAAATATAGATATATTATGAGAGCCTTTAAATATCAAATAGAGGAGTTTATATTTTTTGTTTCGGGGAAATAGTGATCCAGAACATGTCTTTGAACATAAGAGTATAGACTCTTGTATTAAGTTTATCTTGGTAAGTCTGTGAAGAAAAGATTGTCAAGTAGGGAACACACACAATACAACTAGTTAGAAGAACAATACAATAGTCTAGGTAAGAGTTGATGAATATCAAATCTTTGGTTTTGGCATAGAAAATAAAGAAGAGGGAACAGGCAATATTTTTGTAGGAATGTTCATTATAGTAGGATTAATTTGAATGATGGCTGTAACACACAGAATAAATGCAATTGGATTTGCACAGAAAATGGGGTACTTTCATCCTGCATGGAAAGGAATGGGATTGCTTATAACTTTAAAAGAAGATATCTCAATTCATGCCAACAAAATTGTGTTATGGAGGTACCAGATAAGCCTGTTTTCAAGAAATCTAGAGACTTTCTCATACAGATGACCAGCAAGAAGTCAACTTGCAAAAGACATTTTACAGAAGAACATGAAAATGGGAAGAAAATAGACACAATTTCCCCCCTCCCCCAATGCAATAGGTAAATTACACTGCCAGTATACTCACAAATTCAAAGGGCAAAAGAGCACTGTAGTTCATGTCTAACTTTCCCAGGTAAGGAAAGAACATGCCAATACAAATAGATTCCAAAGCAACTTGAAAATGTCTTAAACTGAGGGAAGAATAAAGTTTTTTGATGTGCATGAAAATAATGTGTCACTGTTGCTACAAACACATGAGCCTGAATAGTATCATTTTAGACACGACTGAAATTGGAACTGAATAAAAACTATCCTGCCAGCTTGAAAACCACTAAAATTAGTGTCACTAAGTCCATACATGTCAATCATAGGAGAGACTCTTGGCTCTTGACTCAGAGCCAACCCTTATGTTGTATACAATTTCCAGCTTCCAACTTCAGGTTGTAATCTGAATTATTCATTTTTTATCCATTTTTTTTCCTGTGGTGATGTCTAGAGAAATATCCTTTGAGTAACCATTGATCTAAGATGGCCCTAAAATATCTCATGCACCACTTAACATACGTGGTAAAGAGAACATATAAATTTCTCATGTAAGGAAACAATAGATGCATACCTCAAATAAACTAGCCTCGTATAAGTGAAGGCCCTTATTTTCTTGCCCTAGTAACATCATGTTGAAAGCTGTTTTTCAAATGTATTCTTACATTAGCTCCTTGTGGGCAAAATTTTGAACAATTTATTCTTAGTCTTCTTTTCATTTTATGAAACCTGTGAAACTTTTTCATCAATTACTTTCTTTCTCCTCATCCTACACCTGCTGATTATGCATTTTGAGATTAATTTTCTAGCATCTTAATCGATTAGTATATTTAGGTGAAAAATGGTAATGTTGATTTGGGAATTTATAGTTCCATGCCTGAGAATTTATTGACCTATGCTTTCTTGGCTTTTTCTTTTAGGGTTGTTTTAATATTTAAGAAAAAAGTATATATTTTTTGAAGTATATGTTATTAGACCCAATTCTTCTTTATTTATTTGCATTTGGGAAGAATTATCTTGGCATTTTCACAAGTTCCTCCATGCTCCCCCAAACAAAGATAATCTACAGTAAATGTATTGGCACAAATCAATATGGTCAATATCATCATAAAATGAAATGGAGATTTAGCAATTTTCCATTTAGTTTACTTATTGAAAGTTCCCAGATGGTAGGAATTTTATCTTATTTATCTTTGTGTTTCTGATAGCTCCCAGCACAATAGGTTCGCATATAGTAAATATTCAATAAATATCTGTTGAAAATGAATATATTAAAATACTAATGAATTATTGAATTAATGAGTTGGTCAATTTATGAAAGAATGAATAATTGAAAGACAAAAATCCAGTTTTGAGTATGAAAATTCTCCCTCAATTATATGCTAATTAAACTGACTTTTTTCACATCAGATTATTATTAACTTGATATAGACATAGGAGCTGTCTATAAAATAGCTAAATAGGAAGATATTATTGTATCCATGTTACCTTCTATGTTATAGATGTTTTTGAATACCCAGACATTTGTCATTAATCAGGCAATGCTACGAACTGCATCAAGTTCTACAAGATCAATTTTCCATCTCACAAATCAGAATGACTTTTAATACAACTTTATACTGTGTAGTTACTTAAATAACAAATTTGTATCTAGACGATAATATCTTGGTCCCTATTATACTTTGAAGTGTGTAGATAAGCCACATTAAACCAGAAGGAATAACTGTTACAATCCTGCCTGATTCAAATCCAGTTATCATGTTTCTCTTATTATACATTCTACTGCCATTGCAGCACACTTCATGGGCCACCATAAAACACAAACAAATGGACCAAATTCAACTAGTCCAAAATGAACATAGCCTTTGAGACTTTCAACTATATTAATCATATTTTTCAGGCCTTATATCCCTTTATGACCATAGGCAGGTAGGTGATATAATGGAGAGAGTACAGGCCTTGGAATCAGAAAGCAATACTGTTTTAGATACCTACTAGCTGTGTGGTCCTGGGAAATTTAACTCCACCTCAGTTTCATCACTTGTAAAATGGGAAAAAATCATAGCACCTGACTCACAGAATTTTTTGAGGAACAAATGAAATTACATATGTAAATGCATTACATAATGCTAGCTATTATTAGCATCATTAAGAGGAAGAAGAGGAGTATGTGGAATAATAACAGCATCAACAGAATTACTAATAATACCTTAAGTAATTGCATATATGAATCATACAAAAATACATTTTTTATCCTCATGAAGCATTAATAGCTATAGGTCAGCATATCCAAAACAAAGAAGCAAAAAGGTATCAAACTTGTGAAATAGCATCATAGCACATAACAAAAGAAAAGATGCCAACACATTTAGGCTTTGAATTTACAAAGTTAGTTCTCTCGAGATTGTTTGCGCCTTCCTGGTTATTTGGCTTACAATTAAGGTGAGCTGATTTGCTAAATTGTAATGTGGTAGTTTGGTTTAATCCTCAAAAGCTAAGTAGCTGAATCAGAATAGGACACTTTTCTACTCAGTTATGCTGTTCTTATAGAAAGAGAAATCTTTATTTAAATATCTAATCACACTCATCTATTGAATATTTAAATTCAAGATTAAGTATTTAAATAGAAATATTACAGGGACAAAAATGGAAAGTAAAGTTATGCCCATCAATTAAGGAATGAATTAATTGTGATATGTGAATGTGATGGTTGTGATGAATATGATGAAAAAAGATGATTGATAAAAAACACGAAAAGACTCATGAACTGAGTGAAATAAATAGAATCAGAATAACAATGTGGACAATGATATCAATATTATAAAAGTGAACAATTTTGAGGGCATTTATTAATTGATGAAGAATGAATTGAATGGAACCAGAACAATTTATGCAATAATAACAGTATAAAACAAATAGCTTTGAAAGCTGTAAGAATTATGATCAAGGGGCAGCTAGGTGGCACAGTGGATAGAGCACTGGCCCTGAAGTCAGGAGGACCTGAGTTCAAATCCGGCCTCAGACCCAATACTTGACACATCCTAGCTGTGTGACCTTGGGCAAGTCACTTAACCCCAATTTCCTCACTAAAAAAAAACCAAAACAAAAAACAAAAAATGAATTATGATCAATACAATGAGCATTCATGATCTGAGAAGGACTGATGATGAAACATGATATCTAATTCCTAACAGAGAACTGGTAGATTTGTGGTGCAGAATCACACACACACATACATACACACACACACAAACACTCACACATATTTGTATACCGTCAATGAAGTGCTTTGTTTTTATAACATTTTGTTGCTGCTGCTGCTGCTGTTGCTGATGCTGTTGAGTTGTTTCAATTGTGTCTGACTCTTAGTGACCCCATTTGGGATTTTGTTGGCAAGAGTACTGGAGTGGTTTGCCATCATTTCCTTCTTCAGCTCATTTTCCAGATGAAGAACTTAGGAAAACAGGGTTAAGTGACTTGCCCGGGATCATACTATGATTACATATACTGAATACAAGGAATTTGATTTTCTGTTCTCCTTTTTTTTTTTCAATAGAGTAAAAGTTGTGAGGGAAAGGAAATTGATTTCTGCTCATTTAAAAATAAACAATTTAAAAAGCACAGAGGTGGGGCAATGTGCCATAGCTGTAGAATGTTAAATGCACTTTCAGGTAAGACCATACTGTTTGTTTGACTTGATTATTTCACTTTGTTAAGAAAACCTCATGAAGTGGGGATATTTTGTAAAGTAGAAATAAAACATAAAGTTTTTAAAGATTCATGATGTAGAAGACATGATATATATTCATACATATATGTATGTATGCATATGTGTGTATGTTTATTTTGCATAAATAAGATTAAATATTTTCTTATTGATTTTCAACTTTTAGCAGTACTTACTTAAACCATCTCTGATTTTTCAGTCAGATTTGAGTTGATGTTGTTTTGTGTTTTTATTTTTATTTTTTTAACTCACCTTGGACATTGGAGTTAGAACTTTTAAGTAATTGCCTGATGTTCTGAGATATACATTTAACGATTTCTGCATATAATGCTTGGGCTAGAAGTTTTCCTTCACTACTGACCTAGTCATAGCCATAAATGGTCCATGATTTCTTCTTAGGCTACGAGGCAAATAGAGGAATGGTACCATTTGATCTTCCTTTCATTCCTAATTGACTGAAAGGACCCTTTTTATCCCATCAAAGCAATTTGATTAAGCCTTTTAATCCAAAGGAGAATGTGAGGCAACTAGATATACTTATAATGACTGATTAATATCCATTAATACAATCCCTGACTCCAAAAGTGATTCTATCAACCCTGATGTTTCACCATATTAAACCTATAGATGATTGTTGAATTTGTAAGTGCCTTTAGTTCCGTTTGTCCACCTCAGTATAAAACTGAACAGCCTCTAACACCTGGAGGCCAACCAGTGGTCAAGCTGTTGTCCATCTGGTGGTGCAGATCTGTTTAGATAGCACTGATCTTCTGTGAACAATTTCACGTACATTACTATTTCTCTGAGCCAGACAAACAAGCTCAACATGAAGTGGCGTTCACAAGTTTTCCTGTACCTTTCTCGTATGAGTGAGTGTCTACCAAATTTGCTTGGTTTCTTCTGATAAATCTTTCAGTTACATCATTAGAGTGTGAAGCTATCTCTTGAAATACTGAAGTTTATTAAGATACCCCTGAAGCTTTTCTGAGAATTTTTTCTCAGAAGCAAAACTGAAAACAATTACACAGCAACAATATTATCCAGTGGCTATTTTTGGCTGTTCTTCTCCAGTTACTTTTTCCCTGCCAGATAGCTTCTATGAGCTAATCCTCCCACAAGAAATTTGTACACAATGCTCATTTTTTTCTCATTAAAGTCCATTGTTCAATCTTTTTTTTTCAGCTTTTTTAACCTAGCTTCTGAGATGGAATGGCATCTTTTAAAAAGACCATCCTCTCCCCCAACCCCCTTAAAACCCATTCAAATGTCCTAGAACAAGATTTTTTTTAATAAATTTACTTATTTATTTTTTAGTTTTCAATATTCACTTCCCTAAGATTTTGAGTTCTAAATTTTTCCCCATCTCTCCCCTCCTCCCACTCAAGACAACATGTAAATTGATATAGACTCAACATATACTTTCACATTAAACCTGTTTTCACATTAGTCATGTTGTAAAGAATTAAATCATGGGAAAAAGCACAAGAAAGAAGAAGAAAGAGAGAGAGAGAGAGAGAGAGAGAGAGATAGAGAGAGAGAGAGCACATAATATGCTTCGATCAGCATTCAGACTCCATAGTTCTTTTTCTGAATGTAGACAGCATTTTTCAACATGAATCTTTTGGAGCTGTCTTAGATCCTTGCATTGATGAGAAGATCCAAGTCTATGCAAGTTAGTCATTACAAAATGTGCCTGTTACTGTGAACAACGTTATCCTGGTTCTGCTCACTTCACTCAGCATTAGTAGAACAAGATTTTTGAATAAAACTAGGAAAGGGTTCCTGCACAATATCAATCCCTTAATGTCCTAACATTTAAACAAAAACAATAGTAACCACCACCAACAGAGCTGACTTGACTATAGTTTCTCCCCCTAGAGAGTTCTACTTGTTGTCTACAAGGATTTCCTAGGGCTGATTTACATGTAATGGGAATGAGAATGAAGGATTTTTGTGGTCAGACAGTTCCATTTTCTGGCACACTGGTTTCTGGCACACAGAAATAAATCTTCTTAAAAGTACAAAAAATCTTCTTAAAAAGTTCTTAAAAGCACACACAAAAAGCACTGTAACAGTTAAATGGACCATAAATAATGATGCAGATTCAATCAATTGCTTAAGTATTATTTGTGTAGCTACTGACTTTGTTGTATTATAGGTGGCACAATGGATGAAGTGCAAGGCCTGGAATCAAGAAGAACTGAGTTCAAATCTAGTCTCAGACACTTACCCTGGGCAAGTGACTTAACTATGTTTATCTCAGTTTCCTTATCTATAAAATAAGTTGTAGAAAGAAATGGTAAACCATTCCAATATCTTTGCAAAGAAAACCACAAATGGGGCCATGAAGAGTGAAACACAACTGAAAAAACTAAACAAAAATAATTCTGCAGAGAAAAGAGTAAGCCACAAACATTCAGAAATTTTTATACTAATATAACAAAAAGAAAATACAGTTTCTACCTGCAAACTGGATTGATCCATAATTCAGAAAGGGGAGAAACATGTAATGCAAATATAAGAGCAGCTACTGCCTCCCCCACTCCTTTTCATATTCACAATGCTTAACACCACCTGGCACATACTAAGTGCTTAATAAATGTATGTTAACTTTGACTTGTGATATCTCACAATTATGTCTTCCAATAAAATCTGAATAGTCACTGAGATTTTGGTAATTGGGTCTGGTTGTTTTGTTCCAATCTGAAAAGCATTAAACAGTTTCACCCATTCCAATATGCAACACTCACACTAACTCACTCACTCACACACACACGCACACACACACACACACACACACAAGTTCATATAGCAAGCATATTCTTCCATTTTTCTCATTATCACAGGTTTCTGTGCTAATTAAAGCAACAGACTACATTTGAGACATTTATTTATTAAAAATGTGAGATAAAGCACAATTGACACTGTTTCTGAGTTCATCAGAATACCTCAAATTGCTAATTTTGTGACCATAGTAGATATTACATTTTTTGAAAAGGTCAGTAATAACAATGCCCCAGAACTTCTCATAATAGGGAGAGAATTGGAGAGAACTTCAGTTCCAGCATGCTACCAGTTTATGGTATAAATCTTAACTAAACTACGTCGTTTCTCAGGATCTCAGTTTCAGTCTACTTCTCTACAAAATGAAGGGTTTGGACTATACTAGACAATCTCTAAGGACTTTTTCAACTCCAAAAAAAAATCTGTAACTGACTTTATGATCAATTCAGTGGAGGTGGGCAGGGTGGGGAGGAGGGTAGGCAAAGACTAAAATTGAGTGTATGTTACTGCTATGTCTTACTGATCTTTCCTTTACAGTGTCTCTCCCATTGGTCCCCTCCTTTTGACTTATGCATCTACCATTTAGTTCAATTTTATATACGATATAGTGGGAAAAACAAACAAACACTGGGCATAGAGTTAGGAGAAACAGGCTACTGTAGTAGTTAAAATACTAGATTTACAATCAGAGACCTAAGTTCAAATCCTGTGCCTGACACTACTTTTATGGCAAATCACATAATGTCTTGGAGCTTCAGTTACCTGATCAACAAAAAGGAACTTATGACTCCTATGTCTCCCAGGGCTGTTGTGAAGAAGAAATGTCTTATAATAGCTTGTAAACCCTAAATCTTTATCTAAATTCTACTTGGTTATAATTAGGTGGCCTCACTTTATGTCTTGGTCCTTCCACTTCCTGATTTTAAAGGAAGCCTTAAAAAAGTTATTTGCCTTTACCCAAATAACTCTCTGGTCCTCTGGTTCCTTGTCTGTAAATTCAGGGGTTTAGAATAGATGATTTCTAAGATCATTGCCAGACTTCCAGACTCTAGGCTCTTTTATCTCCAACTAATCTTTCATATAGTTGTGAAAATAGTCTTCTAATGCACAGACTTAACTACGTCAATTTTCTGATGAATAGCTATTGGCCATGGTATAAAATACAATCTGTGCTTGGCATTCGAGGTTCTCTAATCATGGTTTAATCTTATGTCATACAACTTATTATTCAATCTTTATTCTAGGAAATCTGTACTGATATTTTCCTGTGCTCTACTGTCTCTGCCCATTCATGTATAACAGGGATATGTTTTTGGCATTGTGGCAGCATTGCTGACAATAGCAATGACCTTTTTCATTTCCCTTGTGGTGTTTCTAGTGTTCTTAATATTTTCTGTGTCAGAGAGCAATTTGGAACTATCTCTAAAGGGCTATAAAAGCATACATTCCTTTGACCCAGAAGTACCACTGCTAGGTCTGTACCCCAAAGAGATTAAAAAAAAAGAAAATGACCAATAAGTACGAAATATTTGTTGTAGCTCTTTTTGTGGTGGTAAAGAATTGGAAATTGAGGGGATGTCCATCAATTGGGGAATGACTGAACAAGTTGTGGTATATGATTGGATGGGATACTATTGTGTATAAGAAATGATGAACATGCAGACTTCAGAAAAACCTGGAAAGACCTATACGAACCGATGCTGAGTGAAGTGAGCAGAACCAGGAGAACATTGTACGCAGTAACAGCCATATTGTGTGATGACTAATTTTCGTAGACTTGGCTCTTTTCAGCAATGCAAGGATCTAAGATAGCTCCAAAAGACCCATGATGGAGAATGCTTTACACATCCAGAGAAAGAACTATGGAGTCTGAAGGCAGATTGAAGCACACTATTTGCTCTCTCTTATTTTTGTTGTTTTGTTGTTTTGTTTCTTCTTTCTCTCGGTCATCCCATTGGTTATAATTCTTCTTTACAACATGACTAATGTGAAAATAAAAAAAAATGATTAAAATTTTTGGAAAGACTTACATGAACTGATGCAAAGTGAAGTAAGCAGAATAGCAATATCATATAATGATCAACTGTGAATGACTTGGCTATTCTCAGCAGTACAATGACCCAAGACAATCCTGAAGGACTTGTAATGATAAATGCTATCCACCTCCAGAGAGAACTAATGCAGTCTGAATGTAATCAAAGCATACATTTTTTAAAGTTTACTCTTCTTTTTTTTTTGAGGGGGGACATCTGTGTTTTCTTTTACAATATTACTAATATGGAGATATGTTTTGTATGGCTGCTCATGTATAACCTTTATCAAATTGCTTACCTTCTCAATGAGGGAGGGAGGGGAGAGAGAAAGGGAGAAAATTTGGAACTCCAAAGTTTTGAAAAAATGCACACATAATTAGAAAAAACTAAAATATTTAAAAATAAGAAAAAATAACTTTTTGTCATGGATAAAGATTTCAGTGGGCTGGGAATGGGAGAATAAGGTGGAAGGGATGTTTTATCCTAGCCTTAAAACATTCAGGAGTGATTTCCTGTTAAGATGACTTCCTGAATAGGAGGCAGACTACTAAGATCCTACTTCTGCAAAACCCTGTTAACACCATACTGAATAATGATAATGAAATCTAAAGAAAAACTGTAGTACATGACTTCTTCCATTCTATATTTGGAGAAAAAAAGTTAGCAAGAAATACAGGGATAATAAGAAAAAGAGGGCCCTGCAGCAAAGCAAGCTCCAGAAGGACTAGGGATGGGACACATGTAACCTTCAAGATTCTTTATACAGAGGCAGGGAGATAGTAAGTATACCATGAGAAAACCTCTGGGTAGTCAGTAACCTGTAAGGCAGAGAACTTGAAAATCCCAAGTGGCAACAGTGGAGCTCAAATAACAGCTCAGAACCATAACAGACAGTGACTGAGCTCACATGACCCCACAATATTTCTACTGGGACAGCCCAGCCCAGGATATTTGAAGTCCCTTACAGTCTTTTTTTTTATTAATTTATTTAATTTTAGTTTTCAACCTTCACTCCCATAAGCTTTTGAGTTTTAGATTTTCTCCGCCTCCTCCCTCTCTTCCCCCTGGCAAGATAGCATGAAACCTGATGTAGGCTCAACATTTACATTCCTATTAAACATATTTTCACATTAGTCGTGTTGTAAAGAAGAATTAGAACAAATAGGAGGAACCATGAGAAAAAAAGAAACAAAACAAAACAGAAGGAAAAAAAAAAGAGCAAATAGTATGCTTTGTTCTGCATGCAGACTCCACAGTTCTTTCTCTGGATGTGGATAGCATTTTCCATCATGAGACCTTTGGAGATGTCTTAGATCCTTGCATTGCTGAGAAAGGCTAAGTCTATCAACATTAGTCATTGCACAACATGGCTGTTACTGTGTACAACGTTCTCCTGGTTCTGCTCACTTCACTCAGCATCAGTCCACACAAGTCTTTCTAAGTTTTTCTGAAGGCCCTTACATTCTTCCTGAGAAGCTAGAGAGGAACCTGAGCTGAGCCTCAAGATCCAGAAGGAAGGACTTCACAAAGAAGAGGTTAGTGTAAGAACCTGAAATGCACAGAGTGAAACCAAGAAAGGCTGACCATTCCACACAAAAGTGTAACAGGGGGTAGAATATGATCCTGGCATAAACATCCGATGCAGGAAAAAAAAAGAAAAAAAAGAACCAAACCAAAGGAAGTGATGATTGAATCAAAGAAAACACTGACCAATATTAAAATTATTGCCAATATGACTCTATAACTACTTCAAGAAGAAAATAAAAGGGAGTATCTTAGATTTATTTTTACACAATTGGGGAATAGTTGAACAAATTATTGTATATGAATGAAATAGAATATTTCTTCACCATAAGAAATAACAAGATAATTTCAGAGAATCCTGAGTAATATAAACTGGCTCAAAAGGAAGTGAGTGGAAATAGGAGAATAATTTATAATTGGATAAGAACATTATAAAGAAAAAAAAACAACAACAAAATCTTATCAAAACACTTTAAAATCATATCTCCAGAGGACCCATAATATAGTGTATTACCCACCCACCTCCTAACAAAGAGATGATGGACACAGGGTTCAGCAAGAACAAAATATTGATAGAACATGAAACCCTATATCTCTTAATTCTATAAGGGCCAGTGCCTAAAGAATGGAACAGCAGTGGTGATGGAACAATAGAATTCCCAAAATGTCAGGAGCATTTGGTTTAGCAGACAGCTCTAGATTTCAAGAGGGGCTGGAATTGAAAATGAATGAATGAATGAATAAAGGAATGAAGTATTCATTAAACCTTTAATGTGCAAAGACTACGCTAAGTGTTGGAGGTACACATAGAAAAGTAAGACAGTCCTTGCTCTCAAAAAACACACATTCTAATGGAGGAAAAACAAGGCCCACCATGAAGAGAGCTAATACAGAGCTTGCCTTTCACTCACAGTTTTGTGATCAGTGTGGAAGGTTTTGCTTTTGTAGTTGGAGTAATAGGCATGGAGGTCAGTTCCAGGATGGGATTGTAGTCAACAAGGGTTTATTAAGAACTTACTATGTGCTTGGCACAGTGCTAAGTGCTAAGGAGACAAATGCAAGTGAAAGGAAAGATAGTCCCAATCTTCAAGAAGCTTACATTCTAACAGGGGAAGATAGCCTATGATAGGAAGCTGAAAACTATGGGATAAACGGTTAGCTTTTTGAGAGCATTGTAGCAAACTTCACAGAGTCAAAAGCATAGTTCAGAGAAGATATAAAGAACGAATAGCCTAGGTCCTTCCACAAGTTGGACATTTTGGAAAGAATTCACCAATGGGAGAAATGGAGCAGAAGAACAGAAACATGTTTCAGAGTGAGATGGCTACAGGCACTATGGGGACTTTCAGAGTTAGAAGGCAGTGGAGGGATGATAATAAAGCCCAGAGAGTCAGAAGCAAAGACAGGAGAGGAAAAAATATAATTCTTGAGTGAGTATATGGCATCCTGGAGAAGATGGAACTCATCAGAGGTTAGCAGAAATCAAAGGGGGAATACTCAGCTTGGTGGGGTAATGTTATATATTGGGAATGAAAGTTTAGATTCCTTGAGAAATATGGGATCTAACATGGGAGTAAGTTTACTTACTATCCACAATCCTGACAATGAGGGATTTTTTTTGTACTCTTTGTTTTGTGTGTAGTACTTGGTGATGTGTGATGAAGAATTCCTTCTCACTGCTACACTTCAAATAATGATCAGATTTTTTCTGAATACTTTGTGTTTTCTGTAGGAGAACTCATAATCAACCACTGAGCAGGAAATCGGTACATATACTGAAAGTTCAATCTTTTCCTCTCAAGCTTCTGCTTTGTGTGAGTCTAGAGGCATAAGGACAACTCTATGAGCTCTAGAAGGTTGGAAGTTTTGGGAAAATACACCCACCTCAGAGTCAGGGATCAGGAGCACATAACTTCTTAGGTAAGCTTTTGTCTGAAATCAGCCCAGTTCCTGTTGATTACTTATTTTCTTTGATACTTGTTACTTGAAAGGCAGCAGGTGTCTTTCCCCTTTCCTGGCAACTAAGGGGCAGATTACTCAGAGTTACTGACATAGTCACAGTAGCAATAGTGACAAAGACAGTGACAGACAAGATAAGAGAAAAATAGTCACACACATAGAGAGAAAACCACTGGAAGAAAAAGAGCCTATTTAACATTGGTCTGGCTGTGTTCAGTGGAGGAGAAATGTAAAATAGCTAGTGAGAAGCCCTGTTGGAAATGTCCTGAGGAGGCTTGCATACTAACCTTTCAACTGATGGTAATCATTTTATGATCCTTCATTGCTTAGCACTCAGTTTTCATCCTGTGTGTGAATGAAACTGTCTGATCCATGCCACGTTCAGGTTTGTACTCTGGAGCCATTCCCCTCCCCCATCACTTGCCATTGAGAAGGACCCCTGAGGCTGGGGCTGAAATTGAATCGTTCCTCAGGAGTCTGAGGTAGTGTTGGAATTGAAACCTGGGAGCCTAGTCTCCTACTGAAGAGATAGGCAAGAGGAAGGTCAATGACAGAGACTGGCAGAGGACTGCCAGCCTTATGGCCTCAACCTAGGGGTGCCTGTTAGTTATTCTAGTAGATGTACCCTAAACTTCTCCCATGTCCCAAGCTTTGACAATGTGGGCTCCTTGAAGGGGAGCTGAAGACTCAGATGGAAAAGAACCAAATGAAGATGACTTCAGGGCCAAGGCCCTGGGTGGGAGGAAAATGAACTGAAGAGTGTTATGTTATACCTAATTGCATAATATCATGATATTTACTTATTATAATATAATTACAATTGCTGAGAAGTTTCCAAGACTCCGCTGATTCTGTCCTCTGAGCTTTGACTCTTGGCATACAGTTTTCATGAGTCTGGTCCTTCTTCATTCATTGAAAATGCCTTCCTTTTGTTGAAACTCTGTTCTTCCTTAAAGTTCTAGTTCAAGTGTTGCCTCCCTTATAAAGCCTTCCTTGATATTCCTCTCCCTGTCACCCCAAACTGGCCCTCTGAAGACTTTCTCTCTGTCTCTGTCTCTGTCTGTTTGTCTGTCTGTCTCTCTCATTTTCCTCTCCTCCTGTCATTCTCCCCACACTCCTCTTTCTCTCCCCTTTGTATCACACTGATTTATGTACATGATGCAGTTTGTCTACTAGTATAGAAGTTCCTTGAGTGCGAAGACTTTGTCATTTTCCGTCTTTATATCAATAGTTCCTTGGTGCATTGCTAATAGTATATGTGTACAGAGCCCATGGCGTTTTTAATAAAGACTTATTGAATCAGGTTAAAATTGATGTTCTCTACATCAAATGTCTCGATGATTGACAGAAACTGTTTGCTTTTTGTCCAGCTGATTTGACATCTCATGTATATACAGACTGACTCTGATATATTCTTAAACATTACCCGACAATTGGGGGAAAAATAATGTAGCAGGTGCTCACAGAACAACCACAAAATGTTTACTAAAGGTGATGCCCAGACTGGAAAAAAACATGTGCCATCTAAGTTATCCCCTTGGGAGTGAATATGTGAGCTGGAATCACAATTGCCTGTCTTTCCAAAAGAGAATACATTTATGCAAAGAGCCCAAAGGGGCTTGTGAGCCCTGCAAAGACTTCCTTTTCCTAAAATAGGGGCAAGGCTGTATGAGAAACCATGGAGAGAGGTGAGTTTATCTGGGGCAGCAGATCGCTGCGTGCTCAGGCAAACCATGTAATAAACCGTGACCCCTGGTGCCCTGCTGTAGCGATTCGTCTTACCAAGTTTCCTCAGGAGGCATACCCAGAATGTAGGCCTTGTTGCTGGAGGCCATTAAGGTCTCATCCAAAGAGCCCACTGTTATGGAGAAAATGAGAGAAATATAAAGTTGTTCTAACACTGATCTCAAAGTTGTGAGTCTGAAGTTTGAAGAAAAAGCTTATAGGAAATAAGGTATGAGGGACTCTGGGAATATGGTATATAGGCACTCTGAGGTTTAATTTTAAAAGTTGGAAAACAAACCCCATACGATGTGCTCTTCTGGTCTTTTCATCAAAATATATTCTGTTTCTCAAATAAAACCTAATACTTAGAGCACTGAACTCAATTTTTCCACACTTTGACTATTTGTTCCTTCCTTTCCACTTCTAATGACTGCCCCAGTTTGTTGTGCTCTTGTTATCTCTTGTCTGCACAATTGCTACTTCTCTGTCTCCTGCCTTTTCTCTCACCCAGCTGTCCTATATATCACTGCCAATTTTTTTTCTCTAATGCACATTTCAGATCATGTTACTGACGTGCTCAAAAAATTTCAGTGGTTCCCCACTGCTTACAGAACAAACTCTATGTTCGACATGGAAGATTTTCAACAATCTATGTTTACAACCTATATAAGAAGGGTTCAGCTATGGGAAAGCTAGAAAGGTCATTTGGTCTTCAAAGCAGAGTGGTAGGGCAGGTAATGAAGCTCAGTGGTCTGGGTGAGAAGCAATCTAGTCTAGCTGAAATGTCTTGGGGAGAAGAGAAAGATGTCAGCTAGTCGGTCAATAGACATGTATTAAGTGCCTACTATATACCAGGCACTGAGTTACAAAGATAGTTCCTTCTCTCAGGTAGCTCACAGTACAAGGATATAGATAACATACAAACAAACAAGTTATAAATAGTCTAAATTAGAAACAATCATTAGAGACACTAGAGGTCTAAAGGCACTAGAATTAAGGGAAAGAGAGGGTTAGGAAAGGCTTTCTGAAAGTGTGATTTTAGTTGAGACTTCAAGAAAAGCCAGGGGAGCCAGAGGTAGGGGTCAGCAGAGAGAAGATTCTAGGCACGAGTGACAGCCAGCAAAAATACCTTCAGTCAGTTTATAAAGGCTCTTGTTTAAGGAACAAGGAGCAGTTGGGTGGTGCAGTTGATAGAACACTGGGCCTTGAGTCAAGAACACTCACGTCCCTGAGTTCAAATCCGGCCATAGACATTTCTAGTTGTGTGACCCTGGCAAGTCATTTAACTCTGTTTAGCTCAGTTTCCTCATCTGCAAATGAGCTAGAGAAGGAAATGACAAACCACTCCCATATCTCCGCCAAGAAAACTCTAAATGGGGTCATGAAGAATTGGACGCTACTAAAACAGCTGAAGAACAGAAAGGAGCTCACTGTCACTAGGTCATAGATAATGTGGTTGCACAGGGTAAAGTGTACTGGGAAGATGGTGGGGGGGATTATGAAGGACCCTGAACACCAAACAGAGAATTTTGTATTTGAGGATAGGGAGTCACTGGAGTTTATTGAGTAGGGGAATAACATGGGTCGTCCTGTACTTTAGTAAGATCGATCTGACAGCTAAGTTAACATAGAGATCATTGATGGGATTACCACATGAAATAGTATAGTGGGAGATGATAAGAGGGCCTAGGACAGAGTCCTTTAGAACATTCAGTTAGTGAGCCTGAAGTAGATACAGAATGGACAGAAGTGACTTAGAAGGAGCAGAGAGACAGGTAAGAGAAAAACCCAGAAAGAAGAAAGTAGAAAGAACAGGGTGAGAGTGTTAAAGGCTCCAGAGAGGTCAAGAAGCATGAGAACTGGCCATTAAATTTGGCAAATAAAGGTCGTTAGTAACTTTGGAAAGAAAAATTTTGGTTGAATGGTGATGTTGGATGCCAGATTTCAGAGAATTAAGAAGAAAATTAGAGGAAAGGAAGTGGAGGTGCCTATTGGAAATAGCCTTCTCAAGAGTTTAATCGCAAAAAGTAGGAGAGATATGGCACAAGAGGTAGTGAAGTCAGGTTAATTTTTTTTGGAATGGAGGAGATATGGACATATTTGTCGGTGCCAACAGGTAGGAGGAGATTGAAGAAAAGTGGAAGAATGTTTATACAGTATCGAATTTTGAAGTTTGCAATACTCAACATATATTTTCTCATCTGACCTTCATAATAGTAGTCTTTGTTAGATTGAATTATTACTATCATTTTTCAGGGAAGGAAACTGAGGCTGTAAGAAGCTAAACGATTTTGCCTCGGGACACAAATCAACTTAGTGACTGAGGATTCAAACTCAGGTCTTCCTCATTCCAAGTGCAATGCTCTGTTATGCCATTTAACTGCTTGCCACTTAAAGCATATGTCTGACAAGTACATCCACCTGGCAGATTCTTCCAAGTTGATGTAGCTTTGATTTTAGAGTCAAGAGCAGTTATAACATGTTATTCAAGGATCAACATAGTGGGGCAGCTAGGTGGCACAGTGGATAGAGTGCCGGCCCTGGAGTCAAGAGGACCTGAATTCAAATCCTGCCTCAGACATACAACACTTACTAGCTGTGTTACCCTGGGCAAGTCACTTAACCCCATTGCCTAGCTCCCTCCCCCCCCAAAAAAAGAATCAACCTAGTGTAATAGATAAGAGAAGTCTAGCAGGGGTTACAGGAAGATAAGCATTCCACACATTTAAATAAAGGTTCATTTTATTGAGGTTCCTGTGAGGTAGCATTTTTATACTCAAGTGAAGTATGGACTGCTGTACCAACAATATTTCTAAGTACATCACATAAAATGCAAAGAATTAAAGAGGAAGATGATTATATTGAAATAGTTATTAAAATAGTTCAAAGATGACAGTTTAAGAATTCTTGTAATGGGGGAGACAATACTTATAGGAGAGTGGTAGTCAAGGGGAAGGTTTTTGTCTGGAAAGGAACTGGTATAGAGGTCTGATCCATTTGGCAGTCGATTGACATACCTTTTCCAAAAGCAATGATATTCTTGATTTGATTACTATCCCAAAATAAGAGGTGGGAAAGGATGGCGGTGATGCTACAGAGCAGATTAAAAGATGGTACAGTTTTGGATGGCTGAACGGAATGTGAAGCATTTTGCTGTGGTTTAGGGCTGGCTAAATATAGTGGGATAGGCAAATTTTCACTTTCAGTCAAAGCCTTGAGAAAATCTATATTAAGTCACAGTATATTCAGATTTACCCTTATCTGACTTTGCTTGATGAAATAGCTCTTACTATGTAAAGGTCTTTGTGTCTGATGATTGATAGCTTTGATATTAAAAGAATCCATAAAAATCTAAGGGCCATTACACCTTCAGACGCTGTTCTCATATGATTAGAACAGTATTGTTTCTGTTATTATTTTAGCTTAATACAAAAAGAAACAATACTGAAGGAGCAGCATGGTGTATATGGGAGGCATTATCTCTGTTATCAGAAAGCCTAGATTTGAGTTCAAGCTCTGACACTTACTATCTGTATGACCTTGAGAAAATCACAGCTTTAGTTTCTGAATTAGGAAAAGGAGGACAATGAACCACCTTATGATGATGATGTTTTTTAGGCTTTTAACCCTTATATAAAGGTAAATTAATCTTATTGCACAGTTACTATGTCAATGAAGGAGAAGTACAAAACCTTTATATTTAAGTCAGTACAGACAGTGACAATACCTAGACTGTATTTCCATGGCCAGGGATAAATCCTGCAAAAAGATGTTTGTTTAAACTACACAGTCATTGATTAGCCAAATGAAGTGGATAGTCAGCCTCAGAGTCAGGAAGACCCAGGTTCAAGCCCTTCCTCTGACAGGTTTTAGTTGTATGGCCCTAGGTGAGTCACTTAACTACTATGCTCTCTAAAATGTTAAGTTACGCAAGTTGAAAATCTATATTGATGGAGGTAGTTTCCTCATTTACTGATAAGTTCCTTCTAGGAACAAAATCACAGATTTCCCATCCCTGCCCCGCCAACCCCCTGAATACATTCCATACACATGACTTCTAGATAAACCTAAGATGCTAATTTTACCACTTACTTTTAAAGAAAATAATCATTTAGATGTCTACTTTCAATTCAATAATACTGGTAAAGATGCTAGGTTAAATATGCCATACAAGCATATGTAATAATAAGAATTTTTAAAGTGGTGTTTGGTGAACCTATAAGGAGTTTTTGGCAGGAAGTCCATGAACTTGTGTAGAAAAAAAATACATCTTTGTTTTCCTTAACCTCTAACAGAAATTTAGCATTGCCTTCAATTACAAATGTAGGCAACAAAACAATTTTCTGAGAAAGGGTTCATAGACTTAACTGGCCTGTCAAAGGGGTCCATGTTGAAAAAAGGTTAAGAATCTCTGTAGTAGTGGATCAAATAACATATTTCTTAAGGCTCAGTTTCCTCCTCTATACAATGGGAGAATGGAACTTTTTGACTTTGCAGATTTCTTTCAGCTCCAACATTTTTGATCCTTTGATTTATAATCTCATAAGATAATTTGCTGATCCCTTCCCAGAAGAGCGGGGATGATGCTGACACATTGGCTTTTAGGAGCCATTTAGGAACCATTTAGCAGGACAGAAGGGAAAGAGCCCTGGGTGGCGAGGGTGGTGGAGCGTAATCATGATTGAAATAATAAACATGATGTTCAGGCCTGTCAAACAAAATTTCACAAGTAAACTCAGCCAAGGATCTAGGCAGAAAGCAGATAAGGGACTTTACAAATGTTTTTTCAAACCTGGCTTTCAGCATGGAATCAGGGAAAAAGTATTGTGATGGAAAGCAGCCCGTATTGAGAAGGGGATGCTTGATATGGAACCTCCTCTCCTCTGAAAGTAATATTCTTTTATGGAATGTGCTACCCAAAGTATCTTTCTTGCTCCAGTGAGTCAATGTTTTCTTATGTCCAGGCATAATGTACTTGAAAGCACTTCCCAAACTCAAAGGGTTGGGTAAGAAATTAATATCCTCATCATTATTGTTATAGTGTTCCTTATTTTTATTACGTATTAACATGATTATAATAGAGACATTTTGGCAATGGCTGATGGATGACTGAACTCAGTGTTAGGAAGAATCGGTTTCAAATCCTATATAGCTCAGAGCTAGGCATTTATGTAACAACTTGAGGTTTGCAAAGTATTTTACAAATATTTTATTTCACCCTCACAACAAATAATACATATAGATGCTATTATTATCATTATTTTTTGTAGGTGAGGAAACCGAGAATGACAGAAGTGAACAGTTGCAAAGCTAATGTCTTCTTAGTTAACATTCTATAGGCCTCAGCCATTTTTTTTAGGACCTTGTACCCCATCATTACTATATTGAGATCTGCTTAGCAGAAAGAATTCATCACATTCTCTGAGGTTAATGCAATGCAATTCCATTCAATAAACACTTTTTAATTGCCTAATATGTTCATGGAGACAGCCTAGCCCAGTGGGTAAAGAGCTAGCTTCTGAATTAGGAAGATCTGAGTTCAATTACTGCTGCTTACACATAAGTACTGTGTGGGCCTAAGAAAAATCATTCCCCCTCTCAATGCTCTACTCTAGGTAACTCTCCAAAACTCCAAGTTTCATAGAAAGTAGAGGCAGTTTCTTCAAAAGAAGGTCCGTGTACCAGTGAAACTCCAGTCACTGTCATTATTATGTGGTCGACACTGGTGATAAGGATATGGAAGTGAAACTGTCCCTCAACTCACAATTCTTAAATTCTATGGGGGAATGAAATCAAATCACTGATCCTTCCAGCATTCTATTACTCCAAGCTCATTTTGAAGAGAGTGATGTGTGGCAAAGGGGAAAGAATTATGGATTTGGAGTAAAAAGGGTATAGATGTGAATCTTGATTGGGTCAACCACTTTTTCTACCCCTGCAGCCTCTTCTCCCAGGGGTGAGGGCTTCCTGGAACCTCCATTTGGGGGATGGTCTCAGGCTCGTCACTCCTCATTCTGTGATCTTCGCCATTATGACTCAGCTTTTTTCCAAGCCAGTCCCTGGGCTTCCTTTTCAGATTGGAAACTTCTTTCTGAATCCTTCATGTTGGAGACGGGTCCACACTAACCGCACCTCATTCTTTGCCTTTTGCAACCGTGACTCAGCTCTCTTCACCCTCTGTCCCTGTGGCTCATCCTTTCATTAGTGAGTTCTTCCTAGAACCTCCATTTTGGGGAGGAGCCAGATCAGCCATTTCTTGTTCTTCTTGCTTCACCGCTGTACCCTCATGGGTGGCCCATCTACCCTTCTGGTCCCCTTTTGTGTGCTGATTTCCATATGTAATACAGGTGCCTTAAGAGAAGAGTCTGCTTTTCTTTTTGCCCATATTTGTGTTTCCAGAACTTAGCATAGTGCCTGGCACATAGTAAGCACTTAATAAATATCTTTTGACTTGTTGACTTGACTTTGGCCAAATCCTTCTAAGTGCCCCCTTTTTCCCCACCCTTTAGTGCTAAGTCTATCATCCTATGAGGGAATATTCCTTTTTTCCTTCTATGTTTCAAGTATTTGCTTTCCTGAGGGAAATTTTCCAGTTAGTCTGAATTCTGTCTCTGACTTTGATGACCTCATCTTTTTTTTTAAGATAGAAAACATGAACAGGATATATTGCCTATAATATTTTACATTGTGGATCATTCTACTATTTAAAAAAAAAGATCTTTCACACATTATTAGTTGATTTGACCTTTACAAAAAATTCTCTTGAGTTAAGATGGGAAGTGATTATCACACATTTTTTTTTAAAACAAGCAAAATGAGACTCAGAGAAAAGAAGGTAATTGCCCTAATCCTGCACAAACTGAAAGTGAGAGTGATTGTACTGTGACCTTGGTCTTTTGGCTTGGATGGCATGGTCCAAATGAGATATCTTTGTCCTTGTGTCTAGTGACTAGATTGCTTTTGCCTAATATAGTTTAGAAACATGTAAAAAGACTACTCAGAAATGAAAATAGTACTCATTTTTTTAAAATAATATCTCCCTGTTTTTCTGGCCTGGAGGTGCAGGGGCAATTTTTGGGCCCAATCCCAATGATGCTCTATTTTTCTGATCTGGGCCAGTTTGCCTCTCCTTAGGCAGCCTGATCGGCCCTCTGTTCCTGGCATTCCAAATATTAGTGCGGGACTTAGTGCATACACACAATTGGCTTCAAGGACTCTTATGGCTCAGAACTCCTAAACTCAAGCAATCCATCAGCCCTACCCTCTTCTATTACAGAGATTATGACATTGGACTTTTAAAAAATAGAAATTGCATGATTTTTTAGAATTCTTTAAAACACATCTTTCATTTTTGGCAACGTAGCAGGAACAGGAACTTTCATTTGCTCTAAAAAGATCATATTTATTGTGTGCCTGCTATATAGAGGGCAGCTAGGTGGCGCAATGGACAGAGTGTCAGGTGTCTGGAAGACTTCTCTTCCTTACACACTGATTGTGTAACCCTGGGCAAGTCACTTTTTACCTTAGTTCCTCATCTGTAATATAAGCTGTAGAAGGAAATGCCGAACCACTCCAGTATCCTTGCTAAGAAAATCCCAAATGAGGTCAGGAAGAGTTGGACACAATTGAAAAATGACTCAACAACCAATACTATGTATAATGTTAGGGTCCTTCAGAGTCCTTTGATATATTTTGATGCATCTGTAATTTCATAGATGTGGATGCTCTATATCATATATTCAAATTCAAATTCAGCTAATATTTATTAATCACGTACAGTGGGCCAGGGACTAGTTGTGTGAGGGCTAGATATCAAAATGAAAAAAAAATCATTCTCTGTCCTCAAGGAATTATTAGTCTAGTGAGGTAAATATGAGAAAATCTGTCTTATTTGTTGTCTGAGCTACATAGAGATATGTAGTTATATAGTTACATATAAGTATATATATAGTTACAGATATAGATATATTGTTATACAGGTATTGAAGAAGCTAGGTAGCGCAGTGGATAGATGACTGAGCATAGTGTCACAAAGATCTGCTTTCAAATCTGATCTCAGATACTAGCTGTGTGACCCTGGGCAAGTCACTTAACCCCTGTCTGCCTCAGTTTCATCATTTATAATATGGGAATAATAGCACCTACCACCTCCCAGGGTCATTGTAAATGTCAAAGGAGATAATATTTGCAAAGTATTACGTGAAGTATATATAACATGGTAGGTGCTACATAAATGCCACCTTTTATTATTGTTATTATTAATTGGAATTGGAGTTATGATTTAATTGAGATAATTAACTACCAGGTGAGAAATGCAGGTTAGTACCTTCTTTACAACATGCAAGGAACACTGAGAGTGCTTTAAATCTTAGGGTCACATGGCTAGGATGGGTCATAGGTTTTCCTGGTTCTGAAGCATTCTCTGGTTCTGTCTCTTCTATGCCAAATGTCCAGTCTCTTCCTTATGATAATAGAGATTAAATGAGATGAGTATCTAGGAGAGGCATAATGTGATAAGCTACCCAAAAACTTCATGGAAAAGGTAGAATGTGAGCGGGACTTTAAATAATGGGGAGGCATTCAACAGGAATTTCAGGGGCTGTGAACTATGGGCAAGGAAGGTAAAGGATGATGTAGGTGAATAAGTGAACAAAGACTCAGAGAAAGAAAGGTATACTATGAGAAGGGAAATCTTGAGGAAAAAAAATGTGGTTTGAATCAGTGAAATGAAGCAGCTTTAGTGTGAAAAACCACTGTAATGACAAGTAGGAACAAGATCATGTCAGGAATAATTTCAATTGTATAGAATGGTATAGGTTATTATTACCAAAATTGTAATATACTAGGATTTGCTTGATATCACTTCCTTTCACTGTTTTCAATCTACAATTCTACTAAAAGTTTTTAGTTCATAATGACCTTTCCCAGAAGCTGGGACATCACTAGTGAGAAAAAAACAAATTCATTTTCAGTCTTCTATTTCTACAGATACCTGAGGCATAGTGAGAGTTGAGGGTAACACGTGCCCTTTCATGTCTCAGTATATAACTGATAAAATAATCATTGTGTTTGGATAATGGCAATGTGCTTGTTGATGGAAGGCTTTATTGGATGTTACAGGAAAATTTTTATCTCTGGTAAGGGAAATAGTACTTGTGAATATGAAACAGTTTTATAGTTCATATATTCAACATTAATTTAATAAACAATTATTGACAACTTATGATGTTTAAGGGCCTTTACCTAGGTGTTGGGAGAGATAAAGAAATTTAAAAAAAAACTGTCCCTGTTCTCCCAGAACTTATAGTCTAGTAAGTGTGTGATTATTAAATCTAAATTTTCAAGTTTTTATTTTTCTATTTTAGTTTGCTTGACCTAGTTACATGTACACACATATGTGTATGTACATATATAATGTGTATATCCATATCTATATAATAGAAGTACACTTGCATACTGACATGTATGTATGTATGTATGTGTGTATGTATACACATGACTGTAAATAGAATTTTGGTTCTGACCAGAAACTCAGAAGTACTTCCTCTCCCAGATTGATTCTTTTGTGATGGCGAATTAGGCCATCTTTTGTCTCAGTTCTTACCTAGCCCTTATTCACTGAATGAACATTGCTTCAAATAAACTGAGGCCTGGGAAAGACCTTTGTTTGAAAAAGCCAACATCACCAACTGCTTCCTGGACAATTACCAGTTATCTTGACTTTTGTATTGCTACTGGACTCCAAAGACTCTGGAGGAGACTGAAGCTGATAACTTTGCATAGCTCTGCCTCACTTAAATCCAATTCATGTGGAAGTCAAGACATCACTCTTGTGATATGATTGGTCATTTTTGAGGATGAAAGATGAACAGCAACAGCAATCAATATCTTCTCTAAACGGTGGTGCCCCAAACTAAAGATAGCACAAATGTAGTAGTCTATATAGGTTAGAGTTCGGGGAGACTATGACTCCTTTATTCTTGAAAGTTGTGCCTCTCAGTGCAACCCAAGATTACATTTCTGTTTTGACTGCTGTATTTACTCTTATTGATCTGGCAATATTTAGTGTTGATCCACTTAAAACTCCAGACTCTTTTTAAAGTTATCCAACCATATGCTTCCAATTTGAACTTGTGAAGTGTATATTTTTAAACTTGTGTGAGATGCTATACTTCTCTTTTGAATTTCGTGTCAGAGCACTGGTCTAGTCTAACAAGATGGAATTTTTTTGCATACTTAGTCTGTCATTCAGTACATTGGCTATTCCTTCCAGTTTTATGTTCTCGACAATTTGATGAACTTCTAAATTATGTCTCTATCCAAGTCTTTGAAAAAAAAAAAACAACAACCTGTGAAGTAGCACAGGGAAGAATACAGATCCTTGGCAACCCATTAGAGAATTCCTGCTAATGTGACATTGAATGCTTAATGACTAGTTCTTAAGTCAAAACATTAAGCCAGTTCTAAATCCATCTAATTTTATCATTATTTAGTCCATATAGCTCCACTTTTTCCATAAAATGGCATGAAATGCCTCATTAGTTATTTTGCTAAATTCTGGATAAACTCTGTCTGCATCATTTTCCCCCTAATCTACTGAACCATTTTACTAAGTCCTTCAAAAAAAGCAATTAATGTTATTCTAGAACAAACTGTTCTTGATGAAGTCATCTGGACTCCTTGTAATCATCATGTCATATTTTTAGGTCATAATCAGAGGTTCCTAATTTGTATTCTGTGAGCTCCTTGGAGGATCCGTGCAAATATGTCAGGGGAACTATGATCTTGGATGGGAAAATACATGTTTATTTTGACTGATGTCTAAATGAAATTTAGCATTTCATTCAACTATAAATCAAGCAACACACTACAGCCGTATTAGCAGCATCTATCACTTTGTCACCAATAGAAATTACAAATATGCTCTTATCACATTATATCATCAGTGGTGAAAAAAATATATATCTTTATTTTCTCTCACTAAGACAGGTACATGGGCTATAAGTTTAGGCCTGGTAAGTTCAAATAGGTCTGATGGTTGATATAACTTTTGAATTGTATTTTTTAAAGTAACTTCCTATTTGTTTTTAACTTTCTACTCCCTATTTACACATTTTCTATTTTATGAAACAAAAAAGCACACATAGAATATTGTACAAGTGGTGTTCATGCTTTATTATTCTACAAAAATATATATTTAAAAATAACCATGAAAAAACTGTAAACAATAACAGAAATGAAAAACATTATTTTAGAATAGTACAGGAAGTCATGAGAATCCACGTCCAACAATAGCTGAATTCCAGGAAAGAAAGGACTCACAAACAACTACTATAATCTGCCTGTCTATTGCTACGTTAAAAGCCATTAAAAGTAAAATCTTGGACACATTTTAAAAAACTGCCTTTTTTTTACTTACTTACCACATAAATTTCTTTATTATCATATACTTCTCATATAAATTATTTATTTCTATGCAGATGTATCAAACAAAGTACCTTAAAATCAGAGAAAAATATTGTTTCAGAAATATCCATTGAGTCAAATATTTTATTTTAGTTTTATACATCTTGTTTTTTCACTGACCCACTTTAAGTTAAATATCAAAGAAAAAGAAGTATGTTGAAGGGTATATTACATATGTTTTCACTTGTATTAGGAAATGTGTTGGGACACAAAAGCCACAGTGTTTTGTATGTATGTAAATGTGTGTATATGAATAAAAATTTTTGTGCACAGAATTATAAAGACAACATGATTGAAAGACCGCCTCACCTCCTAAACATGTAGTTTCATTTATGGCAAGGAAAGCTCAATTAATAAAATCAAGGCCACTTACAAAACTTGGAATTTCTATTACACACACACACACACACACACACACGCACGCACGCACGCACGCACTTCTTGAAGCAGCGTCCAGATTTGCCTACTGTATTCCTAAACAAAAAGAAGTCCTATAATATTGGAAAGACTATTGTAAAGTCATATACACTTGAAATGGTTGAGCTGCTTTATGGATTGAAATGAAGGAAAAATACTGGGGTTCAATTGTCAAACAATTGTTGTGAAATATGTTCCAGAATGTTTGATATTCATTTTGACATTTTGAAACAGGTCATCAAAGAAATGGCTCTCCATTCACTTTCAATATGTGACTGTCTGAAATGACATTTTTCCATGTATACAGCTCCTTATTTTTTTTGTGCTAACTGCATGCTGATACCGTCAAAGAAGAATTAATAATTTGTGAGTCTCTTTTGAAAGCTACAGTTGTTGCAATATATCTGGCTTCGGTACTTTACTGATAAAGGGACAGGTAGTTCACTATGAGCCCCGGGCTCATAGTCAAGAAGACCTGAATTCACATCCAGCCTTAGATACATACTAGCTGTGTGACTCTGGGTAAGTCCCTGTTTGCCTCAGTTTCCTCATCTGCGAAAAGAGCTGGAAAAAGAAATGGTAAACACAACTGAGACAACTCAACTACAACATTACTGTTATCTATTATCAAAGCAAGCTCCTCATTGCTTTTTAACACAGACTTTTAATGGCAACAAAGACCCTTGAGACAACCCTGAATGTTTCAACACCTATAAAATCATCACATTTATTAGCATCAGGCCTCTTAACTTCACATCTTGAAGAAAAAAAAAGATTTTATAAAGAAATGGAGCAGAATACAAGGTGTTTCTTTACCACACTGGTTATCAGGTGGAAACATCTTGAAGTGTTTTTTTTTTTCAACTAAAGCCAGAAGCTTTACTTTTTCTAAAAAAAAAAAAAAAAAAGGAAAGGAAAGAAAGAAAGAAAAGAAAAGGAAAGAAAAGAAAACCCACTCTTGGAAGATGATAAAAGAAATATTTTTTATCCATTGTTTGGCTTATCTGTAAGATATTCTTAACCATGTGAATGTGATAAATCTTTCACTTCAAGGACCCCAAGTCACCATTATGGATGTTACTGAAAAATTACAAGCTTACTTCGCTAAACTGCTAATGTAGAAGAAAAGAGTTGTGGATGGTTTTCTTTCAGTTTCAAATCCTGGAAGTGCTTTGACAAGATGGAGCTGAGATTAAATTCTCTGTCAATTTGAAAAGAGAAATTTTTGATCACCTGAAAACACTTCAGAACTCTTTTAAATGTTATTTCTATCATGATGGCATTAAAAGTTGAACCATGATAACTTCACATTCCTTTTCTTTCTCATATAAAATGTATTGAAAATGATGATCTAGACAAATATCAACTCATTTCACTTGGTTACATTTGGAGTTTATCTTAAAAAAAAAGCCTTGAATAATTCTGGTGATATTACTGAGAAAAGCCTATCTACATGTAAAGCAAGCTAGGGGAGCTTTAATTTAATTTTAGCAAAATATCTTTGTGAATCAGCATTCAGCACTTTGAACTATCAAAAGAAAAAAATTAAATTGATTGGTTATCTAACATGATATGTGGCCATCCCACAGTTAATGACTTATTCATGCTAAGCAACAATAGAACTTCACACTGATGTCTTTAAAAAACAAAATTTAACTTTAACTCATCTATATTTTAAATATATTGCATTGTTTAATACATTAATAAAAAGCAATATATTCTTTATTACAAAATAATTTTAAAACATGTTGATTGCTATATATTAATATAATTAATTTTCTTTTTAAGTCTATGTATTTTATCACATGAATTCAAAAGCATTTTTCTCGAGGGGGTCCATAGACTTCATCAGTCTTCCAGAAAGGATCCATTACATAAAGAGTTTCGAAACTCCTATTGTAGACATTCACTAACCATGTCATCTAATATCATCTGCAGCTTTGATTTCTCATTCTTAAGGGATAAGCAGCTACTTCCCCCTTTGAGTATCTGGCTACCTCTATGAGTTGTTCTTATGTCCCCCATACTTTTGTACATGACATTTTTCCACTTTCCATCCGAGAAGTATCAAGTTTCCTGAGTCTCAATATCCTTTCCTTCCCATTGAAGTCTGTTTCTCTCTCTCTCTCTCTCTCTCTCTCTCTCTCTCTCTCTCTCTCTCTGTCTCTCTGTCTCTCTTCCTCCCTCCCTCCTTCCCTTCCTCCTTCCATCTCCTCTTTTCCTCCCTTTCATTATTATTCCATCCTTGGTAAGCTAAGATATGGAAAAGTGCATTTCAACTCACTTGAACATGTCAGCTATGTTAGAAACAAATAGCACATCCAATGAAAATCTTGACCAATTTTCCCTCGCTCTCCATAATAATGAAGAGTCTCAGCCTTTTAAAAAATCTACTTCTTAGACTACGTAGCATTTTATTACCTCTTCGCAATTTTATATCCATACTCAATTTTCTTTGCTTTATCTGAACAACTTTATAGTCCTTCCCTACTTCCTCTTTTCTCATGACCTTTTTATTCCTTTCACCAATTTATTTTAGTTACTAGTGTGTTTTGTTTACCTTTCCTTACTAATCTCACTTGCCAATAACCTTCACCTTTTTTTCTTCCTAGAGTCCATCACTTCATATCCTTCTTAATCCTTCCCTTTATCCAAATAGTTTTCTTTCAGCTTGACCCCCTCTCCTTCTTCAGTTCAAATTCTTATTCATTTCATCCTCAAGTTTTCTCCATTTACTCCAAATTACTCCTACCCTATTCAATTTTTAATAAATTATTCATTATTATTTCTACCACCCAAAGTCTATGCACGTAAGTGAAATGGACAGATTCCTGCCCCTCTCCAGTATTATTTTCTTTCCTATATTCTCTACTCTTTCCAGGTTTATGTGTTCCTGGACTACTCCAAGCCTGGTAGTTGACTTCAGAATCAACTGTATTACTCTTATTAACATTTTCTTTGGCTCCATCTTCACATTATCAAAAAAGTGATCTTGTTTTGGTGATAATTAAAATATGCCTGCTTTAGATATATAAAATAATATGAAGGAAACAGAAAGTATGACTAGAGCATTCATACTCATGAACTTTGTTCCTTTTTCCTTCTTTGCCTTTGTCTATTCCTCTTTTTAGCTCCTGAATGTGATTTATATATATATATATATGTATGTATATACATGCATACATACATACACACATGTAATCTATGAAGATAGTACTCCTGTGAGAGTGTGGTATTCTACAATCTAGTACAATTGTTATAAAGGTGAAAAACTGTAGTATAGAGGTAAAGTTCAAGCAGAAGTTAAGCAAAAAGCAGTGCCAATGTTTGAACCTATGCCTTCATTTCATAAGATCCAGAAATTTTTTTCACTATACCATCCAATCTCCAAACTTGAACTTTGGATTGTCTGGAACAGGGATATCAAACATGCTGCTTATTTCATTGGCTTGCAACACTGAATGTGGCCTGATTCAGATTAAAATATAATTAGGAAATATTTTACAAAATGGATAAAAATATAATAGGACATGATTAATATTAATATGTGGTTTTCTAAGTCAATATGTTGTAGCAGGTAACCTTATGTATAGTGGCCCCATTTCTATTTGACTTTGCCACCACTGGTCATGCAGAGGAGTCAATCTGGTGGGCAAAAGGCCAAAATAAACCTACAATATTCCCTAGTGGGACCCAAACCAGATTAAAATGTAACTAGGAAATGTTTAATGATGACAACAAAAAGAAATTCAATACAGTATAATATTACTTTGTAGTTTTCTAAGTCAGTATGTGACTTTCAGGTATCTGTTTGAGTTTGACACCACTAGAAAACTTGGGGATGACTTATACATGTAAAACCTTAGACTTGAGCCATTTGGGCCTCAGTTCCATAAAATTAGATCAGAATGGACTTGAGAGGACATCTGGTTGAACGCCCCCCCCCCATCCCCACCAAGAGACACTTCACAAATGATGAATTGAGACCCCAAAAGGTAAAGCTACTTGTGTACTGGCACACAGGTAGCAAGTAATGGAAGCAAGATTCAAATCCAATATCCTTGCAACCAAATCCAGATCCTTTTCCTAATTACCACCTTGTCTTTCTATAATAAGATAGTTGGAGGAGATAATTATTGAGTTCCTTTGCCGCTCTCAATCTTGTGATCCTATTGTTCTCCTTTGGAATGTATATAATATAGGGATACTTTACTCATTACTGTATTGGCTCTGGTTTACTCACCCGCATGTTAAGGGACTGGGTCAGCAGAGATAAATGATGGAATATTAAGTATATGTGTGATTGTGAGAAGAGGGAGGGGAAGAGAAGATAGTGTTCATTTCCCTAATGAATGATTTGACCCATATATATGGCTCCCAGTACATGAGAATGTAGCCCATAATTTTGATTTCTTCAGTAGAATGACTGTTCAGTACTATCAAATGAATCATTCCAATGATACTGGAATAGATTGGTGGAAATTTTGTGGGTGGATAAAAATGTTTGTAGGCTGATCAGTTTCTTCTAACCTGTCTTCAATCCTGGGTTTAATGACACTTACCTGTCATTTCTGTCAGTCATTTGGCAGAGTGTGAAAGGCTCACTAAAGATTTTGTTCAGAAATAGAGTTATTTTTTCAGGATAGATGACTTCTAGCAGCATTAAATCATAGAAGGATAAGAAAAAAGACCTGGTAATATTTGAAACTCACATTAGGCTGCATTAGGGGGTTGCTGCTGCCATAAATACAAGATCATTGTTGTTGTTTCTACTTCCATTGAGTATCACAATAACAAATACAATCCATTCACCTTCAGGGTTTATGCCTCAAGAAAGAAATACTACCAGAAACAGCCATTCTGTCTTGGTATAAAATCTGCTAAGGAAACAAATGAAGGATTTTGCTGGGATGCCAATAAGAATATCCTTTTTCCTGGAGGGTTATATTTTTGAGGGTGCTAATGACTCCCTGTAGAGACATCCCAGGGATGTCTATGTAAGGTGTTGGGTGATAAGACATCTCCCTGTATATATCAGTAATGTTGTGCTCCTGACTTTACAGCAACTGGAAAGTGCTCACACATGTATACATACAAAGTAACACACATACGTGTTTACAGACATACACCTAAGAAAATTATTTCTTTGGACAGTAATAATGACAAATTCTATTTTCAACATATGGAAGAAATAATCCAATGGAGAAATTATGCACATATCCTTACTTATATGGGAATGTAAATAAAGTTTATGTGTATCTTCATTATTATACCATATTTCCATAGTATTTTCAAAGACTACTATGCTATATAATTTTACAGGAACCCCAAGGGTGAGAAAAATGTCTAGAGGCCTTACTTCAACAATGAATCAGAGTTCTAGGGATATTGGGGAAAATGGTAGGAAAAAAAAGGAAGGGATGGACTAAAGGTCAATCACATAGTACCACAAAATATATAATCAAGGAACAATTTTAGCTATTTTCTAATTGGTCTGCTTGTCAGAGCAATGAAACAGTGCAGTATAGTAAATAAAATGCTTCCCTTGAAATAAAAAAGATTTGAGTCCAGATTCTGCCTCTGACACTTACTTATTTTTATGACAATGGGATCATTTAAATTAATTTTCCTCATCTATAAAACAGAACAGTAACTTTCCCTTCCATAATTATCATGACAATCCTGTGAGATAATATACATAAATCATTCACCAAACTTTAGAGACCTATATAACTATCATTATTACAGTTGAAGAAACTGAGTTGAAAAGAGGTCATAAAGTAACACAATGTCGGAGACAGGATTTGAACCAAGGTATTTCTGAATTTAGGTGTGGCTGACACAGTATTATTATTTTTTTTAGAAATTTTTATTTTTTTAATTTATATTTTTAAGGAAATCAGGGTTAAGTGATTTGCCCAGGGTCAGACAGCTAGTAAGTGTCTGAGGCTGTACTTGAATTCAGGTCCTCCTGATTCCAAGGCCAGTGTTCTATCCACTGCTCCATCTAGCTGCCCCATGACAGTATTATTACCTGGGTCTCCTAACTTCTAGTCCAGTGGAAATTTTTACATTGTCATACATTGGAAGAATACATGTATTGTGCTTTCTGTTTGTCTGTAGGACAAAATAAGAACAGTTAGAATTTGTAGAGTTATAGACTTCAGCTCAATATATTTTATTCTGACCATACAGCCTTCCTCTTGGCTAGGATCCATCATTGTTTATTCCTCCAAAAGGAAATTAGAATCCTTATCATTCTTTCCTCAACTCAAATGTCAATAGTTCCGTGCAATTTGCCCTGATTTGTCCTAGTGTCAATATTCTCCACTTTTCTAAATTATCTTTTAATTTCTTATCTGTGAACATGCTGTACCCCACCAGGAGAAAGTAAGCTCCTTGTGGGCAGGGACTGTTTCTTTTCTTTGTTTCCTTAGAATCTAACACCATAACTTACACACCATTCACCACAATGAATGTCTGTTGAATAGAATTTCAGGGTGGAAGTATTCTAATATCCATGACTCTTCTAGGCATTTATATGTCCTAAAGAAACTAATTTTGAGTAGGAGGATGACAGGTTGTATATCCATCATCCAAGGAAAAATCTAGCTCATTTTAGAATATCTTTTCATCTGTTGTAGTCTGATTATGCATAAATAACTATATACATACATACACATGTACATGTATATGCATAGGTACACATTTATATTTACACATTTAATATAGATAATGCATGAGTATATATACATAGTATGTAAACACACAACACACTTGTGCACATGTGTATACATGTGTATGTATATGTGCACATGAATTTACATATACATATATATTTTCCCCTCACAGTTCATGAAATAAGTTAATTGCCCTCTCTGGGCCTCACACCATCTCAACCAACAGATTTTTTTAATGGTGTCTTTTTAATTATGAAGTTCTATGATTCTATGATGCAAATTCATGGAATTCAAATTCTATGGGATTCAAGTTTATGTTAATTGATTGCAATTAATGAGCATTTATTAAGGGCCTATTATGTGACAGGAATGTTGCTAACCAATGGGGATATAAAAATAAAAGCAAAATCATCCCTCCTCTCAAGAAGCATGTATTCTAATAAAGGAGGCCATATTTCATTTACACACACATACAAACACACATCATACATACAAAATGAACATAATGAAGATTTGGGAGGAATGGCACCAGTTCTGGGCAGGGGTGGGGATGAGGAAAAGTTTCATGTAGAAGGTGGCATTTTAATTTAATCTTAAGTGAAACTGGGATTTTAAATACTCTGAGGTGAGGAGAATGTGCCTTCCAGGAATGGTGAACAGCTATGTTAAAGACCATGGATAGGGAAGGGGAAGGAGTAGAGCCCAAGAGGTGGATGGCAGAGAAAATCTGGCACACAAAGTCTTTGCATGGCACAAGTACTTGTAAACATCACCAATTTTTGTCTACCTCTGTCTATCTTCTATTTCTCCCTTGATCAATTCACCAACTCTATGAGGCCCTCCTTTACTCTGCTTTTCCCAGCATAGTCTGTTTGTTAAACTCTGCTTAAGTGAGTTTTGTAGATAAGAGCTGCACTTAAAAAAAAGAGTTTAAGGACAAAAAGTAGTACCTATGTTATGGTTCATTTATTCTATTTTAAGTTTGTATTTTTCCATGACTCCTTCCAGAAACATTTATTATGCTTTTAGTTCTGGTACTGATTAAAGTATTTAGATTTTTCAGTCAATGAACTGGGCTAATGAGCTGCATACGATTTGAGCAGATGTTTCTGGTTTCAAGTCCATTAGCAAATTTATGGACCTTTTCCTAACTTGAAGTCATTTTAATAGTCAATTAAAAACTGATTTTTAAAGACAATATATGTAATATTAAATATATAGGAGAAATATTGCCTAAAATTGATCAAAGTGAGAAGGCAGTGGTATCAATTCTTCCCCTTCATGTTTGGTGACAGATGAGGCAAAGAAGTATTATCACCTCCAAGGAAGATAGTTTGAGATATTATTTTCAGTCTAATAGTGCTGAAATCATTATTTCTATTTGTATATCCTAAATAGGATACTTTTTTTGAAAGATGTAATCATCATTTGGACCTCTGTTTAGATTGGCAATATATCATTTTGACTAAAAATAGCAAAATAGAAAATATAGAAAAATAAAAAATAGAAAAAATATATAGGTTTTCTTATTTTTGAAATGGTTCATAAGAAAATGTAACATCTTTCTCCAAACCTATATCTTCTGATGCAACCATGCCTCTATCTCAAAACTTCACAGTTATCTTTGACTTCTCCCCTCCCTTCCTTTCCCTTGCCTTCCATTCCCCTGCCTTCTTTTCACCTGTTTTGCCTTGTCTTGTCTTCCTTTCCCTTCCTTTTCTAAAACTGAAAAAAAGATTGCAAACTTATTTATCTTCCTCTATGTAATCCCTATCATCTATCCTTTTTAGTCCCATTACCAATGTCCTACTGAAGGCTCCCAACACTGTTTATGTAGACTATCTCAGTTATTCTTCCCCTCTTCCTTCTTTTCTTCCCCTGCTTCTTTCACACCGTACATTCTGATCATGCCATTTATGTTATCAAAATCCTTCAATGATTAACCTTTCCTTTACCCTGGCTCATATGGTCTTCCATGCTTTGGTGGCTTCACATCTTCCTTGCACTATGCCCTGTTATTCTCCTCTATATTGTGTACATTCCATCCAAACTTGGTTACAAGGTGAACTTCTTGCATAAAGGACACCTGCACCTTTATGTTACATGACATATTGCTTCCCTATCTCCACCAATTGAAATCCTGCCCATATTTCCACATTCATCCCAAATACCACTTCATTTGTAGTCACTCATACATATAGAGAATTATTACAAAACACTTTCTTCATAACACTTTTCTAAGGTAGGTAGTACAATATTATTATACCCATATCACAGAGAAAGAAATGGGCTCAGAGAAGAATAATGATGTACCACATAGTCAAGATTAGAACTGGTATTTGAACCAAGATCTACTGTCAACACTTTCAGGCTTTCATGAAACTTCCCTGGCTCCCTCCAATCAGTAATTGTATTTCCTTTAATAGACCTTACATAATATTTTGTATTTTCCTTTATGTTTTTCAGATTCTATTCTGCACTATAATTACTATGGGATCATTGAACAAAGTCTTCTCCAGATCCCTTATAAAGGAGTTGACTTAACCCTGGGCTCTGTGATTTGCCAGGGATGCACAAGCTCTCACAGATTGTCCCATGCTGGGCTTTCAGTCTAATTCTGTAATAGGATGTAGAGTATTTCATTCAAGGGACAACTGAGCATATTTCTACATCCATGCAACTTCACCCTCAGAGCACTGACTGTCAGATAACTATGCTATCTTATGCTTCTTTAAGAGAGGCATAGCTTCCAGAAAAACAAGCAAAAAGATAGTTCCTTTATGCTCTACCCAAACCACAACTACAATATGCTGTGGGTATTAATAAACTAATGTTGGCCAATACTCAGAGGATGGTGATCAGGGTGGTGAATGGCTTCTTGTGCATGTGCTAACAACATTGTGTGAAGGAGTTAGGTATATAAAAATATTACACATGAGTCATTCCAAGAATATTATGAGCAACATTACATTTTGTTTTTAATTGACTATTTATTTGTTTTTTTAAATTTTTTTGTTCCAAATTCATCCCTTCAGCTCCTCCCTTACTCATTGAGAAGAAAACCAATATATCAATTATACATGAGAAATAATGCAAAATAAAATTCTGTATTGATCATGTGGCAAAAAAGCAAGAAAAATAAAGTAAAAAGAGCATGTTTCAGTCTGCACACAGAGTTCATCAGTTCTTTCTCTGGAGGTAAATAACATTTCTCACCATAAGTCTTTTGGAATTGTCTTGGATCATTGTATTAATTAGAGTAAGTAAATCCCGCATAGTTCATCATTACAATATTGATGTTACTGTATCCAATGATTCCCTGGTTCTGCTCACTTCATTTTGAATCAGTTCATGTAAGTCTTACCATGTTTTAACTGAAACCATTTCCCATCTCATTTCTTATAGTGTGTTAATACTCTATTGCATTCGTATACCACAATATTAAGCTGTTCCCCAATTGATAGACATATCCTCAGTTTTCAATTATTTGCTACCTTAAAAAGAGGTGCCATACATATTTTTGTATGTACAGGTCCTTTTCATTTTTATTTTATTTCCTTGGGGTGTAGACTTGTTTCTGGGTCAAATGATATGCACAATTTCATAGCCTTTTCAGTGTAGTTACCAATTGTTCTCCAGAATGGTTAGACCAGTTCACAACTCCACCAACATTAATGTCCTTTTTTTCTACATGCAGTATTTGTTAGTTTTGTTTTTTTATAACATTAACCAATTTGATAGGTGTGAGGTGGTACCTCAGAGTTGCTTTAATTTCTCTAGTCAAATAGTGATTTAGGCTACTTAAAAAAATAACTATAGATTGCTTTGATTTTCCTTAAGATACTGCCTGTTCATACCCTTAGATCATTTATCTATTAGACAATAGCTCTTTTTTTTTTATAAATTTGACATAGTTTCCTATATATTAGAAAAATAAGTCCCATATCAGAGAAATTTGCTGTTAATCCCTGGCCCCCTCCCAGGTTCCTGCTTTTCTTCTAATTTTTGCTGCATTGGTTTTGTTTGTGCATAAGCTTTTTTGATTTCATGAAATCAAAGGTATCTATTATACATCTTGTAATGCTTTCTGTCTCTTGTTTGGTCATAAACTCTTACCTTATCTATAGATTTGACAGGTAAATTTTTCCATATTCCCCTAATTGCTTAAGATATCCTCTTTTGTGTAACTCTTTTCTATTCCCATTCAATTTTCTCCAGAAGCCTATCATATCTAACTTTTCTAAAATTCTATTCATCTCCTTAATTTGTTTCTTATTTATTTTATAGTCTCTTCCTTGAAACTGCAACCAGGGCTCCTACTGTACTTCAGCCACAAGTGCTCCTCTCCACCCTGGAACTGCAACCTAGAACTGCTTGTGGGCAATGGAGTTGCCAAACAGCACTTGGTCCTGCACCTTGTGTTAACAGAGAGATCTCTTATAATCTCTCTGACTAGTCGTCCTATTTCCTTACCATCTCTGGATTGAGAGCTCTGGAACCTGCTGTTACTGCTGTTGTGGGTACCTCTAAGCCCCATCACTGGCTCCTTCCCTAATGTCACACAACTCTCCCTCTGATCTCCTAGATTGTTTTGTGCTGGAAAAAAGTGTCTCACCCTGACCTTTTGTTGACTGTGTTACTCCGGAATTCAACTGGACATGTTACATTAAAGTTGTTTGGAGGGGAATATTGTGAGAGTTCAGCTGGATTACTGACTTTACTCTGCCATCTTGAATGCCATACACTTTTCCTCCTACTCATTTTAAGGCTCAATTTTGGTGTAAATTTCTTCCTAAAACTTACCCTGATGTCTCAGGCCCAATAACTCTCTCCAGGTAAGTCTCCTAATAGTCCTTTTATCTCTCCTGTGCACTCATCACATTGTAATTTGCATGCTGGCTTTTTGTATAAGCATCATCTTTTACTGCATTGTAAGTTGCTAGGGGATAATGTGATATTTACCTTTGTACTATCCAAAATAGGGCCTTTCATATAGTAGACACTCCATAAGTGGTACTTAAATCAAATACTGTCATTGTTAAGAACTGACAAGGTTAGTGGTGGGAAAGAAAATGATTTAAAAATATTTTATAAATATTCCTCAGCCAAAGAACTATGAGATCATATCAATTGACCCTTTCTGGAGTATGAATTACTATGTTTGCCCTGAATGACCTTACCTAATAGACGAAAATTCCCACCTACCTCCTCTGTCTCCAGAGGCGGTGGGGAATAGGCTGTCTATTTGCAACATATGATAGTAAGGATGGGGCTAACCTAATTCATAGACAATATAGAGAAGGTTGGAATACACCCAATGACTACCATACTATAAACATGTTTCACCTGAATATCTCTCAATGTATGAATTTCTACTATTAACAAAACTAATAGCATTTATGTAGTGCTTTAAGGTTGGAAAAGGACTTTACAAATATTATCTCATTTGATCATCACAACAATCCTTGGGAAGTAAGATTTTACAAATGAGGAAACTGAGGTAGATAAAGTTTAGGTGACATGCCCAAAGTTACTCAGCTAGTAAGTGCTTGAGGCCGCATTTGAACTTTGTATTTTCTCACTCCAGGTCTAGCACTTTATCCACTATGTCACCTTGTTGTCTCATTCATTTTCACTTGAGATAAAAAGAGTACTGGATTAAAGGACACACATTTAATTCTGCCTCTGAAGCCTACTACCTATGTAACCTTGGGCAAGTCCCTAAACCTCTCTGGATTTATCACATTAAGCTGTTATCAGTCCTTCCTTTCTTTTTATTATGAATTAATTCATCAGAGTCCTTGCCTTAGCCTTTCTTAGCTACAGGCATTGAATCAGGGACATTCAGTCAGTTGGGGAGTTGCTATTTATTTGCTGGTAGAGGACTCCTATTTGGCTGGAAGATATTCTAGAAGTTTCGAAGGCTTTTTAGTTATTTGTTTTTGCCAATTTTTCTCTCCTTTGTTGTCAATCCCCCTGAACCAAACTGGTTAGTTATAATCCATTCTCCAGGGAGCAAGCCTAAAGGAATTGGTAAGCGTAACACCACCTAATTTCTTCTTCAATAATACCTTTTTTTGACTTGCCTAATCAGAGTTTTCTTCCTAATCTGTCCCTTTCCCTCCAATATATTTACCCTGTTTAAATTCTGTACCCCATTGCATGGCAGAGGGGGAGTCACTCTCAGTAAATATACATTTTGACAACAATGAACATAGAACCCAAAATGTCACCATTACTTTCCCAGATCCATATTTGGAGGTTATAATTTACTCAATTTATATAGTCAGGTTTCAGTGGCCATAAGGGACCAAGATGGCTTTTAAGATAAAACTTCATGCAAAATAAAGTGGTTGGAAAAAAAGTACTCTATTGTAAACTTATAGTTCCCGGATTGAAAAGTCTCCTTCTTGTAACTCATTTGCTTTTACAATCCTTTGAGAAACCAATTGTAGGATCAATTTTATGATTCTTTTACTTTATCTCAGGCCACAAAGTGAGGCAAGAGACTTGTATTTAGTTGAAAAATCCATTTGGAACCAAGGTAGTGGTTCATAGAGGGCCACCAATCTTCAGGAACAAAACACCCACCTATCAATTTTCTTGCTCCTCCTCCACTATGGACACTTGTTTCTGGAGAGCTGAGAACACATAATTATTCCTACAGGAAGAAGCAATAGCTACATCAGGTGCTTCCATTGATCTGTTATTATCTAGTGTGCAGTAGTTTCTGCCCACTGTGTACAGATGTCAGACAATATGTACTTAGTCTTGAAACCAAATAGCAAAGCCATAAAGAAACCACAAGCCAGATGTCAGTCACCTGTCCCAGTCTATTGTCCATTTTTCTGCTCAGATGTTGTCATGGTATGTGTCTTTCACTGCAGAGTAGAGGTCTAAAATGACTGACTTGGCCATATGGCATGTGTGTTTGTGTGCATATGTGTGTGCACTCTGCCCATGAGTGGGTCCAGCCAATAAACCATGTTTGAGCAAACTCCCATTCTTTAAATAAATGTCTTGCTCCATTCCCCACCGACATTACACTTCCTGCTAAAATAAATTTCCTTCTTAGATAGAGTGTGACAACTTGCGTAGCCCTATCAGCCTACTACAATTCTGGACAGAGAGCTGGTAGATCCAATTAATTAGTGAGCTTCCTCCAGGCCTGAGTTGAATGTGTATGTGTGTTTATGTATATCCAAATAGCTACCATTCTAAAACATCTGTTGTAGCAAAGGGAGCTCTATCTTTGGGATTTTGATAAATACAGACATATACAAAAACCTCATGGGAAATATCAAGTCATTAATATCTCATTCACTTTTACATTTTAAGACAACTTTATATATTTGTGTAATAGTACTTACAATGTGGTAAGAGCATACAGATCCCTTAGAGTTTCCCCATAAGTCAATCTGGGTCAGAGGATGTAATATTTTTAATGATAACTATTCCTAAAAGTAAACCAACAAAAAGTTCTTCATTCCATATATGATCTTATGAAATTAGAACAGTGTTTCAATACTATGGATTTCAGTGAGAATCATTTCTCTCACAGTGATCAGATAAATCCAGCAGATAAGACTAGATTAAAGAATTATTTATGAATGTTTCAGAATTCCTTGGTAAATAATACTAGTGATAATAAAAACTATTTCTTCCACATGTATAATAATAAGTTCATATTTATCCAGGGTAGTAGAGAAGGTGACAGGAATACCTGGGTTTAAATCCTAGTTCTGACAGTTAATGGCTATGTGACCAAATCATAACTTCTATATGCTCCAGGAAACATCCTAAAATCTTACCTAGGAAATCATAGATGGAATGGAATCTTAATTAAGGAATACAGTCTCCATACTGGGAAATAAAGCCTTCCCTTCTTTATGTGGTTCTTTAAGATTTACAAAATACTTTCTCATTATAATTCTGAATATTAGGTAACATTCTACTTCATACAACTAAGGAGACAGATTTAGTGACAGTGAAGTCACACAATTATTGTGTCAAAGCCTTAACCTGAATCTTGGCCCTCTCCATTGTTTCCATTGTACTTAGTGCTTGGTGGATTGCAAAATATACTCTCTTTCATTATTTTATTTTTTTCTGACAAAAGCCCTGTGAAGTGGGAAATGCAGGTGAGGAAACTTATTCAAAGATATTAAATGTGAAAGTCACCTAATTTGAAAATGACACAACCATGACACAAAAATGAGGGAGCTGGAACCCGTATTTACTGCTCTAAATCTATTAATCTATAAAGATAGGATGAATGAATGAATGCATGAATGAATGAACGAAAAAAAATAATACTTGCTATTTGCCAAGCATTGTGATGCATGTTAGAGATAAAAATAAAAGAGAGCCATTTCTACTCTCAAGGAGGCTGCATTCTAATTATAAAGACAGGGCACAGAGCATTAAGTATGTGTGTGTTTGTGTGTGTATGTGTTTGTGTGTGTATACCTACACAAATATATATAGCATATCATATGAATGTTACTTACTCTAGGTAATGAGTCAGAGCTTGAACTCAGCTCTTCTGATTCTGACTAATGACTTTTTATCATATCATACTGCTGTCTTAGGAAGAATAAGAACTCTACACTTTCAGTTGGTCTCCAAAATACATTTAGCACCCAAAGCAGTTGAGTTATTGGGTTTTCACAGTTATTTATAAAGTAGCTTTCATGCAAAAGTTCAGCAACCTCTATAATATTCCTGGAAAAGTGATTCATTGTTTATATGACCAAAAGAATAGAAAATATGGCTGCACATTTCCATTATCATTCAATCTAATTTTACAATAGACCTAGAAACTTGTATTCTAAGAGCTAGATTCAACCCCCCCCCATTTCAACTGACTAAATGTAATCAAAACTCTTAAATACATGAACAATAGGGAGGTTTAGGTTTGAGGTTAGGTGTTTTCTGCTCCCCAGTCACAAATACCACCTTATACTTCAGCACTTTGAGAAAGAATGGTAGCAAGAGTCCAATCCAGCAGATATTGTTACATTCCCTTTCCAAATTTTTCTCATGGAACCCTAGATTTTAAAATTGAACTTCTAGGTCACAGAATTACTGAAGGTCTGGGCCTTTTCCTAGGAAAGTGGAAAAAGATTATCAAAAATGAAGCTCAATGAGGTTCATTTTCATTTATGGAATATTTATAAAGTGGCTATTGTATATAGAACACTGTGCTAGAGGATGAGATAAAAACTTATATGAGACTTGGTCCTTGCACTCATAGAATTTATAATCCAGTTTGGGTATGTCACAAAGATATAAGTAAATTATGCAGCATCATGTGACAAATACTTTGGTAAATACATAACAAAATGCTGTGGGAGACAGAAGGGAAAAAGTTGTTAGCCTTCTTGAAAAATGTGTCACGTGACTTCCTCTTTAAAGAAAATTAAGGAGAGGATTCTGGGAAGATGGCAGAGTAGGTCAGAAAAATTTCAGCTCTCCAAATTTCCTCCACATAAAAAAAAAAGACAGAGCATTGCCTCAGAGCAGCAGAAATAAACATGGGGTAAAGCAGTTGTTCTCTTAAGACAATTTGTGAGGACCCCAGGAAAGATCTGACCTTCAGGGGTAGAGGTTTAGCCTGAGTAAAATGCAAACACCTCAAGGGTGCTCTGCAGAATCAACAAACAGCAAGTCCTAGGGACAGAGGGTTTGAGAGGCAGCCTCATCCTTAGAAACTTTCATTTTGCAGATAGTGATGGCTCAGTCGGAAGAGACTGAAGAACTTTCTACTGCTGAGAGACTCTAAGCACAGCTGCGTTGACCAGATACATCCTGAGTTGTGGGGAAAAGGAGCTAGCACACATCTGATGAGTGCAGTAGCTCGGGGCTGGGAACCTGTTGGCTGTGGGCACTTGCAGGAGAGATGAGTCCCTGATTTTAGTTCCAGGGCAGAGGACAGCTGTAGTTTGCAGCCACTGGAGGGACTGAAAGGAGCAAGATCATTTGCAGGACAATATGGCTGGGGGTCCTAGATGTGGCTTAGTAGTAGAGAGATGAGCATAAGTTTGGGTCCCAAGGCAGACCTCAGAAAATAACAGTAAAGAAGGACCTGAGACTTGGGGCATCATTCCCCTTACCTAGGGATTACAATTTGATTACACTAATAGCTACCTAAAACAAAATAAATAAATAAATTAAAATGAGTAAGAAAAGGAGAAAGAACCCAACCACAGACAGTTACTATAGGAATAGAGAAGATCTGGGTTCATATTCAGAGGAAGATAATGGAGCTAAAATGTCACTCCTTTTTCAGTGAGAAACATCAAATGATCCCCAGCACAAAAAGAGTTCTTGGAAGAACTTAAAAATGACTTTAAAAATCAAATAAGAGAGACTGAGGAAAAAAACAGAAAAAAAATAAAAGCAAGCCAAGAAAATCAAGAAAATTATGAAAAGAAAGTCAACCAACTTGAAATAGAGAATCAAAAACTTAAGGAAGAAAATAACTTCTTGAAAACTAGAATTGGCAAGGGGAAGCTAATGACATTCTAAGACACCAAGAAATCATAAAACAAAAAAGAATGAAAAAATAAAAGAGAAAGTTAAATATCTTACCAGAAAAACAACAGATTTGGAGAACAGATTGAGGCGAAATAATATAGTAACCAGACTACCTGAAAAATATGATAAAAAAGAATCTTTTTACAATATAACAAGAAATCATCAAGGAAAGTTGGCTTAAATTTCTAGAACAAAAAGGCAAAGTGGAAATAGAAAAAAAAATCATCAATCACCACCTGAAAGAAATCCTAGGAGGAAAACTAATAGGAATATCATAGCCAAGGTTCAAAGCTCCCAGGGTAAGGAGAAAATATTGGAAGCAACAAGGAAAAACAAAAACAATTTGAATATCAGGGAGCTACAATAAGGATAACACAGGACCTCGCAGCTACTTCATTGAAGGGCTGTACATCCTGGAATACTATATTCTATAGAGCAAAAGAGCTGGGGTTATGATCAATGGTAACTTACCCAACAAAGTCAAGTATAATACTGAATGAGAAAAAAAAATGGACATTTAACAAAGTGAAAGACTTTCAGTTTTTTGTGACAAAACCCCCAGAACCTAAGGGAAAATTCAACATATAATATCCAGGAGAAATATAATGCAAATATTAAAGACCAATTATAAGGAGCTCAATAAGGCCAAATTGTATACTTTGGATATGTGAAAATATTAGCAGTACTCTTATGATTGTCATCATTGTCTAGACAGTTTGAAAGAAAGACTTGGGCTGAGCTGAGTATGATGGAATGGTTCTAAAACCAATAAAACTGTGTAGGGAGAGATAAAAAGGAGTAATCATCTCATACAAATGAAGCATAAAAGGAAAAATTGATACAGAAAAGGCTAGTAGCATGGAGGAAGGGTAGTGCTGGAACCTTATTATCACTGAGAATGAGTTAAAGAGGGATATACACATACATACTTGCATATGTACACACACATAAAGATATGTATATATATGAGTGTATATATATGTGTATATATATGTGTGTGTGTATACATATTAAATGGGCAAGGGGATAGGATGGGGAGAGGATGAGAGACTTTTAGAAAGGTGGGTAGGTTAAGGAATAGGCAAGGTAGTGGGTAGAAGTAAAGCAGAGGAGTTAGGAGGGATAGAGTAAATAGGGTGAGAAGAATAGTGAGGAAAAATAAGGCAGAGGAAAATATACAAGTAGTCAGCTTAGAATGTGAATGGGGCAAAGTTATCTATAAAATGGAAATGGATAGCAGGTTAAAAATTTGAATTCAGCTATATGTTGCTTTCAAGAAATATAAAAACGAGAGATGTACAAAAAGATAAAATAGAGCAGGAGTAGAATTTATTATGCAAAAACATCATTATTTCATACAAAGTTAAAGCTAAAATAGTTTTAATCAAAAGTGAAAAATAAACTACAGTGTTAGCAATATTATTCAATATAATTTTAGACCATTCAAAATACCCACATAATATAAAATACCTGAGCATATGTCTACCAAAACAGACACAAGAACTATATGAACATAATCATAAAACACTTTTTATACAAATAAACTCAGATTTAAATAATTGAAATAATATTTATTGTTCATGGGTAGGTAAAGCCAATATAATTCTAAAATGATAATTTTACCTAACTAGTCTATTGATTCAATGTCATCACAATTAAATTACTAAAAAATATTTTAGTGAGTTAGAAAAAAATAATAACAAAGTTCATTTTTAAGAGCAAATGGTCAAAAACTTCAAAGAGGCAAGGAAAAAAGAAGTAAAGAAAGTGGATTCAGCAGCATCAGCTCTTAAACTATTTTACAAGAGAGGTCATTGATGAAGTGTAAAAAGAACAATTTTAATTATTTAAAATTAAAAATTTCTTGCATAACTAAAACCTATATAGCTAAGAACAGAAGGAATGCAGAAAATTGGTGAAAAAAAAGTTTCATATTACCTCAGATAGGAGGTGATTAAATTGGAAAACTGCTGTGGTGTAGGAAATGATGAGTTGGTTGATTTAGAAAAAACATGGAAAGACTTGGACCTGTGAAGGAAGATGCTATTCACCTTCAGAGAAACAGATGACAAATGGAAAATAAGCATAGTATGGTCTTACATATATGTGTATGAGTGTATGTATGTATGTTTATACATGTATATGTATATATCTGTATATGTGTATCTGTATATATTTAGACGTACTCACACATATACATATATATCCATGCTTAATCGTAACCTTTAGGGTGGTTTGAAGGAGTGGAAAAAATAAAGTAAAAAGTGCACAGAAGAGAACAAAAGAAAACCAACAAGAAAGCAAAGTTAGGCAGCTTTGAAAACAATATGTAGTATTTATTATATAGGTTTTCTTAAAATGGAAATTTATTGTTTTATATTGAATTCACTTTTATGATCTCTTGTGTACATGACAATGCTTTTTTTCTCATTTTGTATTTAAGTTTAAAAAAATAAATTTTAAAAATTAGGAAAATTAAGGAATTCAACAAGAAAAGGCAGAGAGGAAGGATTACCTATGCTATATGGTATGTGGTATTCTATGGTATGTGATATACTATAGTATATACTCTGTCTTCTGAATGAATGTCCCTAGGCCAAAGAGTATATCAGATGGGCTAGAGCTTAGATTTTATGCAGGAAAGAAACACCAAATAAGACCATAATGGTAAGATAACAACCAATTGTGGAGGACTTTAAATGGCAACCAAAAACTTTAAAATTTACACAACTTTCAATAGAGAATCACTGAATATTTTTGAACAAAAGTTTTGTTTGACCCACTTTATGTATAAGAAGGCTTCTCATCCAGTAATCTAGTCATATACTAAGGAAAATGTCCAATATATCCCAACATTTTCAAAACAGCAATCTTTGTGGTAGAAAAGAGTCAGAAATAAAGTGAGGAATGACTGAAAAAAAAAACAAGACATATAACTATGTATGCTACAGATTATTGTGCAGTGAGAAATGAGGAATATAAGAAAGTCAGAGAAACATGGGAAAAGTTGTATGAATTGATGTGGAGTGACATTAAAACTAGAGAAAATATACACAGTGATAACATTATAAATGAAAAGATTAGTATAATGATGATGAATTTTGAATATCTCAACATCTAACTGAGGAACTAGAAAACAAAAGCAAAATAAATATAGCTCCATTTATGTCAGAGACATGGGGGCACTGCTTCCAGAGAATATAGCGTACATTATCAGATAAGGTCACCATATCAGATGTTTATGATAAATTATTTTTCTTTGTTAAAAGGGAGCACTCAATTCAGAGAAGAAAGGGTGGAAATAACTTCAACATAAAGACAAAAGGGAGCAATTCCCTCTCCCCTTTTAGATAAGATTTGGGAAGTCATATGAAGGATTGATTATGAGGAAGATAAAGTAGAATACAGAAGACTTGTTATTAGCCTATTACAACAGTCTAAGGAGGTAGCAAGAAAGTAAAAAATGATTTATACTAAGGTTGTGGCAGTAGAAATGGGAAAGGATGAATGAAGAAAATGTAGATGTGAAGTCGACAGGACTTAATTACTAATTCAATGTGAGAAATAAAAGAGGAGGTAGATTCAAGATGAAAAAGATTAGGAACATGGAAACTTCTATGAATCACAATGCTGCGGAAAAAAGCAGTGAATTCAGAAGAAGAAGATTTAAGAAAAGCTTGATATACACTCTTGTGTGGAATCTAGGTGATGTCATAAAGGGAGCTGGAAATGTGGGCCTTGTACCAAAAAAGAAAGCAGGACTGAAAATACAGATTTGGAATACCTGTTCTACTTGACCCACAACTACTATCCTATCTTTCTTTCCTCCTTCACTGCCAGACTTCTTAAGGAGAAAAAAATCTATATATAATACCGACAGTTCACCCATTTTCCCATTAACTACTGTCTCCTGATCAGGGTCCTTTTCATGTGACAGAAGAGTTGAAGCCAAGGAAGGGATGGAGGCTATAAAGCTTGATATAAAGGAATGAATATTAGTAGTAGACTTTTAGGAATAAATAGTAGATGGCTTTTTGTTTTCTTGTCTATTTTGTTTTGTTTTGTTTTGTTTTAGAAGAGAACCTTTCCTCTCCTAATAATGGCTTTAATTCCACAATTAGTGTTTGTATTATTGTCATCTGAGGACTCTTTTAAGAAGCACCAACTCTTCCTATTAAAGGCACTCTGTGGTATAGTTAAAAGAATATTGGATTTGAAGATCTTGATCTGAGTACTGCATCTGCCACTCACAATCTTTTTGATCAGTGGCAATTCACTCACTACTCTGGTTTTCAGCTTTCTTCTGTGTAAAATGAACAGGTTGAACTCTAGAAAGTAGGGAATGTCTGTTGTCCCTTCCAGTTCTAAATTCTATGATCATATGAGACAGAGAATTGGGGAGATGGCTTGTTATTTCTTAGATAAAGACTCCTTAGTTTGCAATACCAAATATTTTTAATACCAGAAAATAAAGAAATAGGTTTTCAAAAAACAAGAAGTTTTATTAGCATCAGATCTGCTTTTGACCAGTGTAGTTCACTCTTTCTTTTGAGTAAATGTGTCCAGGGATACAAATGTTTATGGATACATTTTTAGAAGTATGGAGGATTCCATGTTTCATGGAATCCCATATGTTACAAATGAGAAACTAACAAAGGTATAGTATAAAAGATGTCATCTAAAACAAAACAAGACAAACACAAACAGAAATACACAATACACACACACACAATCAATTGAAAAAAAAAAGATGTGATGAGACCAAGGCATAACAAAAAATGCATTCAAATATGCTAAAGAGATAAAGAAAATCTACTCTTAAAAGGTAAAATAAAGAATTAAAGGATTTCTTTGGATAATTCAGGCTAAACACATGTAATACACTTTGACAAAATAGGTTATTCAAAGCAAGGATTATTTTATTTCAGGTATCCAGATAAACTTCATAATTTGCCTTTATTTCAACAAATATTTATGTGGCTACTATATGCCAGGCATGTTGGTAGGCTCTGGGTATGACAAAATTAAGATAAATAGAAGTCCCCTCTCTTGGACTTACATTAACTTTACTAATGTAAAACCTATTTTGATGCTGTACTCTTTCAAAAGTTAGTTTGTCCCAGGATAGCACAAGAATCTTTATATAGCCAAGAGTCAGTGTGTGTGATACAGACGTGCTGTCACTCCCACAAAATCTGGTGGCACTTGAGGTAGTCGTAGCACCTGTGTGGAGCCCTAGGCACTCAACCCTAATAAAGAAGCACGACTTTGGGCAAGCTGCTGAAGGAGCTCCTAACAATGACTTTTTTTTTTCCAGGTTTCTCCTGGTTCTGATCATTGGCTCCTTTAGGCATTTTTGGCAGAGACTTTGCTCCATCTTTTGGAAGGTATACAGAAAAACTCCTTTGCTTCTGGCTGCTCAGGATACTGCAGCTGGGGAATGATACCTGCAGTCAAGCTTACATTTGCAAGGGGAAAAGAAATAGACAAGAAGATAATTTTTTTCTTGTATTCTCAGAAAATCAATCTGCCAAGACAGTCTCAGTAGGAAAGGTATTTTCCGTAGGCATTCATCTCTATCATATGATATGAAGGGCATTCACAATCTCCTCAGAACTCTCTCTACTTTAGTGTATCACTGGATCTGCTGTATTTAACCTGTGTTTTTAGAAGGGGTAATAAATTAACTCATTGGTAATACTAATTCTTTAGTCATCATTCATTAATTCTTTATTTTTCCCCCAAACAGTAAAGGCCTGAGAAAATGGGTAAAGGAAAGGTATCTATTGCTGCAGGAAGAGGATTCTGAAACATCAACACCATTTGGGGAGAGGCCTTGGTGATGGGCTCTAGTGATGAACCCTAGACAAAAGAATGTTGATATGGTAGCATGAGGGCATTAGGTTCTTAGAGACAGAGAAGAAAGCACAGAAAGCTAGGAAGATATTTGAGAAATGGGAAATTAAGTTGCAAAGAGAAAACTTCACAATTTTGTCTGGGTATAGAGATAGTAAAGGGAAATAATTTAGGTTAAGACGAAAGAGTAAATGTTAATTTATAAGAACCTTAGCAACAACAACAACAACAACAATAACAACAATGACTTTTTCGTGTGGCATATACTTTCCAAAGTACTCGCTTCATAACTGTCCTGTAGAGTGAGTAATAGAAATATCACTATTCCCATTTTACAGATAAGGAATGTAGAGCTTAAATATTTGTACAGGATAGAAGTAAATCTCATTTTCATAAAAATGATCTGTTGAGCTATGAAAGATACATGATGGTCCTATAAAATGGAATTGTAGCATTAAAATGAACATAACGATAGACCATTCACCACAGACTGGAAATAAATTATATTGTCCTAATGGGCTTTCAACCTGTGTTTCAAAAGGTTGTTGATTGTTTTGTAAACCATGGATTTAAAGCATCATGTGTAAATATTTCAAGAGAGAGAAATGCGTTTAGAAAATACTTATTTCTTCCTAGAACTATCAATCATAAGCACTTTTGCAATGGTTGAGAGGATGGCCAGCCACTCTTCTAAATGGACAATTCCTTGAAGTGCTTCATAGTGTGGCTGTGTTTTTCTCCCCTCTGGATTTGAGCAGTATCTATAAACTTAGTAATATGTTTAAGAAAATGTTTAACTCCTATCTCAGAGAATCTCCCCTTTCTGGGGGGGGGGGTCAGAATCTAGCAGTCAAGCATGTAGTATCTTCAGTTATCAGAATAAAAATGAAGCAGAACAAACTGGGTTAATTAAGAAAAGATGCATCATAAGCAGGTTGGTTCTTACACTGTTTCTTATCTCTGCTTTTTATCATTCCACTAAATAACTGATTTCCCACTGAAAGATTTCACTTACTGTTATTTTGATTACAGTAGTCAACATTAAGATGTGAATGCCTGATGGCCTTAACTCTGAGAATAGATTGTGGTCTTCTGTAAGAGCAGATTATTATCACACATGTATTTCCATTTGGTGGAAGATTTGAGTGGGATATTCTTGAGTAGAGACCTTTTGTTGCTTTTCCTCTTCAATTGTATGCAGCTTGCTCTCCTTCTTTTAAGTACTACAAAAAGAAAGAAGAGAGGAAGGAAGAAAGGAAGAAAGAAAGAGAAAGAAAGAAAAAGAAAGGAAGGAAGGAGGAAAGAAAGAAAAAAGAAAAAGAGATAGGAACAAAAAGAAAGAAATAGGGAAAGAAAAGAAAGAAGGGAAGAAGAGAAAAAGGGGTGAAGAAGGAAAAAGAAAGAGAAAAAGAGAAAGAGAAAAGAAAAAAGAGAAAGAAGGAATGAAATTACAATTCAATAGTAATATGGTAAGAGACATCTGGTATTGAATTGCTATAGTGAATTCCCTATTAAGGAAACTATCCCTACCAGTGCAGTTGATAAGAGATTCCTTTTAGATCTGAAATCTTTGATTTCATGGTTAATTACTGGATAGGCCATACTTCAGGGCTCAGTTTGTGTATATCTTTTATTTACCTATATTTATGTGCATTTTGCTTCCTCAATTAGATTGTAAACTTCTGGAGAAAAGAGAATGTTTCACTTTTATTTTTATGATAATAGTTAACATTTATATAGTGTTAAAATATACCAGGTACTGTGCTAAGAGTTTTACATTCATTGTTTCATTTGATCCTTAGATCAATTCTGGAATGTAGGTATTATTATTATTTCTATTTCACAGATCGAGAAACTGAGGCAAACAGATTTAACTTGCCCGATGTGACACAGCTAGTAATTATCTGAGGCTAGATTTGAAAACAAATCTTCCTGACTCCAGGTCTGGCACTGTATCACCCAGCTGCCCCAATTTTCCATGCTTAGTACAACGTCTGCAACACAGTAACCACTTAAATTCTCATTGGTGATTGATTGATGATTCCCTTCAAAATAACTCGAATTATTGGAGCAGAAGAGCAAAATAATAATAGTAGTGTTTAAATGAAATTCATCTGGATCTGTTGGCCATCTACAGGGTTGAAGGGAAACATAACAAATTGTTGACAGCTATGGGGACTTTCCTAGTGAGTAATTCAGACCCACTGAGGCCAAGAGTGTGGAAGTGGAAATGGGGATGTGGTGGAAGGGAGCAATTCAAGAGACACTACAAAGGAAGAAAAACTTCCTAACTCTCACTCGATGTTGGAAAAGTTTAGTAATAAACAGGAGGGAATAGAATTGCAGCTAAAGGTGGCAGCAGAGGCAAAAGAAAAGGTGTCATGATTTTATTAATTTTTTTAAGATAGTGTGAGTTCTGAAATTTAAAATAATAGGGTCAAGAGGAGAGGAAAAAATGCAGAATTGAAGAGAAAGTCTGTGGCAGTGTAGTCCTCAGGGGATGCCTCAAAAGTACAAGGAAAGGAACTGGTCTTGAGATGAAGAAGATATCTCCTCTTTTGATATTACAAGAAAGTAACAAGTAGAGACAGAAAAAATGTAGTATGGGGTTGAAGTTATTGGCAATAGCTCATTCAAGATATGGTTGTTCTATTACCAGTAGTTCAACCTCTCTTTTTGGAATTCCAGGCTCCCTGGAGGTAATTAAACTCATCACACAGAATTGTAAATATGAATTACATAGAGTTCAGTGTATTGATGTAAACATAGGTTGCCTAGCAAGGTGGGGATAGGCCAATCATATAAAACAAAAGTATTATATCACTTTTGTGGGAGGAAATGTCTTTACATATTTTTTCATGTTGAAGGAAGGGTATGATAACTTACATAAGTGTGGGTATGACATCAACAACAAAAAAGGATGTGTATTAAGTAAACACTTGATTTAATTTTCATAGTGAAAAGATTTAAAATGAAATAATAATAGTGACGAATCATGAAATGAGTCAGTTTGTGTGTGTGAGAGACAGACAGACAGAGACAAAGAGAGAGACAGAGAGACAGGCAAAGAGAGAGAGGGAGAGAGAGAAGAGAGAATGGAGGTGGGGTGAGACATGATTGCCACTTTCAGGAACAACGTTTTGAAGGCCTAACTTTTCATATTAGTTCTGTGAGCCTCTGCACCTGAGGCATACCTGCCCCCATTTTCCCAATGGAGACGTGGACCAGATTCTATGGGGAATGAACCACATGTTTTCCATCCTACCTGTATTGGCAGTGGGCTCTCCTCCATGGTGCTGCTTGTCAACCTTTGCTCCAAAGGAAGAACAAGATAGCTATTGCAGCCTCAGTTCTCTGCTCCGATGTCTCCTAGCAAATCTGGAGGAGTCTTGTTATTTGTCTAAGGCAGCTCAGTATTAATCACCAGAGCTTTCAGACAAGCAAATTTAGCACTTGCCTTCATCATGGAAAAAGTCAAAGTGAGACAGATAAGGAAATAGGAAGAGAGATAACTTTTGGCTGAGGAACTTAGCTGGGGTCTAGAGGAATGGCTCCAGTTTTTATCCCATCTCCCCAACCCAATTCATGTTGAAACTGCCTTATATTCATTATCACTTCTTTAAGTAAATCATTCATCAAACCTGAGGAGGTCAAAGTTTATTTCATTTTATATGAGATTGTTCCATTAAAAAAGTGTTGTCTTTAGTTGTGGACCTGGCATGTTCTTAAAGCCCCCAAGGACCTTCTACTGGCTGCTGTGGCTGCTATTTCAAATGAAGGATTTTTTTTAAAGTACATATATGCAGAAGTATACAAAGTAAACATTTTATTGGTTTATTTCTCAACTTCTCATTAGGGCTCAGAGGGAGAAAAGCTCAATGAAGTAAAATACATGAGCAAATGTAGAATCAATTTTGTATAGGGAAAATGTTTTGTCAGTTATCTGTGGCAAGTTTTTCATCAGTTTTTGAGAATCATGATGGTTATTCTTTTTAAGGTAAGTTATGATTATATAATCTTCCCAACCAAGGCACTTTGGGGAGAATTTAATAATGCAGTGAGTTTAGACTTGTAATTAGATAAGCAGAGAGATTTTGCTGAATCTTGAATGCTGAGGGATTTGTACTCGGATGAGTGACAAATTTCAAATGACATGTATTTTAATGTTGCCACCCAGGTTGTATCAATGCTTCAGGAATAATAAATTTACATTGCAAATTTAATTAATCTGTTATGGATCTATGACTACTGAAATGATCAGCATCTGTAAACACATAGACCACAGAGGAAAGGAAATGTTTCTATAATAAATGCATGTTCCCTGGTACGTGTTTTGCTCAAATCAAATGAGCTAATGTATATAAAGTGCTTTGAAAACATTAATGAGCCATTTCAATGTCTGTTATTATTTGTAGCACTTGGGCTTTGCCCACATATCCCCAGAAGAGCACTTGGGCTGTGCAGGTGATACAACAATGACCTTGACATAGCCTTCTTAGAAATGATGCATTCATCATCTAACATAAACAATGTTGTTTTATACACCACTGATAATGTAACTTTTTGTGTATTTTGTGCATGCATTATCACTTATATGCAGTTCTACTACAAATGCCTTGCTTAGGCTCTCTATTAGGTAGTAGGGATGATTACTTGTAACTATATATGTTGTTACCATAGTTATTCCCCTTCCCCCACCACGTAATTTTCAGGGATTGTAGATGTGTCATTGGGAAGATGATAGAACACTTGATCTTTGCCCACACAACCCTGCAAAGACTCATGAGGTCTATCAGTGACAAAACCACAGAGGGAGAATCATGTAAAGAAGAAATAGAGGACTGAGAAGAACAGGAATGTGGTTGTTGGGGAAAAAAAAATAAGTAGATAACAAGTGTCCTGCCATCTAGCAATTTGCCACAGCTGAGACTTTTATAATCATATAGTAACATGACCCTCAATGTGAACCCTTTCACACTTGCCTGATATTGAAGTGGTAGGCATACACAAGCACCTGGTTGGAGAGTTGCTACCAGAAGGACATGAATTGATACTTTATACTGCATTACAACATCAGCAACAGGAGACTCTAGGACAGACACTGAAGACAATATTCCTGGAAGGAGAAATATGTTGATCATGCAAGCTTCTGAATGAGAATTTTGAAATGGTAGTCTCATTATTTGATGTTCCCCAATGTGTATGAAAGGCGATCTGGACTCCTGGGAGTTATTTTCCTAACTTGCTGCTTGGAGGCTATAATGGCAACCACATAGTATGATGATATCAACCTGTTTTGATTTGTGATACCTTTCTGATTAAAGTTTCACATGTATTTATTTTTTGTTACCCTGACTAGGAATCTAATAAAATGGATCTGATTTTAAGGGACAAGATTAGACTAATTGATATCTGTGATCCCTTGCAGCTCTGTTAATCCCTTGCTGTCCCATAATTCTAAGTTAGCTATGTTGTATATTACTTATATATTAAGAAATTAAAAAAAAACATTTCATTTTGGCCTTAAATGAATCCACATATTCCTTTGAATTTTGTGGATAAAGATCTGAATGAAGTCATATTATGAGAGTCAAATATGTTTGATGCCTGCCTCTCTTCCCAACATGGTTTTGTGTGAATTATTTTCTCTGGTCTTTCTCTGAGGTAGATTCATGAACTGGGCTTACCATGGTGAAACTTGAAGGAAATCAGAAGTAGAACTAAGCACAAACTTCAATATGAATTTTCCTACTTAGGAAGAGACCTGAACTTTCTAATTGGGCATGTGTATTCTGAATTTGTCATTGGTGGCAGTGGTCGATATGATAATAGGACAGAGACAAAAGTCAGTCTCCTGAACAGAAGTCAGAATTTATAACAAGAAGTCCAGCTGCAGTGATATTATAGAAGTAAGGGGTTCCTGAGGCATGATGGAAGTCAAGAACAGAGTATCTGGGAGGGGGTTCCTGCATCATATCAATTTGTTTCCATTGCATGTATGAAGAAACTGATTCACATTTACAAAATAAAATAGGTTTGCAGTATAAACTAAGTCCAAAATGGACATAAACTGAAAGGTTACTGATTGGAGTGAGTTTTAATTAATCAAGACACTTTTTTCAATGAGTTAGGAGTAAACTCAAACTCCTGTCTTTCACATGAAACACTAATGTTACTGTCATCATCTTATTCATCTCTTTTTGACTCCAGATAGAAAAAAATCCTTGGACAAATCATCATTTTGCTATTATTATTTTGTATTTAACATTCATATTTAATACCAATGAAATCAGAGGTCTCATCTCTATCACTATTTAATATTGTGAAAGTTATTGCAGAGATTGACAAAATAAATTATTTTTAAAATTAAAATTGAATAAAAGTATTTAGATGTAATCCCCCCCCCCGGAGGCTCACTGAATGCATCTTCAGGAAAACTTCAGAAACAAAAGATAGTTTGTAGCTCATCCTGTTCTCATATACTTTTACTTCTGCTAAATCTCTATATTTTGAAAAAAAGTTTTTCATTCCTTCTAGTTTAAAGATTATTAAATATATCAACAGTTATTTTTAAAAGGTGCTCCCAAAATTTTGTGAATTGACTTAATATTGATATCATCATTATCATCAGGCACTTATTGCACATTTACAAAGCATTTTGCCTTGCTTTTCTCACATAATCCTAACAATTGCCCTTTGACATATATCCTGCAGCTATTGATTATCTTCTTTTCACAGAGTTTGTGATTTGCCCATGGCCACACAACTACAAAGTGTCTGAGGTAGGATTTGACCTGGGTCCAGCATTCTATCATTACAAAATGCTGTAAAAAGCCAGCCTTGCCTCTCCCACACTTTATTTGTAGAGATGATTAAAAAAAATCCAAAATACTAAAGCACTGAATTTTACTTTTATTCCTATTAAACTTGCTAATTCTAGCCCAATATTCTGATTTTTTGAGATCCAGTTTTTCAGTCCTGATTCTGGCATCCAAAGTATCCCTCCAGTTTGTAATACCCACAAAGAGTTAAGTATATATTCATTCAAAATGTTGGTAAAAAATGTTGAACAGAATCAAGCTAAGGACACCAGTAGAGATGTCCCTCCGTGTAGATATATATCTGTACATCACTACTCTTTTGATTTTTTCTTTCAACAGCTACAAATCTACCTTACTAGATTATCATAAAAACATCATTCCTCTTTTTTTGTCCACAAGAATATCATGATTCTGTCAGACGCCTTATTGATGTATCCCCTCTGCACTATATCTTCAGAACTTCACTGATCTAAACACAGGGGATACTATCAATCTTCCTTTCTCTATCTTCACACCTAGAGAAGACGGTGATGTGTCATCTCTCTTTTCTGGATTTTTCCCAACAAGCCACAAGGAATCTGGATAACCTCACCTAACTTCCTGCGGGGAAGCCAGAGAGGAGAGGTTAAACTGGGAAGAAAGCAAGGGATGGGGATGGCGAGGCTTCCTTAGACTAAGGTCACTTCAGGAAGTGCTGACACAAATAGAGACATAACATCCAGAAGTTGGAGGAACCAGAAGGCAAATGGTATTGACTCTGTATAAATGCACATGGGGTTGAAAATAAGGTTTGACTTTTGTAGTGAAATAAAGAGAGGTTACCATAGTACCTACCTCAATTCACAATGCCTACTACATAAAGTTTGGGGCTAAGAGAATTAGAACAAATAAAGACTTAAGAGGAGTAGGAGTGGTGAGGATTTAGTACTGAGCTGCAAAACATTCTTGGAAATTTCTCCTATGGTGGTCAAATTAAAGCATTGATACTCTAGGAAAAGGGGTCAACTGCAAAAGAAGAGTCGTGTTGCAGAGATTGGTTAACTAAGTGAAAGATGAGTGACACACAGATGATGTGTGACTAGTATTAGCTGTTGGAGGAGAGCAAAACTACAGCTGGAGGCTAGTAAAGTATGAGTACTAAGAGGCAAGAAGTAGAATCCATAGCGAACAGTGCTAGAGGTGAGACAATCATCATTTTCTGGAGGCAGAAGAAAGATGTTATGGACCTTAAGAGGAGGATAACAGATGAGAAATGACAATTGATGTTTGTTGAAATGAGACACAAGAGCTATTGGAGGCAAGCATTGTGACTTAGATATAGGAACCAGGGTGGAAGTAACAATAGAAGGGAACAAGCCCCAGTGATCCTCTATAGAGTAATACTATTACAAAGATCTCTCATGGAAGATTTCTTACAAGGAGTTATTATTTTCCTAGGACTCATTTAAGCCCTATTTATTTCTATTAATTTGCAAATTAAAGTATTCATATTTTGAGCCTATTGAGTCTATTTGCATGTAGGCCTTCTAAGTACTCATCAGATAGTGCAAAGATCAGATCATCTATTTGAGAATAGCAATTCAGTTAAGAGAGAAAGGCTTAAATTGTGTCTAGGACCTTTATGGTAGGAAAAACAAAACAAAACAAACAAACAAAAAACTTCTGGAACAAGAATTGCATTTGAGCGGATTTTCTGTCGATTATTGTCAGCACACATTTTTATTGTTGTTGCTTTGTTTTGTTTTCTTAATGTACTAGGAGCAGCCAAGTTGGCGCATAACCCTCATAAGCCATAAGCCTAACAGATAACTGCTGAAGACCTATCACACACAGGTCATAGAAGTCAATAGGCCTTGGTCTTCACAAAGAGTTTCCAATCTACTCAAAATCTTTAGGGCTTTCCCCACCTTCTATGCCTAGAATTGTTTCTTTCTAACCTTGAACAATTCAGGCGTTTCCTTATTTAAACCTAATAAGAATATGCCATATTTCCCTGTAGCAATTTCCAAAGGCTTAATCCTTACCTAACACAGGATGTGCTTATTCCTGATTACTTTTGGACCATCTCAGTTCTTTGAACTGATTTGCATAGAGGTTTCATTTTTTTTTCCCCCTCTTAGCTCATAGCTCTCACTACAGAAAAGTTTTACATGTATAGTTATCTCTGGTATATCCTCATTCAGAATATTCGGTCTCAAATTATGCTTGACAATTTTGCATTTGGTGAATATTCTGATGTTATATTTCTTGTTATGTACTTCAAAGTTGGAGAATTCTGGGACCTATGAATGACTGTATACCTGGATTTTCAAATATCCCCAACTTGTATCTTTCACCTAAAGATTAAATTGGCTTGTTCTGCCAGTGTTGAGTGTGGTGTTATTTTCCTTAGCTCTGGAGATTCCTGGGATGGGAAACATAATCAAGATTTAAATGTCTGATTAATTATCTCACACGTATTAGTATTGGCTTTTGTGAAAAATCTTTTTACTAATTTATCCTATGTAGGTATTTCTCTGGATTGAATCAACACAGCTTATATAAGAAGAAAAAAATATAGACTAGGTAAACCTTTTTTTTTTCTTTTTAAATCAGACATCCCTGATAGAAGTCTCATATTCAAAATCTATGGAATAGTGAATTGATTGAAACCTATAAGATTAAGAGCCATTTCCCCATAGGCAAATGGTCAAAAAATGTGAACAGCATACTAGTAAAGAAATACAAATTATCAGCAATCATTGGAAAACATTTTAAAGATCCTAATAGTCAGAGAAACGAAAATTAAGCAACTCTGAGAAATCACCACATAATCAGAAATTCAATTAACCAGGTATTTATTTTGTTGTCATTAAGTTGTTTTTCAGTTGTGTCAATCTCTTTGTGACCTCATTTTGAGGGTTTTTTGGCAATGATACTGGATCAGTTATTTACCATTTCCTTCTCCAGCTCATTTTACAGATAAGGAAACTGAGGTAAAAAGGTTAAATGACTTGCTCAGGTTCACATATCTAGTAAGTGTTTGAGGCCAGATTAGAACTCAGGAAATTTAGTCTTCCTGACTCCTGGCCTGGCAGTCTATCCACCATGCCACCTACTGCCCAGGTATTTATTAGGTACCAACTATGTGCCATCCATTGTGTTCATCCCTGGGCTCATAAAGGCTAAAAAAATTGAATCCCTAATTTTGTAGGGCATACATTTAATTGATTTGACTCAAAGGAAACAACATACACAGATATAAGAATGTATACACACATGCATACATATATAGGTATATATGTATACACTCGCACATATGTAGACACACACAGATAATGTAAATAAAATATTCAATATACTTAATATCCACTATAAGAAGAGTATAATAGGTGACAAAGAAGATAAATGATAAATGGTCATAGTCACTGTCTTCAAATTGCTTATACTCTAGTAAATAGATTAAATATGTGGGCACATAATCATATCATGAATTAGAATATAACTGTAGTTCATGATAGTTATTGTAAATACTAAATCAGCTAGCTGATGGCTATAAGGTGCTTTATAAATGTAAACTATTATAATATCTTATCATATCATTTGAGGAAGTATTTTGCCAATCCTAACCAAAACTAACCTGTTTAATCAGCTAACCACAGTAACTAAAACATCAAACAAACAGTGTCATTATTCCTAAAATATTTTACCAAAGAGATATGCATTGGAAGTAGGTTAAAACATTAAATGGGGGAAAGAGGCCAAAGCCAAGATAGTAGATTAGAGGCAACAACCCAGCCAAACTCTCACAACACTCCCCTTCAAACAACTTCAAAATAATGCCTCAAGTCAAATTCTGAAATAACAAAACCAATAAAAAGGTCAAGTGAGGCATTTTTTCTGGCCTAAGGCAGTTTAGGTCATCAGCAAGATAAGGCCTTTGGGAGCTCCAGCCCAGAGAGAGTAACAAGGTAGTACAACTGGTCAGAAAGAGATTGCAGGAAGCCCTTTGCTGTTACTGGTTGTAGCTGATACTAATTGGCAACTCTATTGCCCTTTAACAGTTTTGGATTATAGTTCAAGGACAGAGAACTTAACTCTCTTTCTCTCTCTCTCTCTCTCTCTCTCTCTCTCTCTCTCTCTCTCTCTCTTTCTCTCTCTCAAAGGTACCACAACAATGATGTAATATAAAAAAAAATTACAGCAAATTTCTCTGATAAAGGCCTGTTTTCTCAAATATATAGGGAACTGAGTGTCAAATTTATGAAAATAAGAGCCATTGCCCAATTGATGAATTATTAAAGGATATGAACAGATGATCATTGTCAGGGGATCTACTGAAGAGGAAAATGGTGAGGCACTCCAGTATTTTTGCCAAGAAAATCCTATTGATAGTACTAAAATTATTAAAGAGATAATAAAGGTGAAAGGAAGATCAGCTATAAATGTGTCTTGTGACAAAAGGATAGTTGGATGCTGTAAAGATCAATATTGCATAGGAACATAGAATGTAAAATTTATAAACCAAGGTAAGCTGGATGTGGTCAAACAGGAGATGGAAAGATTGAACACTGGCATCTAGGATGTCAGTGAATATAAATGCATGGCAGTGGGTGAATTTAATTCAGATTATCACTACATATACTAGTGTGTGGGCAAAAAAGACTCAGATGAAATGGAGTAGCCATCATGATCAGTAAATGGGTGAAAGAAGCAGTACTGGGGTATAATTTAAAAAATGGCTGAATTATATCTATTCAAATCCAAGGCAAATCATTCAACATCACAGTAACACAATTACTGATGCCAAAGGGGCCCAAGTTGATCAGTTCTATAAAAACCTACATTTTCTAAAAATAACACACAAACACACACACACACAAAGATGTCATGTTTATTATAGCAGATAGGAATGCTAAAGTAGGATATTCAAAAGATAATTGGAATAACAGGACATTTTTGGCCTTAGAGCACAAAATGAAGTAGGACAGAGTTGTCAATGTAACTCACTGGTGATAACAAAAACTTTTTTTTTAAATAACCTCAAAGACAACTCTACACATAGATGCCAGCACATAGATGATCAATATAGAAATCAAATTGATTATACACTTTGCTGCCAAAGGTGGAGCTCTATACAGTCAGTTAACACAAAATGTGGAGATGACTGAGGCTCAGAGCATGAGCTTCTTATTGCAAAATTCAGACTTAAATGGAAGAAAATAAGGAAAACCATCAGATCATATAGGTATGACCTAAATAACATCCTTTATGAGTATGAAGTGGAGGTGATGAATAGATTTAAAGGATTAGATCTGGTAGATTGCCTGAAGAACTATGGGCAGAGGTTCACAACATTGTAAAGGAGACAGCAACGACAATAATAACAACAACAAAACATTTTGAAGAAAAAGAAGAGCAAAAAAGCTAAATGACTGTGTGATGAGGCTTTACAAATAGTTGAGGAAAGAAAAAAGTGAAAGACAAAACTAAAAGGGAAATATGATCACTGTCAGGGGATCTACTGAAGAGGAAAATGGTGAATGCAGAATTCCAACTGAATGCAGAATTCCAAAGATTGGCAAGAAGAGATAAGAAGGTTTTCTTCAATGAACAATTCAAAGAAAAGAAGAAAACAATACAATGGTAAAGATAAGCCACCTCTTCAAGAACATTAGATATCAAAGAAACATTTCATGCAAAAATGGGCGTGATAAAAGACAAAAAGTGGCAGAAACAGAAAAGATTAAGAAGAGGTCACAAGAATACATCAAATAACTATACAAGAAAGATCTTAACATCACCAATAACCAGTATAGTGTGTTTTCTGATCTAGAGCCAAACATCCTGCAGAATGAAACCAAGTGGGTATTAAGAAACATTGCTAACAATAAGGTCAGTGGAAGTTATGAAATTCCAGTTAAGCTATTTAAAGCCCTCGGATGATGCTGTGAAAGTGCTGTAGTAAATATGCCAGCAAATTTGGAAAACAAAACAGTGGCCACTGCATTGGAAAAGATCAGTTTACATCCCAGTCCTAAAGAAGGGCAATGCCAAGGAATGTTCAAAGTACTGAAAAGTTGCACTCATTTTATGCATGAACAAGGTTATGACTAAGATTCTATAAGCAAGGCTTTAGTGATATGTAAACTAAGTATTGCCAAAAACAGATTGGCTTTTGAAGAGGCAGAGGAATTAGAAACCAAATTGCCAGCATTCACTGGATTATGGAGAATTCAAGGGAGTTCCAGAAAAAAACAAAACAAAACAAAACTATATCTGCTTCGTTGAGTAAACCAAAGCCTTTGACTGTGTGGATCACAGCAAAATGTGGCAAATCCTCAAAGTGATGAGTGTACCAGATCATCTTATTTGTCTCCTGAGGAATCTGTACGTGGGTCAAGAAGCAATGATTAGAACTGAGCATGGAACTACTGATTGGTTTAAGATTGGAAAAGTGGTATGACAAGGCAGTATATTGTCATCTTATTTATTTAACTTATAGCACATCACACAAAATGCCAGACTGGATCAATCAAAAGCTGGAATTAAGGTTGCTGGGAGAAATATCAACTATCTCAGATATGCAGATGATACCACTCTAATGGCAGAAAATAAAGAGTAATTAAGAAGCCTCTTAATGAGGGTCAAAGAAGAGAGTGGAAAAGCTGGCTTGAAGTTTACCATAAAAAGAAACAAAACAAAACAAGACAAAACAAAAAAAATAAAAACAAAGTTCTTGGTAATTGGTCCTATGACTTCTGGAAAACAGAGGGAGAAGAAATAGAAGCAGTATCAGATTTGATATTCTTGGACCCAAAGATCACTGCAGATTGTGACTGAAGCCATGAAATTAAAAGATGCTTGCTCCTTAGAAGGAAAACAATGGCAAATCTGGCTATCACACTAAAAATCAGAAATCCCACCTTACCAACAAAGGTCTGTATTGCCAAAGCTATGAACTTTCCAGTAGTAATATATGGTTGTGAGAGTTGGACTGTAAGAAAAACTCAGCATTGCAGAATTGACACTTTTGAATTGGAGTTGCTGGAGAAGACTTTTGAGAGTCCCTTGGACAGTAAGGAAATCAAATCAATCACTGCTTAAAGAAATTATTTAAGGCTATTTAACAGAAAGTCAAATACTAAAGCTAAAGCTTAAATACTTTGGCCACATAATGAGAAGATAGGATTCATTGGAAAAGACTCTGATTTTTGGAAAGACTGAAAGCAAAAGAAAAAGGAGATAGTGGAGGATGATATAGATAAATAGTATCATGGAAATAATGAACAAGAACTTGGGCAGACTTTGACAGATAGTGAAGGACAGAAGCACCTAGCATGCTGTGGTCTATGGAGTCATGAAGAGTAGGACACAACTGAACAACTCTACAACATGAACAGGAGGTTTTCAGAAGAAATCAAAGGTTTATGTGGTCGTTTGAAAAAACATGCTCTTAATTACTATTGATTGGAAAAATGCAAATGAAAAATGCAAATGAAAACTCTGAGCTATCATCTCATACCTAACAGAAATGACAAATGCTGGAGAGGCTGAGGAAAAATAGGTACACTAATCAACTCTTGGTAGAATTGTAAACTGGTTCAATAATGCTGGAGAACAATTTAGAACTATGACCTGAGTTCAGATCAGGACTCAGACATTTACTTGTTTTGTGACCCTGGACAAGTCACTTAACTCCAATTGCCTCAAAAAAAAATTGAGTATTGAGGTTGCACGTTGGATAGAGCACTAGCCCTAGAGTCAGGAGAACGTAAGTTCAAATCTGGCCTCAGACACTTGCTAGCTGTGTGATCCTAGGTAAGTTACTTAACCTTGTTTGCCTCCAAAAAAATATAAATAAATCAGTAGTGCATACCATTTAATCCAACAACACCACTACTAAGACTGTACCCCAAAGAGATAAGAAAAGGGAAAGGACCTATATATGCAAAAAAATATGACAACCTTTTTTGTGGTGGGAAAGGATTGCATTTTGAGAGGATGCTGACCAATTGGGGAATGGTTGAACAGGTATGATTTTTATGTAGTACTATTTTCCTATAAGAAATGATGAGGGGGATAGTTTCAGAAAAAAAAGGAACATGGGAAGACCTATATAAACCGATTCAAAGTGAAGTGATCAGTACCAGGATTTCATTTGATATAGTAACAGCAATATTGTAATGATAATCAACTGTGAAAGATTTAGCTACTCTGATCAAGATAATGATCCAAGCCAATTGCAAAAGACACATGATGAAAAATGCTGTCCATCTTCTGAGAAAGAACTGTTGAACTCTGAGTACAAATTGAAATATAGCTTTTTCACTTTCTTTATTTTTCTTATTTTTTTGTGATATGACTAATGTGAAAATATGTTTTGCATGATTTCACATATGTAATTGATATCATATTGCTTGCCTTTTCAATGGGTAAGGGATGTGTGTGAGAGAGGGAAAGAATTTGGAACTCAAATAAAAAAGTTAAGAATAATAAATAATAACTATTAAAAAAAACCCAAGACATTAATCAGGCTATTAAAAGCAATAATTATTGAATAAGAGGCAGTGTTATAAGTGGGTAGGGATTTGGCCTGGGAGTTAGGAAGACAAGTTTTCAAATTCTGCCTTTGATACATACTAGCTCTATGACCTTGGGAAAGTCATTTAAACTCTCAGTAAATCCAGGTAAACCTCTCTAACTATACACTTCAGAGAAGATGCATCGGTAAAAGAAGTTCTTCACCAAGAATTCTCTATATGAATGAAATCTTAAGTTCAAATAAAAAAAAACAAACCAAAAAACTAGTGGATAGCAATCATAAAGTGTTGTTTGACATGTGTTAGGACAAAGGGGAAAGAGCACTATACCTGTGGAGAGCCATAACTAATCCTGGGATGGGTAGCAAAAAAAAAGGCTGTTTTCCACCCAAAGCACCAGTCACCAGAGCACAGCCATCTATTTCCCCTGGGGGCTTGCTTTCTCTGGATTGTTATGATCAGATCATCTTCATGCTTCATTCAAGGTTCTTTCCTAGTAACCACCCATTATCATGACCATTATCAGTATATTTCTTTTTCTGGTTCCACCTTCCCACCCAACCCACATGGAGGTGAAGACTAGACTCTGGGAGGAAAGTGCTTTATCTTACAGGAGTAACTGTATTAACATGAAACTCTTCTCTATGTCACCATTTGGTTCCCAATACCTTCCACCCCCAAATTAGTTCACCATGGTGAAAGTTAGGAGGACGGATTATATCTTAACACTAGAAATCTAGTGTCCAGCTTTGAGATACTATATAATGGCAGTAATAATCCCTGATAGGACTTTTGTGAGGAAACCACCATATAAATATGAACCATTTTAATTAACCTTAATGAACTATACTTATACATAATTTCCCTCAAACAAGGCTTTGGAACACTTGATGGATGTTTTAATGTGGAAAGGGACATGCATAGGAGAAGACTGAAATATGTTAGATTAAAAGCATGTACATCCTTTGGTTGCACCCTACTGAGGAGGCCTAAAAAGTCAGACTTGGCACAAGCACATAGGTGGTTAAGGAGATTAGGAGTGAGAGGAATGATTATTAGTAAGCAATGATTGGGGGAGATATGAAGTTCTTACCCTTTTTCTAAAGGGCTCATTTCAAGGCTCAGTCTCTGAAGGGGAGGAACTGATGACAGGAAATGGGACTAACATTCTCCTCAGTCTAGATATTGCTACCTCACCCAGCCTTACAAAGAATTTAATCTAAGGTGAAACTCTTTACCCATTGTGTTTTCCTCAGGCTTGGGTGGGACATAGAGACCCTAGGGGTAATTTGGAAGTCAAGTTACTCCTATAACTCCTCATTAGAATAGGTCCACTTCTTGTTATTAAATTCATTCTCTCTCATTTATTGTTAACCAATCAGAGTTGCTTGCCACCCTCAGGAATACCCACTCTTCCAAGGGTATATAAATCATGAGCCGACCACCATGATTAGTCTTTGGTATTTGAGAGTGTCACAGACCCGTTTTGTTGGTAATATACTAGCATTATTAATAAAATGATTTATTACCCAGAAGCTATGTCTCTCAAACTTTTTAAATGTCATAGGAGCTAGCAAATTTGATACTAAATGAATTATGTAAACATGTGGAAGGATATTGAAGATAAAGACTACGATGCTTAGAAGAGATTCCAGTATTGTAGTGGATGTGCTATTTACTAATTCTGGCATAAGAAAAGTCACTTTGCCTCTCTATGTCTTAGTTTCCCCATTTCTAATCTGAGAGGGTTGCTCTAGATAACCTTCTATGGTACTTTCAATTTCAAGAAATTCAGTTAACTCAATTTAGCTGGTACTTTGTGATTTTTCCTGGGTCAAGCCCTAGCAAAATGGTACTACTATGCAGGTATTTTGTTGTTACTAATGGCTGAGAAATAATTATTCATTTCATCAGGTTTAAATCTTGCTAGAGATGAAAATAAGAAAGAGTTAAGATTCTTGATTTGAAACTGAAAGTGCAAGCAGCTACAAACTACCTTCCTGGAAGCAAAAGGCAAAGATATTTTTCCTATATTGTGTAGGATCTTAGAATTATTTACTGTATCTTGATTAAATAATACATTGAATTAAAGTGTTGTATAGAGAAAATGTGTTTAATTCATGTTAGTGCTGGAAAATAGAAGGAAAGCAAATCTTTTGCAAGAATAAATTGAAAAATAATTGTTCCAATTTTTATACCATCATTCACAACTTGAATATTCAAGAGTGCATAAAATGTGTGTAGTTTTCTTTTAATTATATTGTAATCACATCTTAGTTATTAGGACAGAAAATATGTCAAGTATGCAACAAATTTTTCCGTTTTATTTGGTTTTAGAGGAAGTGCTAACTACATAATGTAAATGTTTTTAAAATAGTGGACTAATAGTCACCCTTAGAATTGAAGTATATTTCAAACAGCTCTGAGTATGAGCCCTGCAAATAGTGCTATGAAGTTGAAAGGATACTGGTATTGTGGTCACCATTTTGTAGATATATAAATATATATTCTGAATAAGATAGGGAGACCAATACTGATCATAGGAAAATCAGTTAAAAGAACCCAGTATGTTTTGCCTGAAGAAGAGAAAACTGGGACTGGGGTGAGGTGGGGGAACAGAATAGGAAATGATAGCCATCATCAAAAGCTGGCATTGAAAAAATGATTAGATTTTCTTTTCTGCTTGGTCTCAAAGGGTAAAACGAACAATTATGTGTAGAAATTACAAGGAGGATGATTTGAGAAATTACAAGGAAGATTTGAGGTATATATATGCAAGGAAAATCTAGCAAACACTTGTCCAAAAGTGGAATGAACTGCCTCAAGTGGCAACTCCCAATATTGACAGTGTTTAGACCATAACTGGATGATCTTTTCTTAGGGATATTGTAGAAATGATTATTTTCCAGATATAGTTTGGACTTAGTGACCTTTGAGGTTCCATCTGACTCTGAGTCTTTGTAAATTATCATAGGAAATATAGCATGCTTTATCTTTCCATTTACTTTACCCATTTTTACTGGATGCCAAGTTAAGAAAACAAACACATACCACAACACCACAATCAAGTAAAATAAGTGATATTTCCTTATTTTCAAAACAGTTCTATAGATATTTGTTAACGATCTGAAATAGACATTTGATGAGCACTTACTATGTGCAAGACTTAAGAAGCAGGGATTCATGCAAGAACTCAATAAATTATAATATGGATTTTTATGATTGGGAATGAGAAAAGCAGTAAAAAGAGTTTGATAAATATGATAAACTCACTCCAGAGTTTCTTTGCTTGACTCTCTAGTAATAGCAAATTCTTTCCTTTTAATGGGGGAAGATAGAAAGCCTGACTAATCCTTTAAATTTACAAGACTGTGTTGTCTTCAGTAGATTCAGAAGTGGGGTAACTTGTATTTTACTTCAAACACATAGAGGCTGGGGGGTCAAATAGAAATAAATACAAATTAAGGCAGAGAGTCGAACCTCTGCCTAAATATTATGGATTTTTAAATTTTCAATGATTTTTCAAATCAGAGTGTTTGTGATTATATTTCTAACTCTTTTTTTTAAATATGAAATCTCTAAAACAGCCAATGAAGGAACCACATCGATCTGAAGGGTGATTGTATTGCTTCTAAGTGTAAAAGAAATTAATTATTGTAAAATGGTTTTACATTGTTAATTATGGATGATTATATAGTTCCCTTGGGGAATGAGTTCCATTAGAGAAGGAATTTTAGCTTTTTATGGGCTTAGGTAAAAAACTTTACTTTTGATCAGGTTAAGTAAAGAGTATATCATAGCTGATATTTTATTAGCCTGAAAAAAGAGTCTCCTTCCCTTTTTTTTTCTGAGTGTTCATTTAGATATATAACAAGTTCTAGTAGTCTTCGGGAAACATGGGTTGAGGATATGAGTCAAAAAAAGCATGATTAATATGAAACCCTTAAGATGGAACTTGGTCCCCAATAAGAAGAACCCTTCTCTCTAGCATATCTCTAATTAATTGTCAAGAATTTTTTCTTTACATCAGTGCTAAACTTCCCTTTTCACAGCTTCAAACCATTGTTCCTAGCTCTGCCCTTTGGGTCTAATAATTCTACAAAACAATTTATTTAATACTTGATGACAGTCACTATTCACTTCTCATCCTCTCACAAGACTTCTATTCTCTGCTACACATCCCTAGTTCCTTAAGCTATTCTTCTTACTATATGTGCTTAAGGATTTTTACCATTCTACCCACTCTCCTCTGAATGTTCTCCAGAAATAAGGTGTAAGTTCCAATATCCCCATCCACTGGCTTATTCTCAGCTTCCCCAAACAGAGTAGTTAGTTTTATATTTAAGAAAGAGTCTAGGAGATCCAGATTGATTATAGATAGTAGTTTAATCAATTGGGTTGCTTACAATAGGGGCCAGTCTGAAGTGGCTTCCAGACAAAACAGTCTCAGTAGTGGATTGATCTCATGCAGACCACAGGAAAGCCCCATGATAATTATAGAGATCAGAAAAAAGAAAGAGTGCTTCACTGTGGATTGGTGTATATTTTGGGTTTTCTGCTTAGTAATGAGCTCATTTCTGGGCTTGGGCATTAAGCCAGGCCTGTTGAGTAAATGTTCAAACACAGAGTTGTGTACTGATCATGTACTGGTCACGAACTGTTCACTGTGTCCATGTTATGGTTGTTACTGGTAACATTATCTGAGTTATGACTCAGTATCTAAGTTATGGTTTTTACCAGGAACCATGTGTGGTTTTCTACTGGTTACTGTGTTTAAGTTACGGTCTTTACTGCTTACTGTGTTTTATGGCTCTTCCCCAATAGGGACCCCATAAAAGGCTTTAAGATATGCAAAGCACCTTGCAAATACTGTCTTATATTATCTTTACAACAACCTGGAAATTAGGTATCAGCTTCATTACTATAACGCTCAGAACTGAATGCATTTTCTACATGATTCAATAAGAGCATGGTACAACAGTACTTATCTTCCTTATGTCATGAAGATGTCTTAATATTGTCTAAAATTACATTAATTTGAGGGCTGCCATATCACACCTTTAACTCATATTTAAGATTCAATTCAATAAAATTCCCAGATCATTATTTTTTTCAGACAATCTGCTAATTGTGCTTCCTGCATTTTGAATGTTTGAGACTGAAAAAAAATCATTGATCCCTATTAAACTGAATCTTACTAGGTTTGATCTATACTCTATCTTTTTTGACTCATTACTCTGTCATCTAGGGCTTTTAGATATTTTTCCTAACTTGTGTCCTCTGAAAATTTAATAAAGATGCCCTTTGTGTTTTTATGTAAGAAATGTTAAGTAGCATAAGGTTAAGCACAGATCCCTGGGTCACTGCACAAGGGACTACTTTTTAAGTTGATATTGAATATTTCATAACTACTCCAATTCTAGCCATTCAACCAGATCCAAATCCATCAGTTATGAAATCACCTAGTTAAAATCTCTTCATTTTTTTTTACTAAAATATATAGCATGTGCAACTTCATAAAAATATTTGGCTTAAGGCAAAGGAAACCACATGCATAGAATTCTCATGAACTCGTTTAATAACTTAAACCAAAAAATAGAATGAGTTTAGTCTTACATGACTTATTCTTAATGAAATCACGATGCCTCTTTGTTATCATAATTTTCCATGTCTATATGGTCTCTAGCTATCTCCTAAAGCAAGATCATTTAAGAGGCCATAGAAATAATTCAGGAAATAGACAATAAAAGTCTGAAATATGATGCAGTAATGTGAATAAAGAGGTTTATATGCATATATACATGTGTACACATATGTACATATACACATACATATATATGTGTCTGTGTATACACACACACAAGTGAAAAATGTTAGAGAAGTAGAATTGACATAATCATGCAACTGATTGATTATGGGGAATACAGAGAATGAAAGTTGAAAATGAATCCAAAATTATAAAACTGGGTGACTAGAAAGATGCCCTAGAAAAACAGTTAAACATTAAAAATATAGAAATAATGAAACATCTTAATTTTTAGTTATCATGTTTATAAACATCATGTTCCCAAGTCTCTTTCAATTTCCTTTGGCCAAAATGACTAATTGGCTTCATTTCAATACATTGATATTTAAATAATACTTACCTTACTTTTTCATTCCAAAAAGAGGGATGTGAGCAATAGGTACTCATAACTGAAGTTTTGATAAAGAGGTTCTAAGCAAGCTAATAACATAGTACTTAATTTTATACCTTCATTTTCATACCATCAAAATAAAGGGGAAAAATAGAAAGAAGGGAACTTAGCAATACCACAATTCGGACTATACTACCAAACAATAATCTTTGGCATGGTATGATATTAGTTAAGAAATAGAGGTACCTATTTCTTGAAGAAATTAGTTATATAACACACAGAAACAAATGTAGCCTAGTATTAAATAAATTTTTATATGTCAACACCTGGGGCAAGGATTCACTATTTGACAAAAACTACTAAGTAAACAGAACACAATTTGTCAGAAATTCGATATAGACCAGTGTCTGACACTTTATATCAGAATAAACTCCAAATGGTTATGTGACTTAGACAGAATGGTGACATTATAGGAAGTTAGAAGAACAAGAAAGAAATGAACTTTGATGTATATATTTATACTTGTGGGTATGTATTTATATATGGCATAGAGACAGAGGAGATAAAATTGATAATCTTGATTATAAAAACAATTTAAAAATATTTAGTACAAAATATATTTAAAATTAGAAGAGAAACATAACTGGGGAAAATATGGGCATCAAGTTTCTCTGATAAAGGTCTCATATCTTAGACATATAAGGAAGTGTTTCAAATTTAAATTATCAAAAGTCATTCCTTAATGTAAAAAGGTCAAAGGATGTGAACAAGCAGTTTTCAAAGGAATGAACCCATTATTAGCAAACATGAAAAAAAATCCTCAAAACCCTAATCATTCAGAGGCAAATTAAAGCAATTATGACACTATATCACATCACTTATCACAATGTAATTATCCATACACATACACATATACATACATATATGCATGCACACATATGCCTATTATACACTTATGCATATATACCTACTTATATGTATATTTAATTTAATTCAAGCTATATGTGTATGTATATATGTATGAATATACATACACATATGTACTATACACATATAATATATATTACTATTTGAATTCAAGCTTAATCAACTGATTAATTTAGCCAGAAAGTGGCCATGATGGGTACTCAATACATATTTGTTGATTGATTGATTAAAACCACTAAGCTATTGTCTTCACCATTTAAAATCATTGTAAAAATGGATTACATCATTTTACTAGAGTAAAATGCTTGTACCTACGAAGAGAATAAAACAAGCCTTTTACATCTTTTCCCAAGATAAGTTAAAGAGAGAAAATTGTCATTTCCTCTTTCCATTTGATTAATGAAATGCAAATGTTCTTTATACTCTTCTTTCTAGATGGCATTTTGTTCCTTTCAAAGAGAAGCACTTGAAGGAGTTAAAGCTTTGAAGTCAGGAAAGAATTGTTCCACTTTAAGGACCTCAACAAAAAGTAATCTACTTGAGAGGCCTAATCAATTCTCATTTTGAATGTGCCTACCTATAAGATTGGCTTGGTATCCATGTAGCATTTTAATAGCAGAATATAGAAAATGCATTACAAGGTCATTTCCAACTATTCTATAATATACACTAAACTATTCCTCATTTTCAGCACCATTAGCCTGATGTGCAGTATTTTGATGTAAGGGGAATCCCAATTTCAAGTTAACTATGAAATTCCTTTTCATTTTTCTTTGTGCTCAGAATTTATATAATATTAAAACAGTAGTCAAGCTACCCAAATACATTACCTTTCCTTAATTAAGAAAGGTAGTTTTGATAATATGCTGCTCTTCCCATTTTACAGAAAGTTCTAAAGCCCCTGCAGACTCTTTTAAGATGCCACTTCCTCCATGATGTCTTCTCTGCCCTTTAGGCTCAGTATTTTCTCCCTCCCCAAATTTCTCCTAGAACTTAAAATAGCTCACCCTTTCATACTTATACCTCTTTTTCTTTGATAATAATTATTTGGGTATTACCTATAGCCCCATAAGATTGTAAGCTTCTTGAGAGTAGGCCTTATGTGTTATTTGTTTTTGAATTCCTGGTATCTAACAGTGTCTGGCACACTGTGGATGCTTAGTAATTGCTTGCAGAAATTACTTAAATATAAAGATGATTTATTTTGGTTTATTTGCCTTAAAGCCTATTTGCCCTTTGAGGATCAGACTTACTGAGTGCCACAGAGCATCAGCAGGGGATCTTCAGGTGCCATTGGATCGGGACTATGGTGCTTCAATGAGACACCCTTGCTTGTTGTTGCTGTGACCTGAGACTTTATCAGTTCTTGACTGAGGTGTTCAGAGACCAGTGCCGGAGAGAAGATTTTTTTCCCTGGCACAGTTATGAGGACAGAAGTAATTCCAAGGTGGGGGGGGAGGTCCCAAGTGCTGAGCATTTCAGTTTTTGTGATTCCAGTTGGATTGGTGAGCTGAGCTGAGAAGCGGAGAAGGGTTTCCAACGCTCTTTTTCTTACTTTCCTTTTCTATATTACGTAAACTAGAGATATGTTGGACGGCTCAACTTTCCTCCATTACTTCTTTCCATGTGGGAATGAGTGGTCAGGAATTTTCTCCTGTTGCCTATGGAAATATGGAAGAAAAGTAGCAGATTTATGAGATGACTGAAGGCACACAGATCCATACCGAAGTATGTTGACTTCTTTTCTTTCTTTTTTGTTTTCGTAATTATGATGAATAAACTATGTTATTCAAATATTAGCTAAATATGATGGAAAAGGAAAATGATAAATGTTGGAGGGGATGTGGGAAAACTGGGACAATAATGTACCATTGATGGAATTGTGAACTGATTCAACCAATCTGGAGAACAATTTGGAACTATGCAAATTAAAAAAAATAGCTAGCATTTGTATAGTGCTTTAAAGTTTACAAAATATTTTCTATGTATTTTATCTTTTAGGCCTCACATCAGCCCTTCAAGTTAGGGGTGATTTTTTTTCTTCTTAAAAAAAACAAAACCTTTATTTTTGTTTGAAACAATTTTTTGAAATCTTCAGATGCAAATATGAAATCCTCACTTGTAAGATAAGAATACAAAGGATCGAACAATGGTTCAAGAATCTGCCACACTTCTCTTTGGATAGAAATCATCTATCTCTGTATGGGATGTTCTCATATAATGTATTTCATACATGTTGTTTTCATACACAAAAAGTTGTAGTTTATACTATTCCATATTTACAAATCACAGCTTTTGGTGCAGATATCACACCATGAACACAATGATACAGTGAGAGGTCAATCATCATATGTTTCTTAAACAAAAGTACAATCATGAAATTTGTCACAGAATCAATTCTTTTTTTTTTAAGTGATTTTTAGGAAGCATTGAGACAGCAGAGAACAGCTAAAATCAGTCTTCATTAATTATTCAAAATTGTTTGATATCCCTTTTAAAATAAAAGGACACAAAACATTGATTAAAACTGGCTAGGAGGGAATATGTCAGCAACTCAATGACTGCATAGTTCTCACTATGATACTTCCCAAGAAGTCACCAACAAGACAGCATCTTCCACATTGCACTTCTGGTCTGCAGCTGTTTATGTTTATGATAGACCACACAGCCACACGTGACCAAAAGCTCACTCACTGAGAATATTTGGAAGGCAAAGTCCTGCCAAGTGGAGTTTCATTTTCCCATCATCAAGGATCCAAATGAGAACTTGCCAGATCTATCAAACTAGACCTCAAAGGCCTGTTGAGAAGCAAATACACACAGCCTAACACCGTGATACTTTAATGTATGTCCCATCTTCTTTGAAGAGCTCTAATAGTCCTTCCTAGCCATCATCTCATTGAGTCTCATAACACCTTTGTGAGGCAGTTATAGCATGTGACAAGTATCACTGCTGTACAGTCTGAATAAACCAATACTGGTTTGGGAATGATGAGTCCTGTTTCCCATGCCAAAAACAAACAAACAAACAAAAAAAAAAAAAACTTTGTGTAGCTTTTTTAAAAAGCAGCTCCTTTTATCAGTATTTATAGCAAAGCAGACACCCTGCCCATTACCCTTGCTCCCACTATAGCCCTCACAACTCTTTAAATTTCAAAGCTCAGACCTGCTGCAGGCCCACTTAACTCAGAGCTGGGACAGCAACACTCACGTCACATGGGCTTCTAGTCTGTACTCTTCTTTGCCCACAAGATCAGTGTCGATAATTGGGTTAAACTACAGAGCCCAGTAGAATAAACAGTTGTAAATAAACTCAGGAATAATAAACCAAAAAATGACCACAAAAAATCACTGCATTGATACTTTCCAAAAATGGCCCAACATTATGTGAGGAACAGTTTTCAATTCATTCCTTGACCAAATCCTCCAAAAGGAAAATAACTCCAGAACAGAGAATAACATGGCATTAGCAATAAGAAACTATGATGTCCAGTAGTGCATATCCAGCCAATCAGTAAGAGTGGTTATTATTTCTATTTTATACGTGATGAAGCTGTGGCTGAAAGAAATTAAGTTCAGGGTCACAAAACTATTATGTTTCTAAGGTAGGATTTGAACTCAGTCCTCCTAACTCCAAGTCCAGGACATTATATATTGCAATACTTAATTTCCTCTTACATTTCTAAGTTCTGAGGTTTTGGGGAAATAGCCACCAGAGAGAAGGGGACACAGATACATAGTGTTCTAGAACTGTGTATGAGTTATAGATTGCATATTTTTATACCATGAGTAATATTCCATTTAGTTCCCTAGGTCAGAGGTGTCAAACATGATCCCCACAATACTCCTAAATGTAGCCCAGACTAGATTAAACTATAATTGGAAACATTTAACAAAATAAATAAAAACACCATAAAGCACAGAAAATAATGTATTTTAAAACTAAGTCAATGTGTGGCCTATGGAGATCCTTATGGACAGATTAATGATCCTTGTTTCTGTTTGAGTTTGACACCAGTGCTCTAGATTATATTCTGAACCTGGCTTGTGACAACTCTTGAAGCCAAATGCTTAATGGCGGGGAGGGGATGGGGGAAGTAGACTAGGTAACTAGACTGAGTCCCCTCAAGTAATTAGTGGGGAAATCGAAGACTTCTAAAATTATTTTCCTGCACATGCTCCAGAGGGACTCTGATGAGACCACTGGACTGTTGGCTCAAGCAGAACATTACCTGGTAGGCAGCACGACTACTGCACTCCTTTGCTGATTAATTAATGACATGTAATATTTTGTTGTTTTTGTTGCTGGTGTTCATAGACTTAAGTCAGTACTTGAGATAATTTGGACTTCTCATAGTGTCACAAGCATCACAGGAGTAACAAAGTTAATAGTTGGTGTTAGTTAACAGGTTAGAAAATCAAGTTTTAGTTTAATCACACATCAGTTACTTTAACATTTCACAAATCTATAGTTTTCTTAATATGAGTGTTCTCTCTATGTAATGCAAAGGGATTCAGGGAAAAATAGTACATTTTAAATATTACAGGGTGATTATAGAGAAGCCTACCTTCACAGAGATAGCAACAACAAACTTTCTTACTACTTGGGAGGGGAGCTGCCAGCAGGGACAGTCTCAGCTTTTGGCCTCCATTTGGTAGGTGAGATGGAGTAGGAAGGGCATAATCCGCACCCTGGTCAAAGTCCCAGAGTTCTTCAGGGCTCAAACATATATTGTTTGACACCAAGAACCATTACATTACCAATGTGTGACTGCCATGTTATCTATAGGGCTAGTAAAGCGAAGATATTTTCTAAATTACTTAATAAGGAATGAGGGATGAGGATCAGGAAAGTAGGGAATTTAACCTGAACTGATCCATCCTAGCAGGAAGCTGAAAGGGGAGGCAGAAGAGAAATAATGCCCAGTCTCTGGGTTTGTTAGCCTTGGTAGACTTGTATTCTGGGGAGATAGGACCATACCATTCCAGCTGGTGAAAACCAAACTAGTTAACAGACTACTAATGCAGATTATTTCTCTCATTTGTCATTGCTTTTTGAGAAAGTCCATTCTGAATCTGCTTTTGTTGTTGTTTTTGGTACACACACAAACACACACTCATGTGCACACACATAAGATGCATATAAGGTGATGATGTTTATATATAATATACATATACACAAATACATTTTTATGTGTTTATTGCTATTGCTTTTATATCACTTTCCTTTCTAAACAGATCCCATATGCATTTAGCCATCTCTTATAACAAGAATAATAAAATCATTTTCACAAAGCATTTCAGCAAAACTAACCAACACTTCAACCCTATCTAACCTTACACTCAGCATTCCATAGCCATTTCCTGCACTCCATTCCCAGCTATAAAAAGTGAACAGAGGCTTTTCTCTTCTGGGCCAAGCTTGTTTATTAGAAGTATGTGTCCTTCATTTTTTTCCCTTCCTTGCTTCCTTCCTTCCTTCTTTCTGAATTACATTTACCTTGTTGTGCTCATTATGCATGTTTTCTTCCTGTTTCTTTATTTGCATTTAGATTCTGCTCATTTAAGTCTATCTATATTTTTCCAAGATTTAATATTTGCTTTAAAACAAGAATTGGAATAATATTACATTACATTAATGTACCATAGTTTGTTTAGCCATTCCCCAATTGATAAGTATCTACATTATCTATAATTTTTGGCCATGACAAAAGGTATAACTAGGGACATTTTATAATATATGGAACTTTTTTTCTGCTTTTCACTTCCTTGGGCGTACACTTCACGGTGAAATCTGTGAGTCAAAAGAAATGGACATTTGATTCACTTTTCCCCTCAGTATAATTCCAAATTCCAGAGTGTTTGAATTAATTTAGATCTCCAACAGTGTATTATTTTGTTTGACTTCTTCCATTTTTTTTTCATCTTTGCAATTTTGTTGGAGCATAAGGTAAAATTATACACGTTTGATTTTCACTTATCTTAATATTGGTGATTTGGAGTAATCTTCTATGTGATTGATATTGTCTACAAATCTTTTCATTGCTCCCCACCTCCATCTTTTGTCTATTGGAGAGTGACTCTTGTTCTAATATATTTATATATCTCTACATAACTTGGTTATGAGACTCTTAATAGAGATTTAATAATTGCAAGTTTGATTGTTTTCTATTGAGAGTGGTTAATTAAGAAATTCCATGGCTGCCTGAAGGTGTCTTTTGTGTGTCAGTCAGGAGTAAGGTGTGAAGTTAAAGACTGACAGTAAGTTATCCAGTTTCACAGTACATTGGAGGCCTTACTCCTAAGAGCAATGACTCTTCCCAGAACAATAGCAGACATACTAACAGTGATACTATCAGTGGTAGGGGGAGCAAAATGGAGCTTCAGTGGATAAAAATTTGCATTATGATGGAGAAGCAGTGAGTGGAAAATTAGGAGGCAGAAAACAGAACAAAACAATAGCGGCAAGGGAGGTCTGGATCCTCAACAAGTATCTATGTGAGAGGAATCTGCATGTAGTACTAAGGTACAATTGCCTACTGAGATGCATGAAAACTTAATCAAAAAGTTTTCCCAGCTATGATTCAAGATGGGTGGTATAGTAGCCTTCCTGACCTTAGAGACTGAATATAATTCTTAATAAAGTGAAGGCCTTGTGGACCAGCACACCTCAGAGGTTAGCATTACCATTAACCCTTCCTCTGATAAGTGCAGAGAACCAGCCTACTAAGTAAATTTTTTCTGTGTTTGCATTTTGTTATTTGCCCCAATGAAATATTTTGCTCTTTGATTTAGGGTTCCTGTTTTATCCTATTATAGAATAGATCCTGGAGGTCCTCAAGGCTCCACAATAAATCCTAATTATGTGAGATTCTATAGTTCAATGGAATGTTCATTCCAATTGTCATTTCAAATATTTTTCTTTTAATTTCTTCTTTCTACTATAATAGTATATATACAAATTTGTTGTTTTGTAAATTGGTTTAACACACTATCTTATCATATATAATTAGATGAAATTTTAAAAATAGTGACTGAAAATACTTTTTTTCAAACTTTTTTCCTGGGCCATCATTTATTTCCTGCCTTCTAACTGTGATTTATACTCCAAGGCTCTGTCCTGAGTTCTCTTCTTGGAATACACTCTCTTGGTGACCTCAGAAGCTCCAATGGGTTTACTTATCATGTTGACACAGGTAACTTCACATCTACATACATAGCCCTAGCATCTTTCCTGAACTGTGTTCTTGCCTTACCAACTACCTATGAGATATTTCATGCTGAATCATGAACCATACTTATCTGATAGTTTATTAGCTTTTTCTGTAAACTCTGCTCTGTTCCAAACTTTGTTATGGTTATTTAAGGAATCACCATCATTTTATGTGTATTTCTCTGAGTTTGAGTTAAATTTTCAGTAATCTTCAAGACAAAAAGAGTTGAATCATTTCAACACAGCAGGTAAACAATTGTTTGGTGTTTTCTATTCAAACCTTCTGCCCAAAGAGTAGAGAAGAGGAGTGGGAAGGAAGAAAGTATTCCCTACTGAAGTGATTCTATTGACCTCTTATCCACATGAACAAGGCCTTTTCCAATTAAATTTTATTTTTTTCACACCCCATCATACTTCACTATAGAAATCAGCAAGACAGTATTGAATTATTTTGGGTCAAATAATAGATTAATACCAGCAAGTTGTAAAACACTGTCACTCCGAGCTTCCTGCTGACCTATAGTTAACAGTCTGATTGCTCCATACTTGGTATTTTGAATGATCCATGGTTTCATCTCTGTGGGTACTCTCTCCAAATTTAGATCACCAACCCCGTTCCCATGCCTTCTGAACCTCTGGGCTCACATCTTAGTTTCACCACAATTCCTCCATAGAAGATCGACCCAACACACTGGTACTTCTTCCTTGATCATTTTTGTGTTTCATTTAGAATGTATGTGTGTGATGAGGCCCAGAAATTCAAAGTGATTTGTGTAAGGTCCCAGAATCAGTTAGTGGCAGGGTTAGGACTCAGATTCATTGATTCAATCTTATATGTCTAATCTTCATCTTATTCAAAAATTATTGCTCCTCTCCTCCTGCTCCCAATTAAAATAGAAATGCTGTTAGTTTAGGCTCAGATTGGGAGACAGCAAGGGATTCCAGATCAGGTTTGGATTGAAACTAGATGACTTTGGAGGATCTTTTCAGTTTTGCAAAATGTTATTAAAATGTGAGAAGAAAAGGAGAGATTGAAAGAATTATATCATCTTTCCACTCCCCCCTCCCCAATCTCACACTATTTTTTTTTCAAAAAGATGTTTTGTTTCCAATAGCCAATTCTATTGTCTGTTATCCATGATGAAGGGTCTTTACCACATACATAGTCTTTTGAATATATGTTTTCACTTCCAAAGATAATTCCCTCATCTCAATTTTCAAGCACACAATTTTCTAGGGTGATAGATTACTCAAACCCTTGAAAAATTTAAATGGTGCCTCATTTCTCATTGTGGTTGGGTTGGATAAGGCTCTCTTCACTTTCTCTTGTTATAGCACCTCCATTGCTTTTTCTTGTATTGTACTTTACCTGTATAGCCAGCATTGAATACATTATATCCTTATATCAAAGTGGAGACTGTGGTCAAGTGTCATTGGAGACAGAACTATTGAAATCATGAAGTTCCTCACTTTAACCTGATAAGAATTTTTTTAGAAGAATCTGTACTCCCTTATGCATTTATTTTGAGCAGTTGCTGGCATCTTTTGCTTGGTTCTGTACTCTTTAAAGTGTTTTATCAATGACTTGGATCATCATAAATGGCATGGCACTGATATAAAAATTACATATAATACAAAGCTGTGGGATAGCTAACATCTATAGAATTAGGATCCAAAATTATTTTGTCAGGCTAGAATCTAATTTAGGCTGAGTCTAATTAGGTTAAATGTAGTATGAGTAAATTTGAAATATTGTAAATTCAAAATCTTACGTTTGGTTACATTTTGCTCACAAGAACAAAAGGAGGTACATGGTTAAGTAGTACATACATGTACACACATTCACACATATGTACACACATATGTATACATATATGCATGAGTACATCCATATATGTGTGTATGTATATATATGTGTGTGTGTGTGTGTGTGTGTTTTATAAAAAGAACTAGGACCGTAAAACATGTGGTATGGCAACCAATAAAAGCTTATGAGTATTGGTTTTCATTCAGAGAGCTATAACTTTCAGGAGTAAGGATGTGCTAGTCCCAATGTACTTTTACCTAGACTACGTGTATTATGCTAACTTCTGAGCTCCACAGTTTAAGAAGGGAATGAAGGAAGGCAATAAGCATTTCCTTAGTACTTATGAGCCAGGAGCTGTGTTAAGCTGATTTATCTCATTTGATCCTCACAACTGCCCTGTGAGGTAGGTGCTATCATTATCCTGATTTTGCAGATGAGAAAACTGGGACACAGAGAAATAAGTGACTTGTTCAGGGTCACATAGCTAGTAGGTATTTGAGACTGGATTTGAATTCAAGTCTTCTTGACTCCAGGCCTACCACTCTATTTGCTGTTCTAACTATTTGGTTAGATGGCATCAATAGGTTGGAATTCATCTCTAGAGGATGACAACCGGAGAGGAGAAGGGCATTGTCTCCATGTCATATGAGAACCAGTCGAAGGAAATGGGGATTTTTTAGCTGGAAGAAGATAAGGCTCAGGGGAACCCACTAGCTGTATTAAATGACTTGAAGCACTGTAATTGGATGAGGGAGTGGACTTTCTCTTCATCTCACCTGACTGAACTACATTAGAAATTCTCTCACTGACTTCACCACCTAGGAAGTTCTCTATTGGGATAGCCTCATCATCTTGTAAGATCTCCTCAGCCTTGGTAGACCATCTCATTATTATCCTCTGTCTCTCTGTTTGGAGAGTAGTATTATCTACTCTAAACTTCTATTTAAAATCAGAGCTCAGCTCAGACATCTCTTTTCTCACCTGGCTGCACTACTTTGGGAATTGAACACCTCTTCCTCCACCTCTCCTTTTTCAGCTTCATTTTGTGTGTTATCTTACTCCCTCTCCTAGAGTATAAGCTCCTTAAGGGAAAGGACTGTCTTTCTTTTTTGTATCTGTATGCCCAGGGCTTAGCACAGTGTTTTGAACATAGTAGGTGTTTAACAAACATTTATTGAATTGACTGACTCAAAAAAAAAAAGCAGAAGCTGCAAAGAGTCAAATTTATGCTCGATGTAAGGGGGGGAATATCCTAATAATCAAACAATGGGACCCACTGCTTTGAGAAAGGGTAGATTTCCTTTCATTGAAGATCTTCAAGCAAAGATGGAGGATAACTCAGTCATGTTGTAAAAGGGATTCTTCTAGTGTGAGAAGATGGTTGCTGATATCCCTTACAATTCTGAAATTCTGTGATTCTCTGTTGTCCTCCTTTATACCATCTGTCTTAATCTGAATCTGATCTCTACTTGGGGGATTCTGTTTCCTATAACTTATATTAATTTAAAAACTTACATAATCATATATTGATTTCAGTTAAGCAAATCTGAGGTTCTATGGACTGTGCCTTGGTAGAGATTTGAAGTAATTATCAATCTGGTGATGCCATCCAATTTTCCCGCTAAAACATTCAGTTAATTGAGCCAATAGATATTTTTCATGGGGCTTAGTTGATCTATTTTGATAATTTCCATGTTTCCACTTTACTTTGAATATGTTTCAGGCAGTATGGCACTGGTCCAGCAGCATGACCCACCATCTAAATTCTGTAGATATGGAATTGTCCCACATACTATCTCAAAAAACTGGCTCTTGTTTCCATTCCCTATCAATGAAAGCTTCCAAGTTTGTTTCCTTCATCCATTACCAAGGAAACACATGGCTCCTGACCCATCCCCAGAGGCCTTTCTTGGACTCCTGTCACCATAGCTACACATGAACTTTACAGATCCTGTCTCTATTTGTCAATGACATAATAATGAGCTACTTGTCTCTCCTGTCACTGAAGCAAATGGGAGTCACCATAGATAGAACTAAGCCCACATTTATAATCTCTCCTTTGTCTTCCATTCATGCAAAAATAACCACTTTTTAGTGAGTATTATGAGAAAGAAAATTGACTAGGTGTTGTGAATAAAAAGACAAATTAAAAATAGTGCCTACCATCAAAGAACTTAGATTCTTAGGAGAGTGGATAGGAAAAGGTAAAACATTTATACAGATAAATTATTTGCAAGCAATACATGAGAAGAGAGAGATCACTATCAAATAGGGCAACCAGAAAAGATTTTGTTTAGGAGTTGGCACCTGACTGGATCCTTAAAAGGGAACTAAGGTATTCTAAGAAGCAAAGGCGAAGAGGGAGTGTATTCCAGGCTTAATGGACAGTCTGAAAAGGCAGGAGGCTCAAGATGGAATGGTGAGCTTAGGGACCTGGAAAAAGTTTACCTTATATAAAGTCATAAAGTATATTAAGGTAAATAGTTGGAAGGAAGTTTAGAAAGGCAAGCTGGACATAAAGTATTTTAATGCCCCCAAATAAAACAAAAATACAAGTGAAAAAATGACTACATTGGAAGTATCCTTACGTTTGCATCAGTTAGACCTGGGTTTGAATTTCGTCTCTGTCACTTACTACTGTATTATCTTAATAAGTCACTTAAAGCTTCTAAGCCTTGTTTTTCTCATTTGTAAAATAAAGAATTGGACTAGATCACCTTTAAGTCTCATATTACTTTAAAAGTTTTTCTACCTCTAAATCCATGATCTTAAGATCTTGATTATCTGAACTCAATCTTGGATCGAGGGCATTCATTGGCACATAATACCTGAGTCTTCATAATAGATATAGTGGTAGGTCGGATGATCCATGAGTATCATGGTTTATATTTAGAAATATTAACTCTAGACATTAGCCTGAAGAATTTTCTCCCTGCTACATTATTTCCAATTTGTGACACATGATCTTTTATGATCTTTTCTCAAAGGCTTCATTTTTTCACATAGGCACACATGTGTACATTCATATGCATACACACACACACACAGAGCAATCATGGAAGAACTAAATTCTAGCATCACTGTTTGGAAGCTCCTCTAAGGCATATTATGGGGACAAGCAAGGATGTTACTGGGCTCAATATATCATAATTATGAGTTATTCTTTAGATTCAAAGACTTGAAAAATCCACAGATGGATTAAGTTGGAAAGAATCCTGAAAGTAATCTCAGCCCAGCTGAATCATTTTACTTTAAGCAAAGAATAACTATAAAAGATGCCAAATTACTTGTTCCCAAAGTGTTTTCCTGTTACTTCGTAATCTCAGTGGCACAGGCAGGCAAACTGAGAGGAAAAACAAAATTTTGGGGTCAAATAACACAGTATGGTTTGAATATTTATTTCATGCAGGCATGACCTTAATCATAATGAAATGCTCAAATTAATGAATTCTTTTTTTAAAAGTAGTGTTGTCTATTATAATTTGTGATAGTACTTGTAGTAAATGGTGTTTATGTTATTAAAAAAAAAACAACTACCCTAATTAAAAAGCATCAGGAGATATAATAAAAAGGAACCAGGGCATAATTAGGTCTTGGGGTGAACTTTAAGGAGTGTAAATGGTTTTTAGGTTAAAAAAAAGTCAAGCTGACAGGCCACCTAATGGGTCCTGAAATGTGTTAAATTCAATCCTATGGAAGAAAAGGTGTTAATTTAAACTGAAGCTCCCATGGGTTTCATGCGTCTTCCATGAAGCTGAGATGTTTGATAGTTTTCATTTATTTTTTAATGGGATAAGGAAAGGAGCAACTCTGGGGACTTAGACAACTTAGAGAGGGGGGACATGTGATAAACCCTGGAAGAAAGGAGAGGAAGGAGCAGCTATTAAATGTTGGAAATGTGAAATGAGGGCAAGCAGATAACAGAGGGCTTCTACTTCATTCCATACTTTTCCATTGTTTGGGAAATTAGGTTTGGTTAATATTTACATCTTTGTTTATATTATAATTCATTGAAAGTTCATCTCAAGTGCTATCTTCTACTTGGGAACTTTTTTGGTCCCCCATCTGTAAAATGAGAGTGTGAATATGGAGTTTTTTCACATTACCTTCCCATTTCATATGATTTAATGTTGTATTTATTTATATCTGTACATGTTATCTCCCCCAGTAGAATGTAAGCTCTTTCAGGGATTCTTTGATTTTAGTCTTTGTATTCGCCAGTGCCTCAGAGCAGCATCTAGCACATAGTTGGCATTAAAAAAAGTTTGTTAATTTCATTAATTCATTAAATTGACATTTTTGAAAAAAACTATGTATAAAAATGATTTATTTTTAAAGTTTGCAAAGTGTTTTATATATTTATACATATGAATACACGTGTACATGTTTGCATTTGCATGTGTATCTAACATATTGATGTCCATCAAAGTAGATCTATTAGTATATATAGATGTCAATATAGATAATCATATATGTATATATAGCTATATCAATATCTATCTCATTTGAACTTTACAACAACTTTTGGGACATATACTATAATTATTGTATTGTGGCTCACTGGTTTCAGTCATGTCCAACTCTTCATGACTCCATTTGGTATTTTCTTGGCAAAGATACTAGAATGGTTTGCCATTTCCTTCTCTAACTCATTTTACAGATGAGAAAACTGAGGCAAATAGGGTTGAATGACTTGTCTAGAGTCATATAGCTAATAACTGTCCGAGCCCAAAATGGAACTCCCAAAGACAACTCTTCCTGAGTCCAGGCCCAGAACTCTATCTACTTTACCACCCAGTTGCCCTGTTATTGTATTACTGTCCCATTTTCCAGATTAGGGAGCTGGGGCTTAGAAGGCTAAGTGATTGCCCATAGTCACATAGCTAGGAAGCATCAGGATATGAACAAAAGGGTTTTTTTTTTTTTTTTTAGTCCAAGACCACCACACTGTAAAAGATTCTGGGCTTCAGGTTTTATTTTCCAAAATGAGATGAATAGAAACAGATGATTTCATGAATCACACAAATATTAGAATGAGAAGAGACATTAGATATCATCTATTCCTCTTTTTCTAAAGAGAAAACTGAAGATGAATCATTCCGTTAATCATCAAACATTTATTAAACACCCACTAGGTGAAAAACACTACTCAAATATAATGGAATTTCTCAACTTAAAAAAAAATGTGACATGTAGTAGGCAATCCAGGACAGAAGCCACATTTTCTACATCTCTTGTGTCCCCTACAGAGTTCAATACTTTGTTCTCTGGACAAAGTCAACAAGAATCCTTTGAGCATCTTTATCTGATTGAACTTGTGGACATTTTCAGGAATCTAGATAACCATTGTTATCATGTTGCACTACTTATAATGTATTGAAGATTATTCTTATCAAGGCATGTATTTACTAGAGCTACAGAATCTGCTTTGTAACAACTACCATCCCATACACACATATGTGTGTATATATATATATATATACATATATACATATATGTATATATACACACACACATACACACATGTATATGTGTATATACACACACACACATATATATATATGCACACATATAAACATACACACACAAAATAGCAAACTTTTGAATGTTTGATTATACTCTCACAGGCTGCCCTCTGCTTTCCTGCTGTACAAATCATGTTCTTTTGGTAAACCACGTGCTGGTTCAAACTTATCTTATTCATGAATCCCTCAACATTTTTATTAATGCAAACATATTTTCTTTCCCACATCCCCATTAAAAAAATAACTCCTGGGGGGAAAAACATACATAGTTAAGCAAAACAAATTCTCATATTGGTTATGTCCAGAAGTATGTTTTATTCTTCAGTTTCAGTCCATTACCTCTTGTCAAAAAGTCATTATTAAACATTATTATAAAAGATATAACCTCAAAATGTTACATAAATGCTAGCTATTATTATTATTATTATCAGTGGCCTTCTGGAATATGGTTAGTCATTGTATTTAAGAGAGTTCTTAAGTCTTTTATATAATTTACTTTTTTATTATTGTCTTCATTGTATAAATTATTCTCCTAGTTCTGTTTACTCTGAATCATTTCATGCAAGTCTTCTGAAGTTTCTTTGTAACCATCTGCTTTTCCCCTTTGTTATGACATCAGATAGCTTAATATCTCTTGGCCTGAGTTTGCTTATGTTCAAAGTTGGGATAGTATATAGAGCATCTAGCTCTTAAAGTAGTTCTGATGAAGTTGCTTTATACATTTTAAAATGTTCTACATTGTGGGTAGGATTTGAATATACAGAGAAAAGGAAGGAGTACATTGCAGATGAGAGGACTATACTAAGGGAAAAAATGTAGAGGTAGGAATGTGGATTATGTGTTTCCAGGAAGGTAGAAGATAAGGTTGGACAGAGAATGAAGCCAGCAGATTGTGAATGTCATTGAGGTGAAGGCTAATGAGTTTGGATTTTACCATTGAGGTTGAAGACTTCTGGGCCTGATAAAAGTGATATTACAGGGAGGTTAATCTGACAGAAGTGAAGAAGACAGAATGAAAGGTATTAGAGAGAAGAGTTAAAAGTCTTGAGACAAGAAGTCTGGAAGAATGGCAGCTCCACTGACAGAAATAGGGGAGTCAAAATGGAGATCTGTGTTTCACTTGTTGGGGTTAAGGTAATAGCAAGATATTCAAGGGGAGGTGGGTAATAGGAATTGCTGGAGCAGACAAAAAAGACCAGCACTAGTAGGATCATGTCTATGTAGAACTAATAGTTAAAACCAAGATAAATTAATATAAAGAGGATACATATAAGACACTGCCTTCCCAAAATATTTGAAATAAAATACCTTGGCTTGTCTCACTAAGAAAGTCCCTAAAAGAATCTGATTTAGTTCTAAACACTCTAGAGTTTTAAAGCTCATGTTAAATCATCAACATTCAATGGTTCTTTGACATTTTAGTGGTTTTATTTTTCAGAATGTTAAAAAGAAACATGTACACACATTTCAGTTATCTGTGCCATTGACAAAGGATGTTAGTGGGATAAAAGGAACTAATGGATGGTTGAGGGGAAAAAAAAATCACACCATGTTTTATCTATTTTTTTTTGTCAAAGTTTATAAAGCCACAGATTAGTGAATGTAGTGAGTAATTTGGGTTTAACTTGCTTTTCCTTCCTTTATGGAATACCTAGAAAAGGAGGGATAAAACTAGGAAATAATCAAAATGTAAGAAATAGGAGAGAGGATGAGAAGGCCAGTACATAATCCCATAGAAATCAACATGTATTAGTAGCCCTTGGAAAATTAAGAACAAAAAGGCACAAGCATGATAAAAAGCTTTTATATTAAGCAATTTGTCCAAAGCTGTTACAATGTATGACTCTCAAAAGAAATAATTCTTTTAAAACAGGAACTCAAATTAACTTCTTTAATCACTGGAAATTTAAAAGACATCACTTTGGTTCATGCTAAACTAAATGTTTAGGAAGTAAAGCAGGAAGTAATTAAATTCTTAATTAATGCTATTAATTTGAATAAGAACACATAATTTGTTTTAAAAATAGACACTGTTGTAATAGTATTTACATTTTGCAGAAACCAAAATCATCCAGAAATACCTTTATAATTAACAGTCATCCCCAGGTGGGCTGAAAATGATGAACTTATTTTGTGATATTGCCCAGGGAGATTATAGGGGGGAAAATACCAAAAGAAGAACCCCACATTCAAGAATAATCAATAATCATCATTTTGTAAAATCTGCCAGTTTGCATGGAAGTGCAACCTTAAAGATAACATATTATACAGGACTTTCGCTTCCGGGAGCCAAGATGGCAGAATAAAAAGTAGTTGCTCTCACCTTCCCCTATCAACCTCTGAAAACTCAGAAAATATCACCCCAGAAAAAAAAACCTGGAATAGCTGAACCAGAAGAAAGAAGGGGTGCAGCAGTGCAGTAGCCCACGTAGCTAGAGGGATTAACGGGAAAGGCCCCTCTTACCCTGGAGGAAGGGGAGCAGTATGGAACTGGGAGTCTCCCAGCCGGCTAGTGGAAAGACACACTTTAGCACACCAGGAGGAGTCGGCATTCTACAGCAAATGGGTCTCCCAGTGCCTCAGCAAAAATAAGGGAAGCAGCACTACAAAGGGCCCCAGGCGGATAAGCACCCTGCAGCATTCCTCTGAAAGGAGCTGAAGAAAGCAACCTAGAGTTGCCCGAAAGTTCTAGCCTTGTTGATTTCGGTCCAACACCATGTAAGCTGTCAAAACCCTACAGCTTTCAACTGCCAACTAGGAGGAGATCCCGAAGCCCAGGTGATCGAGCAGGCAAACACCAACAGCTGGACCTCTGAGTGCCTCAGTGAGGGCAGGGGAACTAGTGGTATATGAATGTGATGGAATACTATTGTGCTATAAGAAATGATGAACAGGCTGACTTCAGAAAAACCTGGAAAGATTTGTATGGTCTGAGGCTGAGTGAAGTGAATAGAACCAAGAGAATGTTGCACACTATAACAACCACATTGTGTGATGACTAATATTGATAAACTTAACCCTTCCTGGCAATACAAGGATCTAAGACATCTCCAGAGGCCTTGTGATGGAGAATGCTATCCTCATCCAAAGAAAGAACTATGGAAGTCGAACTGCTAATTTTATTCTGTTTTGTTGAGTTTTGTTTCCTCTTTCTGATGGTTTCTCCTATTGGTTTTAATTTTTACTTACAACATCACTAATGTGAAAATATGTTTAATATGAATGTAAATGTATAGCCTATATCAGATTGTGTGCCATATTGGGGAGGGTGGTGGGGAAGAAGGAGGAGAAAAATTTTAAACTCAAAAGCATATGGAAGTGATTATTGATAAATCAAAATAAATTAATAAAAATAAAATAAAATTTAAAATAAAAAGATAACATATTATAACTTAAGGGTATTGGGGTTTGTTAAAATAATATTTATGTGAAAGAAAATGGTAACTGTAAAATAACATACTCAGATTTCTGCAAATAAGTAAAGTAATCCTTAGACAAAAAAAATGAATCTCTAAATATGCACATCCAAAAAATACAGAAAATGAAAAGATTAATGACCTGAATGTACATTTAAAAAATAGAAAGCAAACAAACCCCATCAAAATAAGCACCAAAATAAGCATTGAAAATTAGAGAAAAATCAGATAATTGGAAAATCAAAAGATTAAATATGATAGCACGAGCAAAAATAAAAACTTGTTCTTTGACAAGACTAAAAAAATTCATGAACTTTTTGCCAACCTAATGAAAAAGAAGATAGAATCCAGCCATTTTACCAGTTCTGAATTAGTGGAAAGAATACAGAGCTCCTCTTGGCTAAGTGGGAGCTAAGAAGAGTCACCTAACCTCTATAGCCCTCCTACTTGTCAGATTCCATGCTTGAACCTTGGCACAAGCACTGTAGTCACAGACAATTGCCATTCTTTAGAGGCAATGGTTCTCCTTCTGCAGTCATGTTTCTTGTCATATACATATGCATGCATACCAATGCCACATATTGGCTATGCCAATGTCTTCTGTATATTCCTAGTCAACTCAAAATCTCCCAAGGAGAATAGTTTGAAGTAATGGGTTTTGAATAATGATGCAATAGAATAGACTTTGTATATTTCTAACTTGTTTTTAGTGTCTTTAATGTAAATAAAATCAAGCAGTGGCAGTAAAAGCAAAATCAGACACCCTGTTAGAAATATAGATACATACTGAGAGTATTCTAAAAAATCATTGCAAGATATAATATTTTCCAATTCCTTACAAGTACCTCTTTTCTAGTTATATTTACAATATTTTTTAAAAATTAAAATGGTTTCTGGGTTTGTTCACTGAGAAGTAAAACAACTTACAGAAAATTTCCTTCCATATTTTCTGTATTTTCAATGTAGCCATATCTACTCTAAATTCAACATTTTCCTAAGAAGAAAACTCAACATAAGCCTATCTTCTAAAGTGTAAGTGAGAATATCATGAGAAAATGTAACACATGCTAGAACCTTATTGTAGCACAATTTAGCCATGCTTAGGCTCCAATCTTATGTACCAATCAAAAATGGATTATAGAGTATACCCATAAGACGCTAGATACCAAAATATTAGGCCTACATAGATTATAATGTTACAGATTACATCTTGTCTAGTAATACCTATCTCAAAGACACTTAAATATTTTATATTAATAAAGTATTTTGCCAACTTTTAGTGCTATCCAAATGTTAGCTACTTATTCTTATTAATAATACTGATATTATTATTTTATTGTAATTATTACCAGCCTCTTAGTCTCTGTAACCATTTCTTACTGACAGCTATTCACCCCTCACATGTGTGAAATCCCCTCCACCAAAGCTAATTGTTGCTAACATAAAAGCAGAAAGCTAGATAGGTAGATAGATAGACAGATGTGTGTGTACACACACATATATATACCTTAAATAAACATATATTTCTACATATACATATATACACAGACACATATCTTAAATCTATCTATCTATCTATCTATCTATCTGTCTATCTATCTATCTATCCATCCGTCTAAGGTGAATCCAACTAACATTTTTAGTTGCACTTTTTCCTTTTGGTATAGCTATACTCTATTTACAAAATTTTATGAATACATCAATTATTCAGTTATTTTTGAACCAAGGGATTAACAAGGAAGGGTATTTCATTTCATAGGCTGGTATTTCATCTTCTTTCTCTAGGGAAGTGCTATAAAGCATTATTACTACTGAATAAGAGCAATAGGAAAAAAAATCAAATCTTCTATCTCTACAAAATCTTAATAAATATAATGCATCAGAAGCATTTTTTAAATGAAGGTTGAAGAAGATATGAAAGGGGAATAGCCTTTTTTATTGTTATTTTAAAAAATACTCATTTATGGAAAGAGAATACCAGAATCTATTGTGCTTGTTTTTTGTTGACTATTTAAAAAAATTCAGAGTAAAATACCATCTTAAAGGCTCTTCCTCAACCAAATATTTCCCAAACATAGGTAAAAACATCACTGTTCTTTGTAAAATGTAATAATGATGATGCCTTTTCCCCATAAGCCTTTGTACATGTCAAGTGAGTCATAAACCAGCTGTATGCCTCTAAAGGCTTTTGCTTTTGTTACAGATGATAAACACTAAAAATTCAAAATACATATAGTTTTCCTATATGTGGAGGATGTCCTACAGATATTTAAGTTTTGAGATATTGTGCTTATGGGGGTACAAAAAATTCCCCCCCCCAAAAAGAGTTCCTGCCTTCAAGGAGCTTACAATCTAATGGGGGAGACAACATGTAAACAAATATGTAGAAAGCAAGCTACATCCAAGTTAAAAAGGAAATCATTAACAGCAGGAAGGCACTGGAATTAATAAGGGTTAGAGCAAGTTTCTGGTAGAAATTAGAATTTTTAGCTGGGATTTAAAGTAAGCCGGGGAGGCCAGTAGTCAGAATAGAGGAGGAAGATCCTTCCAGGCATTGGGGACAGCCAGAGAAAACCCCCAGAAATGAGATGTGGAGTGTCTTGTTTGTGGAACCTCAGAAAAGCAATGACACTGGATTGAAGAGTGGCAGGGAGTAAGGTATAATAACAACAATCAAAACAAACAAAAAACAGAAAGGGGATTAGGTTATGAAGGGCTTTCACTGCCAAACAGAGGATTTTGTATTTGATAATGGAGGCAATAGGGAGCCACTGTGGATTATTAAATGTGTGTGTGTGTGTGTGTATGTATGTATGTGTGTGTATGACACGATTGTACCTATACTTTAGGAAAATCCTTATATTGTCTGAATGGAGTGTGGTTTGGATCGTGGAGCGACTCCAGGCATGAAGATTCACCAGCAGGCTATTGTAATAACACAGGCATGAGATGAAGGCCTGTACTAGAGTAGTGGCAGTGTTAGAAGAGAGAAGGGAGCATACATGAGAGATATTGCAAAAGTGAAATCAACAGCCCTTGACGACAGATTGGATGTGAAGGGTGAGAGATAGTGAGGAATCCAGGATGATTTCTAGGTTGCAAGCCTGAGGGACTGAGAAGATGATGTTGCTCTCCACAGTAGCAGGAAAGGGGTGGAGGGGTGTGTGTGTGTGTGTGTGTGTGTGTGTGTGTGTGTGTGTGTGTGTGTGTGTGAATGTTTAGGGAAAGATAATGATTTCCATTTTGTACATATTGAATTTAAGACATGTACTGGAAATCCAGTTCAAGATGTTGAAAGGCTATTGGAAAGGTGAGATTAGAAATCAGCAGAGAGATTGGGGCAGGAAAGGTAGATTTGAAAATCATCAGTATAGAGATGTTAATTAAATACTTGAGAGCTGATGAGACCACCAAGTAAATTATTATGGAAGGAAAAGAAAAGAGTTGCCCAGGACAGAATCCAAAGAGCAAAGACTATAGTATTATTTTTTTCCTTTGTTTTTCTAGTGCCTAGCACATAGAAAACATTTAATGAATGTTTGTTGATTGATTTAAAGTCTAAATTCATAAAATGGTTCAACAGACTTGTGTATGATTATTTATACATATATTTATGCATATATATGGTATGCACACACACTTCTGGAAAAGCTATTGGAGAACATAAGAAAATGATAACTTAGGAAGAGAAAATGTGAAAGAGTTTGTCACCTTCAGCAATGAAAGAAACACTAACACTGATGAGATAACAGATTCATAGAGGTATGTGATTTGAGATGTGGATGATAACTCATTTTTCTTCATGACTAATATACAATCTAAGAATTTATTCTAAACCCTAAAATATTGCATATTTGTGTAACTTTGGGTCTAATTTTGAACCATTTATTCCTTTGACTTTCCCCCTTATTTTATACAGTGACTAATAATTTTAGTGACTACTACTTTATGATATTAACTAAGCTTATTCAAATACTCATTTCCCAGAATGTCTGCTTCTTATGAAACTACTGAGCAGGGTAATTGATTCATGAGGATGGTGGTTTGGGATGCTGAAGTACAGTGATTATGCCTTCAGATTTTGTAACCATGAAAGAATAAAAGATGAACCAAGAAACATCAAAATGGAGATGGGATATTCCAAAAGCAAACCATGGCTGTTGAAAATCTTTTGTCCAGGACCATCCCTATTCCAAGAAATGAGAATAGAAACTCACATTCCTTCCAGCATCATAAGATCCTTTCTCCCCTGTGTTCCCAGGACCCAAAATATAAATTAGTGTTTCATTTCAAATATATTTTGGATTACGTATGTTTTGTTAATGGCCATGGACTCTAGTCATTATGTATTACCCATATAAAAATAAAGTTTGTTGGGCTCCCTATACTAAATTCTACAAGTCAGCCAAATAAAGAACAAAGAGACTGTTAGATTTTTTTTTCTTAAACCTAAATCTTCAAAGAGGAAGCAATTCAGCATTGTTTATTCAATTTTTGTCATTAACGATTTAAACATGACCAGAAGTTCAGAATTATATTTAGACAAAGTGAATATTACTCAGCTCTCAAATGTGGAAAACATAGCTTGAAATTCAAGAGGAAAAGCAATTTTATTTCTTGTCACATCCAATTCTACCTGAGATTGAAAGTCTCAAGAAGAAGAAGAAAATTTCTGGGAATAGCTTGGCTGATCAAAAATGCATTGGTTTGCATTTCCTCATTTAAAGAGCAAAACCATTCTTTTGAAAAAAAATTAGAAACTTCTGTCTTTTCAATGTATCAGTTATCATGTATTTGATACAATTTTAAAATAAATAATTTGATACTAAAATATATTGCCAAGTCTTTTCTATGGAGTACAGGAATTAAAGGAAAAAAAATGACCTCTATAGATTGGGCCAATATTAGGTTGTGTCATAGCTTACAGCTTCAAGGCACTAAGATGAATGAGCAAGTCCTATGCTAGTCTCTCACCTTGAGATAGTAATTCTACATATTTCTTTTACACAATGAAGTACCTCTAAAATTTGCTATTCTTCAGACTCTCCTTGCTCTGACTCCCCACATCTTCTGTCTGAACTAGTTTACCTTTCATTTGTCCCTTGATTACTTCAATTTAATCTGCTTGTCTTCACCATATCAACCAGACAGCTTCAGGCTAACCGCTCCCAAAGAATCCTTGAGAGCTAAAGGGATTTCTATGATTTGGTGTCTACTATAAGAAAATTTGTGGAGACATATGCTAGCATTACTATCATTCAATGACCTGATCTATACATAAATGTATGAAAAGAATTAAAAGGACAAATTCAAGAAAGGTCATACTGTCTTGACCCATTAGATACCATTTGGATACAACTTGAAATTGTGAATAGGTTTTTAATGACAATTAACTGTCTTACACAGGCCTCAGAATTTGCTAAGTCAGATAAATTCTTTATACTTTTCAGTGATAAAAGTCAGGAAGTTTGGGGGATATTTTTGCATCAAGAGAGTGAAGCTCACTAGGAAACTTTAATTTACTCATGGAGGACTTACTGACAGTGAAATCAGATAAAAATGAGAGACCGTTGTCTCTAAAGTGAATTTTCAGCATTTTGAGACTACATATATGAAGCTTAATTTGAACTGTGGATTGACAACAAATCATTTACATATTTTTACCAGTGCTAAACAGAATGCTGCCTATCAGAAGCCAGTAGTAGCATGAGCTAGTTATGAGTTCAACTTGTACTAAAGCCCAGGGATGACTAAGGTGTTTGCAGATGCCCAATCCCTTAGGTCATATGATAATAAAGAAATTGTGATATCTATAAAAAGAGTGAGTAAAGGTTATCTGGACTGTGCATGGCTCAATGTATTGGAATTCAGAAGGATAGAGAGTTTAACCCAGAGACCTCCCCTTCCCAGTACAACACTACAGTTGTGGCACCCCAAAGGGACAGGGGACACTGTAGAGCCTGGGCTACTCATGAACTCATGAGTAAAACTATAGGCCATGAGATCTGTGAATGCCACTAGTCACTCTGAGCTATCCAAAAGTACAGGAGTGCTAGACCTTTTTGTTCTGAATCTAATCTGAATTTTTAAGAGGAATAAGAAGAAGTAACCATGGAGTAAAATGATGCCTATTGTCATGTGTGCTTTGCATAATTGCAGCAGATGTTATGGTGTCATATTGTACTTTTTATGATTTTGATACTTGACATGAAATATTTTTTTCTGCCTGTGTGATGCTTCTGCATTGTAGAGGCTACTATTTCTGTGTGATTGCTATTTTGTATGTGGTATGTTTCTTCATGTTGTCTATGAATTTATTCACTCTGTAGCACTGTTATAGGATGCTATGTATTATGTATTATTCTGTCCTTAGTCTAATATATGAACTGTTGTCTATTCTAATGTGAGTGGTATATATCAGGAGGTACTTGCGTATACATTTTGGTAGCAAATTAAATAACATTTGTAAAGCACTTAGCACAGTGCCTGACACATAGTATGCCCTTAATAAATGGTTATATTAATAATTTTATACATATATATACATATATAAATGCACACAAATATATATGTAATGTATGTAGTATTTAGGGTTTTTTAGTCTTATCTTATTTGAGCCTCACAATACACCTGTCATTTGGGTATTATTATCCATGTTCTACAGATGTGGAAGCTAAGTGTGCATAGCTTTTTAATATTGTGAAATTAACGCTTTTCACAAATTTATTTTGCTTATGAAATCCCAAGTTTGTGTTCAGCAAAAAATCTGAAGTCTCACATCACAATGGAGCAGCACAGCTTCTTCTCATGGCATCATTGTTTATAGAACTCAATAGACCAGCTGCCAATGGGGAAAGAAACTTCTCTTTTGCTCAGTAGTATCCTATTACTGTGAGATACAGAGGCTCCAGGCTCAATCTCTTTTTGGAAATGGATTCTTCTCTCAGATGCCTTTCTATATCCTCTACTGTTTTCATCAGTCTGTATTTCTTCGTTGGCCCAGCCAGAAAGAATTTCACTTAGTTGTTACTTCCTTTATTAAATGGTTAAGAGGACATTTCTCATTATAGGCCTTTATTTTAACTGGCTGTTACTACATTTATAATAATTCAACTTGATTCTCCAGGGCACAGGAAATGCATTGGAAGGCTGTCAACTAGCATTTCAACATGCACAGAGCAAACATAGAAGAGTGTAAGTCACCTCTGCATGCTTTTTATGTGCCCAGAGAGAACCAGAAGGAAGATGTTAAATGGCATATCTACTTAAAACCATCTGTCTTAACACCACTTGGATCATCGGGAGCACCAGATTTGAGGAGAAGCCTTACTTCTTTACTTTTTGGAGTTTCCAGAAATCGATTCAGGGCTCTGATGGGGAGTATAATGGACTAATTCTTAAACAACTCAGTCCAATGCGGAAAACACAGAATTCAATGCCCTTTAGAAGTAACATGAAACATCACTACCAATTAGATCAATTATTCTTATGTAGACCAATTCCTTTTTCTCTTACGCACTCTCTATGCATATCAAATAGTAAGCATTAATTAAGCAATGAATCCAAGGAATAGGCAGCATGACAGTGGATAGAGAGCCGGATTGAAGTCAGGAAAAGCTGGATTCTAATCCTATCTCTGATGCTTACTAACTCAATGAATGATGCTATGCAAGTCATTTAACCTCTATGTTCTTTAGGAATTTGCATAAGACATACACTAAGTCATAGACTGATGGGATCTGCCTTTGAAAGAGGTCCCTGAACTTTTAGTTTCCTAAATTAAAGAAATCTTAGAACATGAAGTAGTCTCAGAGGTGATATAGTCCAATCCTAACTTTTTTTTTTTTTATAAATAAGGAAACTGGGACCTTGAGAAGTTAAATTGTGTGCCTAAGGTGACAAGGGAAGCATCAGAGATGAAGGTTTTATTGAGATTCCCTAACAGAAGCTAGCACTCCCTCCACTCTACTTGCATCTTTTAAATATTTGCATATGTTCACTGTGCTAGACCCCAGATATTCAAAAATGAAATGTTTTTAGCCCTTATACTGAAAGAACAAAAATCTAAGATCAGGGATATGTAAATGGTTTAGCTTTTAGTAAGAATATAATGGTCATAATTTCCTCGACATGTTCATGTCATGGGGACTGTACTTTGGCCACCATCCCCATTTTCTGACCTCTCTATAACCTGAGCTCAGATGGTGGGACAGGGGCTTTTACAGCTAAGGTTTTGAAGTATCTTAACTGGAATCAGGCCTTTATATTCAGCATCTGGCCATCACCAAACCATACCATTTTCCCCCAACAACTTTGTCCAGATGCCCTTTATTTATCATCATCCCACTTTACAATATAAGCTCTGTACAGACAAAGACTTTCTTGCTTCCTTGTATTTATATCACCAGTATTTAGCATGGTGACTTACAAATGGTTATTGTTGTTTGTTGTTCAGTTATTTCTTTTGTTTTTGACACTTTGCGACACCTTTTGGGGTTTTCTCGGCAAGGATGTTGGAGTGATCTGCCATTTACTTTTCCAGTTCATTTTAAAGATGAGGGAGCAGAGGAAAACAGGATTAAGTGATTTTCCCAAGGTCACCAAGTTAGTGACAGTCTGAGGCCAGTTTTGAACTCAGGAAGATGAGTCTTTCAGACTCCAGAGCAGGTTCTCCATCCACTATATCACTATCTACCTATCTATCTATCTATCTGTCTATCTATCTATCTATCTATCTACCTATCCTCACTGTCTCTATCTCTCTTTTTCTGATTCTCTCTGTCTCTCTTTCTGATTGTGTATCTCTCTCTCTGTATCTCTCTGTCTCTCTCTCTGTCTCTCTCTGTCTCTGTCTCTTTCCCTCTCTCTGTGTCTTTCTCTCTCTCCCTCTTTTTCTCTCTCTCTCATGAAAGCAAAACATCCTATAAGAAAATTTGAGCAGTAAGAAATTACATTTATCTCTGGGGGTACTGAAGGAAGCAAATGTAAGAGAACCTCTGGATAAGCCAAGTGTCACTCAAATAGCTTTGTGGCTTGGGGGTGCCCTTAACTTGAGCTTTTCCAAAGAGGGGATAATAGAACTGGTTATCATTCTGCTTGCACATACTGGCTGCTTAGTAACTGTTTGTTAGATACTGTTGCCACAATTTAAATTGTGTGAGAGTTAACTCTGTCCCAAGTGAGGAAAGCATGGTTTACTATTATTGCATTTAGATTATCTTCATATTTCGTGGTAGAAGAGATTATGACACCATTGAAATAATTGATTTGAATATTTTGAGGTGAGCAAGGGTTTTAGGGTGATCCAATTTGGTTGGTAAGCAAATTTAAACAAGTAAACAACAAATGATCATTCTTTATATTTCAGTTATTATTCATTAACTAGCTCATATAAACTATGTGACCAATTACTATGCTTGGTCCTCATTTACTCTCTTGTCAAGAAAATAGTGAAATTAATAGTTATAATGGTCAAATAAAGAATTATAAAAGTATTCAGCGAATTTAATTCAGGTAGCTCCTGCATCTAGATAATTCAGGCAAACAACATTTTTCTCCCTTCTCAGATAATTTAACTGCCTGGATCATTTCTCAAATTCTTTTTTCTTTTGACTAACTTCATGTGTTTTGAAAATGGTGATCCATAATTCCACCCTCTTACATAAGGTGCTCATAAATCAATTTGGACAGCAAATTTTGTGACCTTGGACAAATTATTTAACTCTTTTCTGGATCCTCTCACGTCAAACCTGGCTCAGCCTACAACTCTTGGGATAATTTCTGCATCCTTGCCTCAGTAGCAGTCTCAATTTGGAGAATCCTGTACCTCTACAACCTCCTTCTTTGATTTTCCTCCTCTAGAATCTCAATTTTTGGAATTCCCTACCAAGGGTGGGGAACTTGCAGCCTCCAGGTCGCATGTGGCCTTCTAGGTCCTTGGGTGTGACCTTTTGACTGAGTCCAAGTTTTAATAATTTATTAAGGTGATTTGTTCTGTGAAGTTTGGATTCAGTCAAAGGGCTGCACTTGAAGACCTAGAGGGCCACATGTGGCCTCGAGGCTGCAGGTTCCTCACCCCTGCAGTTTACACCAATCATGCTCACTTAAAACCTTACTCAGCCCTTACTTAATTCCTGGATGACTTCTCTACCTGTACCCCAGTGGTATTTTCAAGCCATTACAGTGGTATTTCCATCCCTATGACCTCCTCCTCTGATTGATGAACTTCTCCCCAGAAAGAACTTTTATTTGAAGAAGGGTTTATATTAGCAATCCTTATTTCAAAACTAGCTTATTCCATGATTCCCTGGGCTAACTAGTTTTCCACTTTGCTTTTATTTTTTCACCCTCTACCCCAGTTTTAACTTCCTTTTACGTGTGCTTTCCCCCATTAGAATGGGGCATGGAATGTGTAAACACAGTGGCTGGCATGCAGTAAACTCTTAACACATTTTATCTTGCTTGCTATCTTCTGGGGTCATAGTTAATTCTTTTGTAAAATGAAGTGCTTCTACTAGATGTTTTCAAGGTCCTTTTCCATTACACACACACACACACACACACACACACACACACACGCAGTCACACATATACACACACAGATATATGTGACAGAGACAAAGAGAGATAGAGACTGATAATAGAATGGAGTAGAGACAGGATTCAAACCAAGTTCTTTGCCTTTCTAGCATGCCTTACTATCTATCACCTTCCTGTCTCTCCACCATTAAATACTTGTTTCTATACACATCCCCCCTTCTCTTGTTTTTTTCTTCCATGAAAAGCAATTTTAATACATCTACATTTATTTTCCACCTTTCTACAAAAATGTAATGGTTACCTCCTTTTTTAAAAACGAACATCGAGATTTTTTTTTTTTGCCTGCATTGACTCCCTCTTTCTCTTGACCTCTAGCAAATTGCATTTGCCCCAGGTACTCTGACAGACATTTCAGTGGAACTCAATGGTTTGCCAATGGATAAATCCATTAGCTCTTTTTTTTTTGTTCTCAGTCATTATATTGTTTTATATTTACAGAAAAAAATTACTATTCTTTCCATGAAATTATCTTCTTTGATTTCTATCAATTTGCTCTATCCTGGTTCTTTTCCCCAGTTCTCTCATGACTGCTTCCTTATCTCCTTCAATAGCTATGCTTTCATTTCTTGTCCATTTAATGTTAGGTTTCCCCAAATTTCAACTTTTCTTTTTCTCTCTCTTTTCTTCATATTAATTACCTCAGGGAACATATTTTGTTGATATTTGATGTTTAAGTTATTTTTATACAATTAATGCATAATTTCTACAGATCAGGCTCAATTGCTTTTGAGAAATTGCTAAGTGCTCTTACTGACCCTGTTTCCCATGAAAACAAAGTTCTATATAACTATGTGGCAATAAGACATGAAGCATGTCTACCTCTGAAGAAACATAAATGGACATCACACAGAGAGTAACATAAAGACTCATGGTGAGTATGAGTAAGCATTTGAGGTGCAAAGTGTTTTACTTATAGGTTATTAATTGAACTTCATAGCTACACTTTGAGGAAAGATATTACAAGTATTGATCCATTCTATGCATGAAGAATTAGAGAAATAGTGAGATTAAGTGGCTTACCCTGGGTTATTACACAGCCAGTAAGTTTTAGAGCCTTGATAATAATCCAGGTGTTCTTACCTTTAGGTCCAACATTCTGACCCCTATGACATGCAGCCTTTAAGTAGCATAATTATTATTTTCATGCTGTACATAAAGACACTGAGAATCAAAGGTTAAATGATTTGCCATGAGTCTCTTAGTAAGTGTCAGAGTCAGCCTTAAGCTTCAAAGACCAATAGTATTTCCACTAGCCTAGTGTGACTCATCATTGTCTAATTACACAGACTCAAAAGTTCACTTTCATCTTGATTTATTCTTATCTTCATATCCAATTACTAAATTCTACTGATTCTTTTGTTAAACCATCTTGTATCCAAGTCATCAATCAATAAGCCTCTATTAAGCACTTACTCTGAGTGAGGCACTTTTCTAAGCACTTAAGATACAGAGATTAAAAAAAAAATTCCCTGGCCTCAAGGAGCTTATATTCTAATAGGGGAAGATAAATATATATAAATTAGTACATATGAGGTAAATTCAGAGAATCTGAATGGTAATCTTAAAGGGAATGACACCAGCTACTGGAGGAACTAGGAAATATCTCTGGATTTTGTGATATATGAGATGAGGCTAAAAGGAAACCAGGAATTTAACATTTAGATTCTGGGAGGAAAAAATATTTCAGATATTTGGGAATAGCCAGTGCAAAGGCATGGAGATGAGAGATGTAATGCCACATGTGAAGGATATCTAGTCATCCAGTGTTGGCTAGATTGTTGAGTATGAAGAGACCAGTTGATGAGAGGTCTGAATATGTAGGAGGGGACCAGGTTGGAAAGAACTTTAAATATCAAGCAAATAATTTTATGGTTCATCTTAGTAGCAGTTATTGGTGCTTGTCTTGGTTTTTTATACCTGCAATAAGCAACTTAGTTCTCACACAGCCAAGCTGCATAACTTTGGACAAATCATTTAACTTTTTTTCTGAACCTCAGTTGCTTCAACTGTAAAATGAGTAGACAAACTTTGAAATCTCTCAAATCTGTGTTAGTCTTTGATATTATGACAAGTTCTGCCTCATTGCGATGTTTAAAGTGTTCTCATGCCTGAAGAATTTTAGTAATCTGTCCCCTATTCTAGTTTCTCACTCTTCCAACTCACCAGGCACACAACTTTCAGAATAATTTCTCTAAAATACCATTTTTCAGAAAGCATATTTCATATTCCTCCACAGATTCAATGGCTCCCCTTTGCCTATAAGATGAAGTCTGAAGTCCTCTACAATTTAGCTTTTCTTTCAAGTCTTTCTACAACCTATCCAGTCTTACTGTCCAAGATTATCCCATAGTCTTTATATGGCAACCTATGAAACTTATATGCCAACCAAAATTGTTTTCCCACTTTTCTTTTTTTAAAATTAATTTATTTATTTTTAGTTTTCAACATTCACTTCCATAAGCTCTTGAGTTTTAAATTTTCTCCCCCTCATTCCCCCCTCCTTCCCCAAGACAGCATGCAATTTGATATAGGCTCTACATATACATTCCTATTAAACATTTTCACACTAGTCATGTTGTAAAGAAGAATTAAAACCAATAGGAGGAATCCCAAGAAAGAAGAAACAAAACAAAATAGAAAAAAGAGCAAATAGTATGCTTCAATCTGCATTCAGACTTTATAGTTCTTTCTCTGGATATGGATAGCCTTTTTCATCATGGTTTGCTCACTTTTCTTAACATGCATCTGCCCTTTGGTGTTTTGCTTTTCCTTCTCTGGGGATGTGGTTCTTCCTCCTCTCTTCCTGTCTAAATTATGGTCATGCTTTAAGACTCAGCTCATATCCCATTTCTCCATCAAGCCCTCCCTGACTGGTCCTTATCTAAAAAAAAATCCTTTCCCTCTTTACCTAGTCTAGTAGTAATAATATATATTTCAAATGGAATTTTTGATTTACCTTTAAACATTTACTTGAGATTTTTAAACAAATGTTTTTGTTTTATTGTGTTATTTACTGTTCAAATCTTAATGTGCTGTCTCTCCTAGGGGGCTGTAAACTCTTTGAGGGTAGAGATCGAACCTTTATTCCTTAGCTCCCCCATAAGGCCTTCAGCATAACAGGAGCTCAGCAGATATTTGTTGATTTAGTCTAAGTCTGACAGAATGTGTTAAGAAACATCTAATGCCACTCATGACAATTTTTCAGATATCTACCAAATTTGCTATTAACATTATTCCTTGCTGAGGAATCTAAACACTTTGAGTTCTGGTGAACTTTAGCTCTGGTGAAATTTAGCTCTGGTTGGAGCTAAATCCCATGAACCAGTTTGGACTACTTGGCAGCATTATTTAAGAAGGACTGGGTTCATTTGAGCTGTAAATCAATTGTCCTATTGAATTTACTTGTTACCTGAAGAAAAGATTTCTAGGAAGATTGTTGTTTCCAATTTTACAACTGCTTGCATTTAAGTTTCTCATGACTGGTTTGGTTTTGCTGTGGTCTGATTTATCTACAGATCAATTAATAAAGGCTTATTGAGTGCTTCCACTTATTAAATGGCACTCTGCAGGTCAGTGAGGGAGAGAAAGATAAATGAGGCCCAGTACCTGTCCTCAAGGAGCTTTTGATGGGGAAGAAGAAGTAACTGGTTGCAGTGGAAATAGTGGAAGACTTGGAATCATAGACTCATAAAGACATCAGCTTAGAGCCAGCATAGATCCTAGAGGTCATCTACTCAGCCTTAGGCAACTGAGCAGCTTATTTTTGCAGAGGAGGAAATTAAAGGCAAACAAGGTTAAATAGCTTGTTTATGATCACATTTTTGGTAGGTGTCAAGAATGGGAATTGACCCTGGGTCTATAAACTCCAAATCCTTCATTCTATCCATAGCATTTATGGCTGATACTTCCTACCTGTGTAACCACGGGGTAGTCACTTAATGACCGAGAAGCTCAAGCTTCACTTTTTGTAAAATGGAGTTGACAATACTTGCACTACTGATCACCTAGGGTTGTGTGCTTTGTAAATGGTATGAAGTACATGTAAATATCAGTAGCTATTATTATACCAAAATTAACAGAAGGTAAATTGAATAGTACATGGAGCACTGGGGTTAGAGTCAAGAAAATTTGATTTTGAATTTTGCCTTGGAGTCTTAGTGACCATGTAGACCTGCCCAAGTCACTTGCCCTCTCCCAGTCTCAGTTTCCCCATCTATAAAATAAGGATAATTAGAGCAGCGAATAATAGCAGTTTTGGGAGCATCAAATAAGATCTATGCCTTTTTACTTAACCTTAAAGTCCTATGAAATGACTAGCTACTGTTAATATACAAATGGAATGTGGTCATAACAATAAGGAGATACATAGTACTAAAATGTGGTCATAGCAAAAGGAATATTATAAGTACTATAAATATGTAACTCAGTGATGTAGTACGTATAATATATTTTATGCTGTCAAGGTATATGTTCAAGAAAATGGTCAAGAAAAAACAGAATAGAGGTCAATGAGAATAGATTTTAAAACCGGGTAGTCGGTAGTAACATACATGAAAATGAGAACAAAATAATTTTGAATGCACTGCCCTAATCTCATTGTATTAGTGGGAAACTATGATATGAAATGATGTACTTACTGTCAAATTCAGGTCACCGCTTCAGTTGTTTTTCAATTACTCACCAAGCATTTTTTTGGGGGTTACTCCTCTGCTGTAGGTATTGCTATAGTTGCTGGGGATATAAAGACAAAAATGAAATATTCCTTGATATCAAGGAGCTTGGGGAAATGTCACGTACACATTTAAGTCTGTACAAAAGACATAAAAGTTGTTGTTGTTGATAATGTTGTTGTTGCTAAGTGTAGCCATTAGTAGTTAGAAGGATTGGGAAAGGCCTCCTAGATGACATAGCATCTGGCCTGAGCTCTGCAGAAAGCTAATGATACTAGAAGATAGAAACGAGGAAGGACTGACTGTATTTGAGGTATGGTGGACAATCTATACAAAGGCACAGAAATAGAAATTTGAATATCTTAGATGAGTAACAGCAAAAAAGGCCTGTTTAGCTGGATTGTATAGTATACGAAGAGAAGCAATATATAATATTACCGGAAGGTAGATTGGAGCCAGGTTGTGAGGGGCATTAAATACTAGTTGGAAAGATTATATTTCATCCTAGAGGTAATAAAAAGCAATGGAATTTTTTGAGCAAGGGAGTAACATAGTTACAACTATGCTTTAGAAATATTATTTAGGTGTGTACTTAACTGGTTTTTGTTTTTGTTTTGTTTTTGTTCTTTTCCAAAGAGGGAATGTTCACTTGGGGCAAAGGTGGCATATGTGGAAGTGCCATTGATATAAATGAATCAACAAAATAAACAAAAAAATTGGTACCTTAAGTCCTAATTTCTTAGCTTCATCATTTCCATTCAATATATTAAATCTTTGATATTTCTTCTAGTTCTTCAATAATTCTGAAGAAAATTTTAGAGAGTTACTTTCTTCATAGCTAAATACATTTATTTTGGGAAGCAGCTGGGTTATCCAGGAGACCTCAAGTTCTCAGCATAAGGGATGGTTAGGCATTGAGCCTGAGTAACTCTTCAGTTCTACTAAGGCAAGATTTCATGACCAGTCATGGGGCATAGGGTTGAAGAAGTTGCCAATTTGGGAAGCCAAGGCAATCTGACATAATTCTGTGCCCTGTCAAAACACATGGCACTGGCAGAATAACCAGATGAGGATTCTGGAAGCTGCTCTAAGTTTCTCAATAATAATATTGTGTAACAACCCCCCCTACACGTGATGCAGTTAGTAGCCAATGCTTGAGGCCCATCTACCCTAGGTTGGCAATGGAAGAACTCTGTTGATTTTCATTACTTTTGCATTTCTGTATGTTTCATGGGACATCTTTATTTTCCCTCCATCTGGGAGGTTGGCAGCCATTGTTCACAATAGCCTGCAGGACATCGTTGGGGATTTACATTTTGGTTATGAGGAATGTGCCATTTTGGAAAAGAGCTGATAATATTTTGAGTGAGAGAGCAAGAACACATGGCAATATTCTTTCATTCATTCAACAAATATTCTTTGAATTTTTTGTATGTGCAATGTATGCTATGTATGAATGGGAGTGGGAGGTGGAGACTTGCAGAGATAAATAATAAAAAAGTCTGGCCCTCATGTTTCTTACATTCGAATTAGGGGATGTGACATATTCAAATGATCAAAATACAATGTTATTCATCACTATTCAATCAATAAACATTTATTAAGTGCCTACTATGTGCCAGGCAGTATGCTAAGTATTGGGCATACAAAAATGCAAAAGATAGTCCTTATATTCAAGGAACTCACAATCTAGTCAGGAAACCATAAATAAACAAATGTACAAATAAGTTACATACATGACAAATAAGAAATAAGTGAAAGAACAAAGGCAGTAGAAATAAGAAGCATTGGGCAAGGCTTTCTACAAAAAAATGAGATTTTGGTCGGGATTTTAAAGAAGCTAGAGAAGCCAGTAGGTAGAGATGGTGAGGGAGAACATTCCAGCTATGGGGGAGAGCCAGAGAAAATACCCAGAGTGCAAAAATGGAATGTCTTATTCACGTAACAATCAGAAGGCCAGTGTTGATGGATCAGAGAGTATGTAAGCAAAGGGCAAGGTGTAAGAAAACTGAAAGGTAGAAGTATACTGGTTTACAAGGAGTGAACTACAGAGGATTTTGTATTTGATCCTAGAGGTAATAGGGAGCCACTGCAGTTTATTGAGTAGAAAGGTTGTATGGTCAGATCTGTGCTTTAGGAAAATCAGTTTAGTGGCTAGAGGATGGATTGGAATGGGGAGAAATTTGAGGCAAGCAAACCCACCAGCAGACTAGTTCAATAGTCCAGGTATGAGGTGATAAGAGCCTATACTAGAGTGGTGGCAGTGTAAGAGGAGAGAAAGGGAAGCATATTCAAGAGATATTGCAAAAGTGAAACCAACAGACCTTGGCAACAGATTGCACGTGGAGGGTGAGAGACAGTGAGGACGTAAGGATGACACCTAGGTTACAAGCCTAAGGAACTGAGAGGATGGTGTTGCCCTTAATAATAACAGGGAAGTTGAGAGGGGGTTTAGGGGAAAGAGAATGAGTTCTGTTTTGGATATGTTGAGTTTCAGATATCTACTGGATTACCGGTTTGAGATTCCTTAAAAGGGGTTTGATTCTCAAGATTAGAGGTCTTCAAAGAAATTAAAGAAGGTAGGTATATTCAAGAATTCTCAGCATAGTGACGATAATTAAAGTGATGGGAGCTGATGTGATTGCCAAATAAAGTAGTATAGAAGAAAAAGAGAAGAAGGTCTAGAACAGAACCTTGGGGGACACCTATGGTGAGAGGAGGTGATCTAGATGAAGATTCCACAAAGGAGACTGAGAAGGAACAGACAGATAGGGATGAAGAGAACCATTAGAGAATGCTGTGTCCTGAAAACCCAGAGAGAAGAGAGGATCCAGGAGTAAAAGGGTTATCAACAGTTTCAGGATTTGATAGAAGGGAGAAAATACTTTTATAACCAGTGAAATCAGAGGAGAATACAATATAGAAGGAGTGAATGTGGATGGAGTACTTTAGCTAGGCCTTGAAATAGCTGGCATTTAAAACAAAACAGAGATTGTGGTGGAGGACATTCGATGTAGATGGGACAACTTGAAAAGAGGCACAGTGGAAAGAAAGCACTTACACATACGGGGAACCATATGTAATCTAGTTTGGCTAGAGCATTGTGGTCATTTAGAACAGTAAAGTGCAAAGAATAATATTAGCTTACTGTTCTATAAAACTTTAGAGTTTTCAAAGCATTTTAACACATAAGTTTTGAAAATCCAAAGCAAATTCAATCTTCATAAGTGAAATATCAAAGTTTTCAGTAAATCTAAATCACATACATGGTCAGTGGAAGAACTGAAGCTAGTCTCTAGTCCTTTACTTTCTCTTCTTTTTCCTCTTCCTTTCTAGTCTATCTTTTCTTTTCTTTTTTCTATCTTCTTTCTTCCTTTCTTATGTGATTCTATATGTATCAAAGCTTCATATAAAAACATGCAGAACCAATACAGATGTATATGCAGATTTCCCTTTCAGTAATTTTTCCTTTCTTAATTATGTTTCTTAGTAACAAATGACTGTTTTCCTCAATTAACCAGAAGTTATTTACTTGGAGAAGGGCAGCGATGAGGCTGTATCTTGACAAGAGAAACCATTTGTCAATAATCTACATGCTTAATTCTACAATATTTCTTCCTTTTCCTTTGTTCTTCATGTCTCCTTTCTTCTGACTCCCCAATCAGAAGCTAATAGAATTATAATCCTAACAGAGCTCAGTGAAACCTGGTTGAATCAGTTTGGAAACAACAACAACAACAAAACCTAGGGAACTTGAAGAGATCATAGAACATTTAATATAAATTGCTCATTTTAAAGATATGGAAACTGAGGCCCCAAGTGTTGCCTTCAAGGCTAATAAAAACGGAAGTAATAGTCTCATTGTATCCCGGGCTGTGCAGATTTGATCTGGGGTACTTAATGCAGTTCTAGGCACCACAATTTAATTGCAACATAGACATGTCAGAATGTTCAAAGTGTAGAAAGACCAGGATTGGCAGAGGTAGAGAATTCAAAACCCTACCATAGCACATAAATTGGGGATACTTAGGATGGGAAGAAAGGAGTTTGTGGGAAGTATGATAGTGATCTCCAAATATTAAAAGAGCTATTGTTAGGAAGAGGAATTAGGTTAGTTCTCTGTGGTGGCAGAGGGCAGAAGTACGACCAAAGATTAGAAGGTACAGAAGTGAACTTATATTTATTTTTTATAAACAATCACATTTGTAGTGTAAAATTATGAGATCCCCATTACTGGAGATGTTCAGTCAGAGGTTCATTAAACACATGCCATTTGTCTCAGAAGAACTATAGAATGAGTCTGCTCATCATTTCAATCAGTAGTATTTGTTTGATAAAATTGTACCAATATAATAAATATTTGATTGGATGTGATGAGAAGTAGCAAAATAGTAGCCACAGAGCCCCCAAACTAGCTAAGAGATTAATTCAGGAGAGTGATATAATTTAGTCATTCCAGATTCATAATAAATTTGAAATAAGAAAAAGATGGTCTCACTTTAGGAAGAAAAGCTTTGATTTAGGGCTTCTACCAAAAGGCTTAATGCCATGACAATCGATTCTTTTAGAAGAATGGTTACTCTCAAGAAATCAGGGGATTTAATGAAGTGCAAATAAATGAAATGCCAGGGAATTTATGGTTAGATGACCTCAGTATTTTATACCTATAATGCATCAAACATATATATGATCAATACCCCGAAATTACAGTCATATTTCCAAATAGTAGATTCTTTTATCTACCTTTTTAGATATGCATATCATCACTTCCATTCCTTTCTTCTCCAGAATAAAGTTATTATATAGTAGGGAGGTTTAAAACCAGAAGTGACAACATGAAGGACAAGATTCAGCTTAATACTCATGAAACATTAAGGGAGATTATGAAACCTATTTCAAGTATTTTACTTATAATCGAAATACACTTGTTGGTTTTAGAATACCCTTATAGGAAGAAAATGGGCTTTCATTAAGTCTATGGGACTCAGGTTGGAAAAGGAAATAGGTTTTGCTGTGACAACCACAAGGTGGGGGGTCTCTCTATGAAGCATTGCTGGCAAGATTCTTACCAGAGTTCTCCTTATAATAGGGTGATCTTTCACCTGAAAGATGGTCATCTACCAAAGAGCCACTTGGCTTCAGAAAGGGCCAAGGAACAATTAATATGGTGTTTCCTGCCTGACAATTCCAGATTGTTGTGTTTGTCCTTCGTTCTCGAAGAGTAACATCAGGGAGGTGATGACATATGTGACTTGCAATTGTCTTTGATTTGAGTGAGGGAAGGCTATGCAAGGTCACCAGACTCACTTTCTTCTCCAGAGCCATCTGGATTCAGTGGCCACATATTCATCAGGATGACTGGACATGGTCCTGGATGCAATGGGAGACCCTGACCTTTTTAAGCTAAGGTCTTTTCCAGTTCTCACTTTGAGTGAGGTAACGAATGAATGAGGTAACATTCAGTGAATAGGTCTCTTAAAGAAGTGAGTCAAGGTTTGGCCCCTTTAATAAAAAAAAAAAAATCAAACTGGAAGAGGAAGACCCTCAGGGTTGCCAGGTCAAAGAGAAACAGTTACTATTTACATTCACTCTGAGCCAGGAGGGACCAAAAAATAGCCATTAGGTAGCTTGGGCAGAGAACTATTGTCCAATCTATGAGCTCCAGAGTGAATTGAGTTTAAGGCTTGGTCTTTGAGGAAGAAATCTAGCCGGGAGAAATGCCTGAAACAGAATAAAGGTATGTCCGCAACATTCATCAATCTGACCAAGGCTTTTGATACTCTCAGTCATGAGGGCTTGTGAAAAATCGTGACAAAACTTGGCTGCCTGATGAAGTCCATCAATATTGTATATCGTTTTCATGAAGGCACGCTTACATGGGTGCTGGATAATGGACAATGCTCTCACACTTTTCCTGACACCAGTGGAATGAAGTAGGACTGTGTCCTTGCTCTCATGCTTTTGGCATGGTCTTTTCAGTGATGTTGTCAGATGTCTTCAATGAGGACAAAAACAGCATCAAGGTTGGCCACCACACTAACAGTAAATTATTTAATTTGAAAGGTCTATAAGCCAATACTAAGCTGGAGGGAGAGCTGGTACATGATTTTTTGTTCACAGATGATTGTGTAATCAACGTAGCCTCTGAAGCTGAGATGCAACAAAGTTGATTTTTCTGCTGCTTGTGCTACTTTTCGCCTAACAACACACACACACACACACACACAACAAAACAACAACAACAAAAATAGAGGTTCTCCACCAGCCAGCCAACACTACAAACACTGCACCATCCATACATGGAAGCACTGGTTACAGCAAATGGAGAAATTTTGAATGCTGTGGATAATTTGACTTACCTTGGCAGTGTACTTTCCAGGGATGTATATATAGAAGATAAGGTGGATGAACACATTACCAGAGCTAATTCAGTGTTTGGGAGGATCTGAAGGACAGTGTGGGAGAGAGGACGGATTAAACTGTAAACCAAATTGAAGGTCTACAGAGCTGTTGTGTCGACCTCATTGTTCATATGACTGTGAAACCTGTACAATATAGCAGCCCCATGCCAGGTGACTGAATCATTTTCATCTGAATTGTCTTAGGAAGATTTTGAAGAAGACCTGGTAAGATAAGGTATCAGACACACTGTCCTTTCTTAAACTGAGCTACCAGACATTCAAATTCTATTGCAGAGAGCATGACTCCAATGGGTTGGCCAAGTTGTTTGAATGCCAGATGTATGTTAGCCTGAAAGACTTTTATTGAGAACTCACACAAAACAAGTGCTCACATGGAGGCCAGAAGAAGGGATACAAGGATACTCTCAAGGTCTCTCCAAAGAACTCTGGAATCAATTTTGAGATATGAGGCACACTGGCACAGGAATGGTACATTTCCAGCATGGTGTGCCCGTATCAGAGAAGGTGCTGTGTGCTATGAGCAAAGCAGAATTATTGTACCTCAAAAGAAACATGAGATGAGCAAATTTAGAGACATCTCCACTTCTAATGTTCATACATGCTATTTGTGCCCAACTTGTGGTATAGCCTTCTGAGCTCATATTGGTCTGATCAGCCATACTCAGATACACTATACTTTGACCCTACCATAGCGATGTCATTTTGGTCCTCTTCGAGCACAAAGGACAACGACCAACCATAAAGCACTTGAGATGAAATGTAGCTATCAAAAATTATGTACGTGTACAAATAATGAGTCAGCATGAAATCTAAACTGAGAAGTGGCTTGAAATTTCCAGCACCAGAATTCTAGACTCAAAAGTATTTCAAACTGATATCATTCAAAATGTGTACTATAGGATAGTTGAATGTGTGACAGAAAATGACTTTTACCAACTATTTGACTTTGAACAAGAAGCTTAACTCCTTTTATTCTTAAAGTTATTAAGTGTAAAATGAGGGGGGTTGGACTAGATCATCTCTAAGGTCTCTTTCAGTTATAAAACTGTGATCCTAGGAATCATCCCATATTGCAACATTTTGATTTCATCCCCCCTTACACTTTGATAGAATGTTCATATACAAATCATGTACTAATATAAAGAAAGAACTATTATTCATAACTATTTCTTCAATGGGAAACATTTATTGATTTTTATGGTAGACATCGGTGTTAAAAAAATGAGTCCTTAAGGGAAAAAAAAAGTATTCAATAGGCATATATGCAATATTAATTGACAACTATATGCCTAAGAAGTTGCAATTTCTTTTCTTTCTTATGAACACTAATTTGGTAAATACAATCATTATATTATATTGTTGAGTAGAATTTTACTTAGATATATCACACTCCATTTTTATCATTTCAATTTTATTTACTCTCCATATAATTCTTCATTCACATTAGAAAATAATTATAAACATTGTGCATTTCAAAAGAAAATAATTGGTTATTATAATGCATGAAAAATAACTCTGCAACTAGAAGTCACACGTGCTGATAGGAAGACAGGAAATGTCTTCCAAAATAAATATAACAGTGACCTGAATGGGGACAAGAAAAGTTGCTTTGGTACATGTATATACAATTAAACAGCTTCTAAAAATGTCCTGATAAGGTCAGATGTAAACATCGAAAGAAAGATTTGCAAAAGTACTGATACCAATGGATCAATAATATAACATATTTGTTTTATTATCCAAGTAATACTATTTCTTTGAACCTTTCTATGCCAGTGGGAGGGTCCAGATCCTTGATTTTATCAGTATAGCAGTTTGTAGGTGTGGTAACTGGCTACTTAATAAATAAGGAATTACTTAGTGTCTCATGAATATTATCAAGAGGACTTTAAAATGAAAAGGGAGTAAAGAGGAGAACCTAATGGAAAAATATTTGACAAAGTTGCTAAATAGAGAATGACAGTCATAATACCCAAAAGAAGATAAACAGAAGAGAGGACTAGCAAGTCAGAGAGGAAGATGCCCAAAATGACTGTCTAGAACTGCAGTCAAAATGAGTCGAAGTCGTCAATGAATTTGAAGCAGCGCACCAATTATTTTTTCCTTTTTTGTTTGATTCAAAAGGAGGATCGAAAAAGGGATAGGGTAGTTACTGACGATAGTTCTGATACTGATAATAGATAAAAATAGATTTAATTATTTATGTCTTATTTTTCTTCAAAAGAGAATGACCTTTGGAATAGGAAGTATAGAAAAGTGAGGGTCATCACAGTTCTACCGTGTTAAGCATAATACAGAAAGAAGAGTAAATAAAGAGAGGGCCAATAATTCATAGAAGATATTCAAAAAAGAAAACCAGAAATAGGGAAAAGAATAAACTACTTGTTAGGTGCCAGTGATTGTGCTAAGAACTTTCTAGTTTTTAAACAAATACTATCTAATTTAGTCCTCACAACAATCCTGCAAGGCAGGTGCTACTGTTATCTCATTTTACAGTTGAGGAAACTGGGGAAAACAGAGGTTAAGTGACTTGTCCAGGGTTGTACATAGAGCAAGTATCTGATTTCATGTTGGACTCAGGTTGTCCTGACTTCAGGCCCAGTGCTCTATCCATTATATCAACAGCTGTCTTAATAATCCCCATGTTGTTAGATTCCCAGATAGATAAGATAGGACTTAAAATCAAGGCAGTCAAGAAATGCCATGGCATGGAGCTCAATTTGGCTCTATAGGATGCACAACACCTTTTTTTTTTCTAGACTGGAACACTTTACTCAAAAGAAACACAAGATAAAATGTTATGAAATTTAGGAGCTAGAGTGGTGAAGCAATTTGGTGAGCATCAATAGAGACAGGAACAGAAATTATACAATCATGGGTGTATATGGACACCTACTTGGACAGAAAGAGCAATTAGGGAGGAGTTTAGGGAATATCAAAATCTTAGAGATGCCCCTCCTCACCAGCAACTTTTTTTGTTGGAAGACTTCAACTATCCAGACATCTGCTGGGGCTCTTGTGACCAAAATTCTTAACATGAGGATAATTTAATATAGTGTCTTTCAACAAAGTTATATAATTAGGTCCCATTTACATCATGAAATAATTTATGAGTATAATTACTGAATGAACATCAATGATACAGGAGAATGGGGAATGTGCCACAAGATTAGAACGGACCAAGTAAGTTTTTTTTGGGGGGGGCAATTGGGGTTAAGTGACTTGCCCAGGGCCACACAACTAGTAAGTGTCAAGTGTCTGGTCTGAGGTCAGATTTGAATTCAGGTCCTCCTGACTCCAGGTCTGGTGCTTTTTTTTTTTTGCTTTTTGGTGAGGCAGTCAGGGTTAAGTAATTTACCCAAGGTCACACAGCTAGTAAGTGTTAAGTGTCTGAGGGCAGATTTGAACTCAAGTCCTCCTGACTCCAAGGCCAGAGCTCCATTCACTGGGCCACCTCACTGCCCCTAATACTATTTTTTAGTTTAGTTTAGTTTAGTTTTGTTTTGTTTTTTAGGCAATTGGAGTTAAGTGACTTGCCCAGGGTCACATAGCTAGTAAGTGTCGAGTGTTTGGTCTGATGCCAGACTTGAACTCAAGTCCTCCTGACTTCAGGGTCGGTGCTCTATCCACTGTGCCACCTAGCTGCTCCCAAGTAAGATTATTTTAAAAAAATGTTAATAAGATAGAATCTAAAAACTGAAGTCTGATGAGTTTTGCTTTTGTTGTTGACAAAATGTTAAAGCACAGATGGTTTTTCACTTTTGTAAAAAGGAAAAAGAGATCATTAAAAGCCAGAGTAGTCCAAGAAGATAATGTTGCTAATAAGCTGAGATCCCATTTAATTTTTAGTAGAAAATATGTCAAATAAAGTAAAAAGATAAAAACAAAATGATCACAAGAAAGTCAATTTTCTGAAAAAGAAACATAAAAATTATAAAAAATGGATAATTAATCAAAAATGGTTTCCAGTAAAAGGACTAAGCATTATGGCATAAAAAAAAATTGAAAAGAAGATAATCACAATGAAAACACAATGAAATAGCTTCAAATAATGTTCTAGACATTAATAAGACATTTCTTTCATAAGAACCTCACAGAGGAATAAAGCCAAATTTAGCATAATGTAAAATACAAGTAAAATAAATAAATTAGGAGCAATACAGAAAAGGACAAGAAAAAGTTAAATCTATAGATTCAACATCAAAATTCAGTTTAAATGAATTAATTGAGAATATAAATAAAATAATAAATTCTCCACTGAGATGTAGAATTGTTCTGTTGGAAAAATAAATTCAGAAATTGGAAAACAAATAGTATAACAAATATTTGTTTAGGAGAATATTTGAAAATTATACCTTCAGAAGTTCATAATACTGTTATTTTAGAATTTGGAGAGGGACCTAAGAATTATTGGCCTCAATACAAAATGTGAATAGTTTAAATTCTATTTTTTCAAGAACCTATAACAAAACACATTTCCCAGAACCATTTAAATTAATAGAATTTAAGAGGGCTTAATTCTTTTTAAATTTATTTTATCTCTTAAATTAAGAATTTAAGAGAATTTAAAGAATTTAAATAAAACTATTTAAATTAATAGAATCCACAGGATACCATTAGATATGAATACTATATTAAACTCATTTAGATTTGTCATTAAACTCCAAAATTATCATGACAGAGATGATTTCATAAGCAGCCCAAAAGGAACACATCACACATAAAAATACTAATCAGAATCACATTGTTTTGGTTTCCAGGACGAAAAATGATAGAGAAAATGATATACCTTAAATGCAACAGAAATAGTGGTGTATCTAAAAAGTACAACATCCATCATTTCTGAGCACATCATTTAAAGAGAAAATGGTTTCTTAAGTTACCCAAAATTATAAAATACAAAAATTCCTATGGAAGCTGTTTTTTTTTTAAATTTGAAAATCATTCATGAAATGGTTTCAGCAAAGTGAAGAAATTTTGAAATTATAAACAAATTGAATCATAAGTACTAGGGCTACTTATCCCTACTACCACTCTGATAAATAAGATAGTTCTCCAAGCAAGATTAGCTACATTTCCCCCATCAGGTTTCAAAGACACCTGATAGGCTTGGGAATATTATTTTCTAAAGTTTTTGACTAAAGCTTGTATTCTAATTTGTTATGCCTAGTATCAATCACTAGTGATTATCATTCTAGTTTCATGTGACCAATTAACATTAATTAGCTTTTACAAAGGTATGTTTACTGAGAAGATATTGCAAGAAAGGCAGTACAAGTATATTCCCCCAATGCTACGCAGTCACACTCAACCACCTTGGTTCCTGAAAAATGTGGTCATAAACTTAATGAGGCTTCTACGAACATTCATCCTACAAATTCACTGCTGAATGCAGCGTAGTTGATGGATAAATCATTGTTGTTCCCACTGGGCGGCCTTCCATATGTGCTAGGTCAAACAGTTTGTTAGGGACTTTGATTCTCACCATTTCAGGTGGTCATAAAATCTGGTATGGATTCTCGCTCAAGTGGCTAGCACCTCTGGCTTTGTGAAACATGCAAGATCATCACTGTTTCCAATAATCCTTCACATAAAAGAAGAAAGAAGAAGCTCAAAGAGGCAAAGAACAGAGACTTATGTTCACAGACCACATGTTGATGCCAGGTGGGAGGACCCAAAACCTCTCTTCATCAAGTGGTTTAGATCATGTTCTTTCATTTGGATGTAGCTGGGGGAAAAGAAAGAGGTTCACTTTGGTTAATATGTTTTGAGTATTCCCCAGGTCTAGTTTAGTAGCCAATCAAAAACTAATAATGCCACCATGTAGTTAGGTTAATAATCAGAATACTGTGAATTTTCTGAGCTGGAGAGCAGGGATCCCTTCCATGCCTTTCTACAGTCTTGCTCTCCAGACTCTTCCATGTGAGAGGGCAGCAGATAGTGTACCACTCATGCTCTGTTGATAAGGATCCACTGATCAGGTTATGAAATTATGTTTTATTTGATGTTGTCTGCATTCTGTTTATTATTATTATTATTGTTATTGTTATTATTCTTATTCTTATTCTTATTCTTAATTTGATTCTCACTTTGCAAAAGCCCAACAAGAAAACATGGTGAAAATTGATTATAAAATATCTGAGATGATGGAATTGCTTTGTTATTTCAAAGCACCCACATCTTTCAGTCCTGACCTTCCAGAGAATTCATCATTTCCAACATGCTCAAATGCTGTCACCATGTTCCCGCAGTTGCCAGAAGTCCCTAAGTGGAGTTCTAAGCTTAGGCTTCCTGAGATGACAACTATAGGCCAATTCAGCCTCTGCTAAATGAAGAAGAAAAGTTAATAGCACAACATTATGCATAATCATTTTTATGCAAATTGTACATCTTGATACTGTAACACATGGTTTTTGAGGCAGACAGTTCAAAGTTAAGGTAAAATATAAATACCTATTCAAGAATCCTGACAATTTCTTCATTTTTTAAAGTGAAAACCTTCCAACCAAGAATGATGGTAGTTAACAATGTTCAAGAGTTTAGCTGAGTAGGCCAATGAATAAGTTAACTATAGCAAATGATCCCTATTAACAATCTATATGCTCAGATTGGGCAGATTACTGAGGTAGCGGCAGTTCTTCCTCTTTCATCTATGATATCAATGTCTGCATTTGGCTAACAGTTTTCTCAGGCCCCAATTACTATCCCAACCTGAATCTTCATCATATGTCTCAGACATTCAGGAATCCTTAGCTTTCTCCTTGATTGGTCAGGAGTCCTGTATGTAAATTTTCAAAAGAGTGGCTTCAGAAGACTGACCAACCTATTTTAGGGTGCTTGGAAGTGACCCAAAATAAAGATACATTATCTTTTGTCATTGCCTGTATGTGGATGGTTTAAAAAAATATCTTTCAGCTATAGACCACCAATCAATTAACTGAGAATGAGCCATTAAATAGGTGTTTATCAGAGTAAAACCAGTTAAATGAATGCAGCTGTCTTTGTAGGTCAGAATAAAGTGTTCAGGGTGAGACATAAAAATCACTCAATTTGGTCAACTGAGCCAAGGCTGAAACCAAATGGTGGGCTTCAGCTCTATCATTAATATTTCCCATGGTCAATTAAATTAATCATTTCTTTATATCTTCTATCATTCATTTGGTCTAATACAGATGTGGTCTCTACATCAGTCTCCTAATTTCTAGACATAATGGAAGTGTATGAAATTTTCTTTTTTTATTATTTTTAAAGAAAACTGAAAGGAAAATCCCCTGACTAGGAATAAGGAGACTTGAGTTTTAATGCCAGCTCTGTCATTAACTTCCTATATGACTCTGGAAAAATATTAAGTTGTCTAGGCCTCATTTTCCTTACTTGTAAAATGAGTGGTTTGGACTAGATAAATTCCAAATAACCTTTTATCTCTTAAATTCTGTGACTTAATGTAATTAAAGTTCAAGTTATTGGAGATTTTGTAAAAGAACAACAACAAAAAAAACTAAAGTTTTTAAATAACTGAACTTTCTGCATCAAGTAGTTAATTAATTATTTAAAGTATCTTTGATTTCCCTGGTATTGGCATGTCCTTTATAAACAGAGACAATAGCAACTCATTCCTGGGTTAATAAACAGTCTGCATGTATTATTATAACTAAAAATGTCATCATTATATGGCCAATCTTGTGATGTCTCTCTGAATTCAGTCAGCATGGTCTTAAATTACAAATATTCAATCTTTTCTGAAGAAATTCTCGAGGTCTTTAGAGTTTGATGGGACCTTCCAAGGAACAAGTTTTACTGTCACAACCTTTGAGAATAAGAGTCACACCCATTCAATGATGGATTCAATGGAGGAAGACTTGGAGGACAACTTTAATAGGCACATTCATTTTACTACCATGAACATCCTGATGAATCCTTTGGTTCTCATAAGGATAAAATATTTTGATAATTAATGATAAGATGTCTGTCATACTTGTTATAACATATACCTTGTGATAATTTATAATAATTTTACCATACTCTTAACAATTGGCACTTTCCTTCATCAGTATGCCATTTGGGGAGGATGGAATCACACTTCAGACTGTTTTCCTATTATCAAATAGGGTATAATAAATGGAGTGTGATTTAATTCCTGGAGGGGCTTTAGATCAAAATGACCAAATTATAGAAATTTCATCACTGAATACAAAGAAGAATAGTTCTTATTTCAAAAGTACTTTAGAATTTTTACTGTGAGGCAGGTAATGTGATTATTATTATCATCTGTATTTTACAGATCAGGAAACTAAGACCCAGAGAGATGAAGTGATTAATCCAAGGTCATATGCCTAGCTCAGGGCAGACAATTTATTGAAACCTAGGTAGCTAGACTTCCAACTTGGCGATCTTTCCAAACTATTATACTGCCACTTTTATTTTTGCTACTCTAATAAACTATTGATTATAATCTGAATAAAGCTGTCTGCTTTTCAGCTTAGCCACTCAAAGGGACATAAGACATTCAAAGGATTGCTTATTTCTTGCATACTCAAGTGTTTCCTAGATTTTAGTTTTTTCTTTTCCATTTTCAGAGCTATTGGGAAAAAGTTGATCAGGCTTTGAAAATGATTATTGTCAGTGCTATTCCACAATCAATAAAAATGTGCTGTTTTCCATAAGTGAAAATATGTCACTATCTTCGAGGTTAGTGGGATGAATTGCATGATTATTTTTTTTTTTCAGGTAGTAAGTAGATAAGAAGAGAAAGTTAGTAAGAACTGGGTTCAAGTTGCATTGCTAACACATAATGGTTTTGTGACCTGCTAAATTACAATAAACAATGTAGAGTTGAATCGTTTCACTAAGGAGTTAAGATGGTGAAGAGGAGAATGTAGTTAATGAAGGGATGATGACCTGAGGAAGAACTGAAGGGTACAGGGATTAAAGGTAACAGGGAGGATGAAGAATAGGATTAGGGGTTGTTAGAGTGAGGGAAAAATGGAATGACAACAGACTTTATCAGCTATTATATGTCATCATTTCTTCAATATTCATTTTTCAAATTGTTTTCCAACTTAAGGTGGAAAGGCACACAGAACAATGAAATGGATAGACTTCTTTTGGACCTCTTTCAGTACCACCAAGTGTTAGCCCACTATAAATATTGTCCAGTTGTGAGCATAAAGAGCACAACAGGAGACCAAGCAGTGGACAGTTTCCCCAGAATTCCTCTAAAGTCTTCTGTCAGGCAAAATGTAGGTTTCCTAGGTAACATTTCCATCTAACTATTTCCATGATTTCACTCAGAATGAGTTAGTAGTCTGTATTCTTTTTTGCTTTTATTGTACAATTTGGAAAGTCACATATCATTCTGTCAGATGCTATGCTAGTGTTTGTACTAGAATTCCATTGAATTAAATCTCAACTGCCCATCCTCAAAGGACTCTATAGTACTTATAGTCACAGTCGTTTCCTGTATTCCACAACTACCACAAAAACCTCAGAGTGAACTTAGTAAGTGAATTCAGAAATAATTTTTAGAAACATCCCCTAGCCCAGAAATGGTTGATTTATCTCCTTTTTACCTCTCACATAGGTATTTTGATACAAAACTATCAATTTCCTCCTTGTTTAATAATATCTGAAGTTGAGAAAAAGACTAACATCTTTAATATTCCTTATGAGTTTTATTTTGTCCTGAATGTTTTGGAGAAGCACTCTAGCTCCTTATTTCTGTGACCCAGGTTTGATATCCTCCATGTCTTACCTCCTTTCAGTTCTATGCCAACTTCATCTTTCCTCTGTTTAATAGAAATTTCTAGTATAACCAACGGGAAAACTTTATTCAATGCTTACCCTTGCATTTTATCTTGTGTTATCTTAGATTTCTATGGAATCTTATAATTTAGTTTTCCATCCTAACATTTTACCTCCCTTCTGTCTTTTCTTTCCTGCTCTTTAATCTCCATTTTCCATTCATTCTTTCCTACAGTGTTCAACTATTCATCCTCACCTATTTTGCCTACAGAGGCAGCATGATATAGTGACTACAGAGTTGCAAAGCCAGAAAGACCTAGGGTTAAATGCCAACCCTGACATGTATTAGCTGTGTGGCCCTTGTCAAATTATTTAATTTTTCGGTACCCTCAGTCAAATCTTTAGGACTGTAAGTTGGAGAGATGTTGTTGACCTCCATTGGTAGAAGGAAGTTCTTCATCTAGGGAGTCCCCATACCAATGAAATCACAAGTATATTCCTCATCCCTATCCCTTTACCAGTAACATTGACTTAAACTTTTGTTTCCATGTTAATCTCAAAACCACTTTTTTTTAAACAAACCACTAAAATAAACATTCCAACAAAACATAACAAACTCAACTCCTAATTAATTTTAAATATTGATATAAAATTAATTTTAAACAATAGTAAAAAGGAAAAAGAACATCATAGGCACCCTTAAGTGTGATAAACCTCTCTCAGACTCTCGCTTCATGTAAGAGTCTAATGGTGTTCCAATGTAATATCCATTTCTAGTGGTTATCTTGTCACATCTGGTATGGAGAGAATACAGTAACACTAGAAAAGCATCTATGCAGTCCTTTTAGCATCTACATTAACTAAAAGCTGGGACCAGTAAAATCCACAAAAATTCACTTTTGCCTTTAAGAATTTTGAAAACCATTTAAAAAATTTAACAGGGCAGAAACTTAAATTCTGAGACCATATGTAAATAAGTCAGATTTGGTGGTTTTCAGGGACAATGGAGAATTTTCAGTGGGAAAGATGGGGAAGATGAGGATGGTCAGGGATGGATTCTCTTGTTGGCTTTGATGTCTTGTCAACGATTTTCATCTTCCACATCCTGCAACACTTCTTTATTCTGTTCTTCACATTGCCCTGCATATCTAAAGTCCACAATGTCAGATTATCATACAACAGTTCTGTGATATATTGAGTCCTTATAGCATTCTTCATCCAGTTATGCAATTGCATCATCAAAAACTGCTTTTGTCAAATTGCAGACAAGATCAGGGAAATTAAGAATTTCATAGTAGAACATGGAAATGTTGAGAGCAAGACCTATGTAGATGGAGTGTGTTGCTGGAAGCTCTGTCCTTCAGATGTCACCAGCAGCTTTACAAGCCACCAGGCTATTCTCTATAGCCTCTTTCCTATCATTTCCTGTGGCAAATTCAGCCAGATACCTGTGGTAGTACCCTTTCATTTGATAACAGAAAACTTTGGACTTGCCAGTGTTTGCTGCTTGAATGAGGGGATTTGTCTAGGGTATCCAGAATGTCATAAAAGATTAATTTTAGCTCAGCCTCAACCATTTGCCATTATTCCTAAATAATTTTTATTTTGTTTTACCCTCCCTTGCTTTCTTCTTTCTATTCATTGCTGCTAATCATCTACGCCAATGCTCTTCTGCCTACAATAACATTTTTATATGCAACTAACAATAGGTTTCTTTCTTCAGTTGTTAATTCCATACTCATTTCTTCTACTTTCTTTTTTTACATTTGTATTTTTTATTAATAAACTTATTTATTTTTAGTTTTCAACATTTATTCCACAAGATTTTGAGTTCCAAATTTTCACCCCATCTCTCCCCTCACCCCACCCCAAGAGGGCATGCATTTTGAATACCCCTTCCCCTAGTCTGCTTTCCCTGCTATCTCTTCCCCTCTTCTCTTATCCCCTTCCTCTTCTATTTTCCTGTAAGGCAGGATAGATTTTTGTACCCCATTTCCTGTATTTCTTATTTCCCAGCTGTATGTGAAAACATTTTTTAAAAAATGTGTTTTTAAGACTTTGGGTTCCAAATTTTCTCCCTTCCTCCCTCCCCACCCACCCTCATTGAAAAGGCAAGTAACTCAATATAGGTTATACATGTGCAGTCATGCAAAACACTTACATAGTAGACATTCTGTGAAAAACTAACTCTATTTCCCTTAATCTTATCCCGCCCCCCATTTATTGTATTCTTTCTTTTGACCCTGTCCCTCCTCAGAAGTGCTTGCTTCTGATTACCCCCTTTCCCAATCTGCCCTCTCTCTATCATTCCCCTGCTCTCTTGTCCCCTTCTCTCCCTATTTTCCTGTAGGGTAAGACAGATTTCCATACCCAATTGAGGGTGTGTGTTATTCCCTCCATAAATCAAATCCTATGAGAATAAGATTCACTCATTCCCTCTCACCTTCCCCATTTCCCCTCCACTGTAAGAGCCTTTTCTTTTCTGTTTTTTTTTGTGAGATGGTTTACCGCTTTCTACCTCTCCCTTTCTCCTTCTCCTAGTGTAATCCTCTCTCACCCCTTAATTTTATTCTCCAGATATGACCCCTTCATCTTCAAATCACCCTGTGCCTCCTATCCATCCATCTAACTATCTATCTATCTATCTATCTATCTATCTATCTATCTATCTATCTATCTATCTAT